>NW_024884900.1:1948444-2276294 GCF_019232065.1 Centrocercus urophasianus
GGGAGGCGCCGCCGCTCGCTGCCGCCCCTTCCGGCGGGCGGGGGCGCGGCAGGGGGCGCTGCGGCGCGGAGCGCGGCTCTCCCGCGGCTCCGACGGGGGATTGTCGGGGAGCGCTGCGCGGCCGCGGCCATGCCCGAGCGGCGCCGCCACCAGCGACAATAGTGCGCGGCGGCGGCGGGGCGGCGGCCATCGCGGGCGGGGAGCGGCGGGCAGCGCCGCGCGGAGCCTCCCGCCCCATGGAGGGGCCGTACTCGCTGGGGGTGAGCGTGTACTCCGACCAGGGCGGCAGGAAATACATGGAGGACGTGACCCAGATCGTGGTGGAGCCCGAGCCGCCGGCCGCGGCCGAGCGGGGCCCCGCGCACAAAGGCGGAGCGGCGCCCGGAGACGGCGTTCGGCGGAGGGCGGGCGGCCCGCGGGCGGCGGAGGAGGGAGCGCCGCCGCCCGGCCCCGGCTGCGGCTCCGGACGGCGCCCGCGGCGCTCCGTGGCCTTCTTCGCCGTGTGCGACGGGCACGGCGGGCGGGAGGCGGCCCAGTTCGCCCGGGAGAACCTGTGGGGCTTCATCAAGAAGCAGAAGGGCTTCGGTTCCGCCGAGCCGGCCGCCGTGTGCGCGGCCCTGCGCAAGGGCTTCATCGCCTGCCACCGCGCCATGTGGAAAAAGCTGCGTAAGTTCCCGTCCGGCGGCGCCTTCCAGCGCTCCCCGCCGAGCCCGGCGCTCCCAGCGCGGGGGCGAGGATCGCGGGCCGCGGTTTGTTTTGAAGGAATCGCACGCCGGGTTTCCCGGTCGCGTTTATTGGGGGATTTCCGTCCTGCGGCCGCAGGGAGTCGCGTGGAACCCCTTTACGTTTTCTTTCGCGACGGTCTCGACGAGGGAAAAGTTATTTTAGCGGCTGTGTGCAGGCCGGCACGGAGGCTTCTCCCGAGCTGTCCCGGCGGAGCGCTGCCCGGCTGCGCTGTGACTGCCGGCCGTCGTTGAGTCGCTCAGCGCTGCGGGTTGGGAGCGGCGGGGCGGCGGTCCGGGCGGTGTTGGGCACCGCGGCTGGGCTGAGCTCCCAGCGGGGTTCCCTTCTTCTGTAAGGTGAGAGATACGGCTCAGAGTAGGGTTGGTTTTATGAGTGTACTTCTGTATGTGGCTCGATAGGTTTGTTTATGAATAAACGTGTGTACGGTGTAATGTGTGTTTTCTATGTATTTGGAAGTCCCAGGAAAAGATAGTATGTGAATAGTGAGCGTATAGGGGCAGGCAGGAGGGAGCACAAAGTCAGATCAGAACCATAGGTGCAGTGCTGACAGCGGGCCAAGGGAGCAAACAGAAAGGAATTGCATTTACAGCTGAGCGGGGCTTCGAGGAAGTCACTTGGGCCCGGGGAGAGCTGCGCTGTCATAAGTTTCATTTTCTTTTTCGTATTTCTTGAATAGCAGAGCAGGAAAGTTGCGTAAGTGTCAGATATGGGATGGGAGTGCCAAGGTTGGGGCATGCTGGTGCTGGACCGAAAGGAAGAGGTGTGAGTTCTGCCTGCAGCCAGGTGGTGAGGGTGGCACACAGCGCAGCAGTGTGGGCAATGAGGAGGGGTTCTCTGCCTGTGGTGTCCCTGGGCTATTCTTTGTCACCGTAACAAGGTATAACTGCAGAATAGAGAGGGGTGGAGTGAAATGAGAGAATGCAGGAAATACTATTTTAGTTTGGTAACAGTGCTTTGGTTGTGGAGCCGATTTAAGTCGTTGTCAGAAACAACAGAGCTCTGGTTATAAGTATATGGTGTTGGTTTTAGGTTATACAGTAAGCATTTCCATTGCGTGTTTGGTAACACTGATGTCTTCTGCATGTGTGGAGTTTAATGGGAGAAAAGGACGAGGACATGGACGGGGAGTCCATCACTTGTGCTGTGCTTTGGAATCCCAGTGCAAAGGGTGGGCTGGGTGCAGGATGGGGCCCGGTGCTTCCAGCTGATGGCCCTGGAGGAGCAGTCTGTGCTCAGCTGCCCCTGGGAGCAGCGGGTCGTCCTGTGGCCATCTGTGATGAACAGCAAGTGTTGATGTGCTGGTGATGAGTATAGCAGAAAAACTGAAGCAGGAAAATACCATTTGGTCACTACAGATGATTAGTGGGGTTAATTGTATTAATGACATTCCTAATTCTCTGAATGTTAAAGGGCTTCCAAGGTGAGAGTTATGATTTGAAGCCCGTTTCCACAGATGGAAGCAGTAGGGAAGCTTTCTGCATGAAGTGCACTCAGCAGGTCCCAGGTCTTGACACTTTTAGCTATGTAAATAAACAGTGCAAAAAGCTTGCTTTTAAATACACTTATCTTGATACTTTTAAAAGCTTTTTTTTTTTTTACCACTACTAAAAATTTAAAATGTAAAAAGTCGTACACTTCTGCTGTGCTTGTAACTCTTCCTTTAAATTTAATTTGAGCAATAGAAGTTGAACAGTTCATTTTGTTCATAATAAATAGAATTAGTTTTTAAATTTTTGCTGCGAAGTCATCACTTCAGAGTTGTTCTTGTGCAGGCTTACGAGTTTGTGAGCGTTCCTGTCTGAAAGGGAGCTCTGGTACCTAAGGCAATACAGGCTTTCAGGATGATGCAAAAACTTCATCCTCTAGAGCTGAATTTAAAGTTCCTGTAACATTTGCTTGTTGAAAGCTTGATAAGATTTTTGGCATCACCGTGATCTGAAATGAAATATTGTAGTTTGATTTAATGTCTTTAAAAACAGCAAAACAAAAACGAAATCTGTTCTCTAGCAATCTGTGATATACTGAATGCACATTAATCTCTTATTTTGTCAAAAATATGCAGAGACAGAACTTCCAGAGCCCTGTGTGGAAGCAGCCAGTGTGCTTTAGGTCATCGGCCGCCCATTGGAGGCGAACGCGCTGCTTCCACCGCAGCCACGTGCTTTGTTCTGTTGGAGATGGGCTCTCCAGGTGCAGGAGCCGTGTTCTGGTGTGGCAGCTGTTGACTGTGGGTTGTTAGTTTTACGATAACTTCATGCCCTGTGCTTCGTCCCCTGCAGTAGAAGAATGGTGCAGAAAGCAGGAAGCAATTGCAGCTTACAGTTCTGTGCACTGCGTGGTTTGTTTCTTCAAAGTGTCTTAGTATTTTGTGCACCCGCGTCCCCTGGCTCCATTCATGCACTGTGCTGTCTCATAAAAGTTTTTTTCAGATCCAAGGCCCCCAGCTGTAGTGGAATTGTCCTGTGCTGAGACGTAGCAGCATTCCTAGGCCATAGCTTAATATGACAGCGAATACCAAACTGGGGATGTGGGCCCTGCAAGTGAACTTCTACAAACTTGTTTATCCCAGCGTGCTGCCCAGACAGGTTTTCCCTTACTGAAGGTATAGGAGTGATGTGAAATCCACAGGTGCTTCGTGTGTGGTGGTGAAGTGTGAATTTTGTTTTGAGGGCTCAGTTGTAACTTCAGGGTTTATTTTAATTTGATAATCTAGTGCAGTATTACAAATTGTTCAGTTTATAGCAGTGGTAGAAACAGAATCGTGACCTGTGGAGGACAAGCTGGGCAAGTGGCTTCATCTGAGCTAGGGAGAAAAGTCAGGAATTTTGATGCTTGTGTTAATTTCTGATGAGACAGTCCCTACAGAAAGGAATTTGCTGTGCTGTGTGTCATGCTCGTTTCTAACCAAGGGTGAGATGTAAACTACAATTGCTTCTGTTGAAGCCCCAAATTGGAGGCTGCTGTAGCAATCTTTTTCTCCTAAGTGGGTGCTTTTATTTCTGTGCTCCTCATTTCCCACAAAGACCAGCATGATTCTCTACTTGATCTTATTGCTATTGAGGGGTTGTTACACTGACAGAAACTCATTTTCTGTTCAGCCAGTGGTTGAAGCTCTCATTCCTGCTTGGCTTCCTCCCTCATTTGCTTCCATTTAGAGTGTGTTACATATACTAACCACTGTTAAAATTGCCAGACAGGTGCTTCCACTGAGCTGACTGTTTGTGTCCTCAAAATAACATTGCTTTTAAGGAGAAAGTGTCATTCAGTATTTACAACGCAAAGCTAGAAACCTTTGTTAGGGCTCAGAGGTTGGAATGATGCTGGATCTGCTGGATGCTCACTGGAGGAGATGCTGCAATTGCCATCAGAGTGGCTGTGCTGTACTTGTGCTTCCCCCAGGCATCTGAGCAGCATTCAGTGGCACTGGGGCTCAGTGAGTCCCTGTTCTTCTGCTCTGCATGTTTGTGGCTTTGGAGGAAGGCCTCATTTCTTTTTTTCTTGTGTGGTGCTGTGACACTAAAAGATGAGGAAAAGATAACTCAGTGCTTTGGCTGTCTGGCTAGGATATTTCCTGCAAGCAGTGTGTCACAGTGGAATTTTGGTGTTGTACAATAAGCACGGGTTGTGAAGAGCAGGAGATAAAATGTGACGAGGAGACAAGCCCCTGCTCTTTATCTTAAAGCTGATGGGTGCAGTGAGGAAGGAGAGCAGGGTGCTGCTGGCGGGTGAGGGCAGCTGTTATCTGCGGGTGTGGGAGCAGGGAGGAGCACTGGTGTGCCTGATTGTTCTTAATTGGGACAGCCCAATCATTTCATGGTGTTTTGGAAGAACAGCAACTTGGAAATGTAAACTTGAATAGACAAGGGAAGAAAAGAGAGAAACTGGATGTGAGCTGTGAGAATAGTATAACAAGGAATTGAGGTGTGTTTTGAGGGCAAATCATTTGAGGAAGAGGCAGCTTCCCCTAACTGTACACAGGTCTTTTACTGTCCTGAAATCAATGAGTATCTTCTCTGCAAAGATCCAGTGTTGGGTTACAATAACACGCTTAGTTTGCATTATTCAGTCCTCCAAAAGGAAACATGAATGAAACAGTTGAGATATTACTCAGCTTAGAAGTTGTTTGGCATATCAAAGTAAAATAATGTGTTCTGAGGGAACTGGGAAGGTCTGAATGGTTTGATTGGCAGCCAGGTGTCCAGGCAGGGTGACTCAATTGGGAGCTCTTGCCTCTTCAGACAGGGAAGTGAACAGCAGACCTCTTAATGTGTGTCAAGCTTGGTTGATCTGCTCAGCATTCGAGTAACACTTCTTCCCACACGTTCTCGTTCCTCTGGTGATGCTTGGAAAACTAAACCTGAGGAGACGGTTGTTGGAATCCTATCTCAGTGCCTTCTCTTGGCTTTGTTTCCATGTGAGCTGTGGTTGTGGCAGTGTGGTAGAGATGTAGGGGCCCTGTCTGTGCTGCTTTGCTTGTGGCCATGCCACAGTTACACACGCCCTGGTGTAGCAGCATGCAAACCTCTCTGACACACCCTTGATCTTGAAAACACCTTTGGTTCCACAGAAGTAAAAACGAAGGTCTTTCTGTTCTCCTTTTTCCTCCCTGCAGCAGAGTGGCCAAAGACCATGACCGGTCTCCCGAGCACGTCGGGAACCACCGCCAGCGTGGTCATCATCCGAGGCTCCAAGATGTTTGTCGCTCACGTGGGCGACTCCGGGGTGGTGCTGGGAGTCCAGGATGACCCCAAAGATGACTTTGTGAGAGCTGTGGAGGTGACACAGGACCACAAGCCTGAGCTTCCCAGAGAAAGGGAGAGGATTGAAGGCCTTGGGGGCAGGTAACAACCTCTGTGCTTCTCGCTTCAGTTTTCAGTTTCCCTGGGTGCTAATGATGCTTTTGTTTCAGCTAGGCTTGGGCTTGTTAGTTTAGGGGTTAGCAGGCCAGTTGGTGAGTCTCGTGGCCTGCTTGTATTCCTTCAGTGTCTATGCAATTACTTTTCTTGTAGATAATCACAGAATGATTATGATCTCTGCTGTGGCATATCTGTTTGTCAAATGGTGGAATAGAGCAATTTTAATGGAAAAGACACTGAAATGTCTTTCCCCATGCATTCTTCATTGTTCCTGAGGTGATACTGGCAGCTGTTGAGTAGGCTCTTCAAAGTTTCTGTTAAAGGAATATAAAAGATATAAAATTGAAACAAGGTACTGGTTTTGTTGCATTTAAACGCATGCTTAAAATGTTAAAGTGCCACATCTTAACTTGTATCTCAATATTAGTACTTTCTTCACTGTCAGGAGCTGGCAGATGTTAGAACATCTCTGAGTTGTGGCTGATGAATGTTCCCTGTAAATGGGGAGGAAAGCAGGCAGCCTTGTCAGATGGCACTAATATTTTGAGACAAACCCCAGGGCTCAGATTTGGCATAGCTTCACAGGAGCTCGCTGTTCTTTCGTTCCGCAGTACTGCACCAGATGGATGGGCAGAGTTTCCTTCTCTTAGCAGTTCAGAGGGAGAGAGCACTGAAGGTTTTCCTGTTGACATCATTCACACAAGAACCCTGTCAGCTCGTTAACCTTCAGATATCTGTATCGCTAGCAGGTGGAAGCTGATCAGATATCTGTATTTGGGGTGGGAGCTTCTCAGAAAGGGCAACTTGCAGCTTTGCAAAGTTGGAGTTCATAGATGTGTGGGTTTACAGGCTGTTCATCTCAGTGTCTCAAACAGGTTTTGAAGGAGTGCTCCCTGAGACTTTGTATCAGCAGGAGCGGTTAAACTTTTTTAGCTTTAACTTTTTCTGCTCCTGCTGCTTCTGGCTTTTTTTTTTGTTTGCTTTGTTCATCTGGACTGGCTGGTAAAACCAGTGCAGGCTGTCGTGAGGCACGTGGTGGGAGTGTGGTGGAACTGTCACTATGCCTATTAATGTCTTCTCTTTTCTTAGAGAAAATTGGGATAAGTTAATGTGAGGGCGTGATTGTTTATTAAAAATGGAATTTTCAAAGTAACAGTCCTGGAATACAGGCTGAAATCTTCCAGATAAAGGCGGAAGTTAACATTGTGTAACTATTTGTACAAATGTGTAACTAGTTGTACAAATGGATGAGATGAATTTTAGGCTGTGGTGCTTGCTGCACTTTCATGCAGAAGGATGGAGCTAAACATGCCTTTGTTGTTAAGGCCTTTGAAGTCTCAGGAAGTGCATCTTGAATAGCTTCAGTATGAGGAATCTTGAGGCTGTTCCAGAGCGCCTCAGTTTCTAATTACCAATGGCTGTTCCTTGGATAAAAGTTAACTTTTAAGCATCTACTTTTTAGTTTGACTGAGCTTTGGTCGTTTGTTGTTTCATTACCTTGCTTGGTACCTCGTGCTCTCCCTTCTTTCTTCCCTATTTCTTCCTGCCCCATAACAGTGGGTGCGTTTGCATAGTAGCTTCTCTTTTGACCCTTTTAATGCCATTTGTGAGAGCTAAAGCCATTGCTTGGTGCTATGGAGCAGGTGTTAATGCTTAAAGGCAGAGTTGTTTCTTCCTGTGTTGTGCTTCCAGCAGATAGCAACTACGAACAATTCCTCTTTTTATTTCTCCCTCATGTTGGTGCACCAGTAAGGAAATTCCTCCAGAAGACTACTCTTATCTTTTTCCTCTTCCCAACTGCACTGTGCTGCTCTTTAGTGCCAGACTTTGGCAGATGGAGAAAACTGAAGGAGGAACTACATGATATTTTCACCCGAGTTGATGTTGATGGACTTCATCTAAGGAAAGCAATTTGTCTTTTGCTTTTTTGCTGGTAGATTAAAAAGATGCTCTTACATATGGCTGTTGCAGCCAGCCATAATTTCTTCCAAGTCTTCATTCTCTTGCTTTTTCTTTTCTTCTGCCCTTCATCTCTTGCTTTTCCATTTATCTTAATGTGGAATGAGGCTACGCAAGCGGTACCAGGTGTTTTCAAGTACTGTGCTGTGCACCTCACTGAAGGTGCTGTCATTACCGACTCCGTATTTGCACATTTAATTATTCTTATGCCATTGAAACAAGCTTTCATTTCCAATTCCTTTTTATAACCCCTGTTCCTTTCTGGTGATTTTTAGTGTCATCAACAAGTCTGGTGTGAATCGTGTTGTGTGGAAGAGACCTCGCCTGACCCACAACGGCCCTGTGCGCCGCAGCACCGTCATCGACCAGATCCCCTTCCTGGCCGTGGCCAGAGCGCTGGGTGAGTGCCCTGTGTGGGAATGAGGCATCAGCACGCGGCCCCCCGGAGCTGAATTATACCCTGCTCTGCCAAAACATTTGGTTCAGAGGGATTCGGTCACTTGCCGTGATTATAAGGCTTTCTAAAATTATGAGCCTTGGGGGTATTTTTAATACAGCACAAACGTAACTTTTCAAGTGGAGCTGTAGGAGGTGGCATTGGGGAACACGGGAGCGGTTGTACGACGTGCAGGACTTCCATCTCAGTTCTGATAAAGATGGTACTTCCTCTTTGTTGCAAATGAGAATGTGGTGAGTGCCTCCAAGACGTACAGCACAGTCGGTCTATTTCTTACTGAGACAGTAATTTTTGGCTAGGTGGTGGTTGGATTGTTTTGCTGCATAGCAACCGAAGCGCTTTATTCTTGTGTCTCTTTGTAAATCTGTCGTCTTTCAAGACAGTGTAGATTAAGAAAAGGGTAGAAGTCAGCCTGTGTGCTCTATCTATAACTCTCCTTTGCAATAGTGTTGGTAATGGGAAACTATTTTGAGGAACACTCTAATAGGGACGAAAATAAATACAACAGTGCCTAGCAAGCTTGTTAGGAATGCTTTTTGGAAAGTACTTAATAACTTGATCTTTGGCAATCTCTTGCCCATGTGTGTTAGTATTTTCTAGCCAGTTGTTTTCCTGAAACTTTACTGCCAAATTCCAGTCTTTTGCTGTTCGCTTTCCTTCCTTCCTCCCTCAGTGAAGAATTCTCTATCCAGATTTATTCAGTACAGGCTAGATTCTACGAAAATATAGCATCGTGGTTTTTTTTTTTTACCTGTGAAAACTGTTCTATGACTTAATTTCTTGGCAAGTGTGGTGGTTACGTGATAGTGCTGTCAGTGTTCCTAGATCAGCTGGCAGTGTGTCACAGGGACAGTCTGTTCCTGGGGCTGTGGTCATCTTGTGATAACTGCATAATCTTGCTGTGTCTTATTTCAGAGGCAGTCGTGTGTTTTGCATGGATTTGTCTGATGTCAAGAATTGTGCAGTGGTCTTACCTTGTAAAACATACAGCTATAGAGACCACAGGTGATTGAATGCTGATCTTTTTCATAAAAAAAAATAAGTTTTTTTTCCCCTCTCTTTATCTTTCAAATCTCACTGCGTATCATTGTAGACAAGGTAGCTGCTTATCTTATGAATAATAAAATCTACCTAAGATAATAAGTCCTTTGGAGTTAATGGATGGAGATCTTTGCTAGTCGTCTACCAAGTAATATCACATTCTTTACCTCTTTTCTGCAAAGTGTCTGTGTTTGTTGTAGGTTACAAAAAGTGGAACAGTTAATTTTAATAGATTTTTCATTTCTACACTTCTGAATTTGTTGTGTACAAAAACCTCAATGACTTTTGATCCAGTTCCTCTCAGCAAGTTGAACAAAAGGATTTGGCTGGGTTCTGCATGCAGATGGGAATTCAAGGAATGATGCATCTGTTAGCCCCCTAGTGCATTCTTTCCAGTTGTGTGGATGAGGAGGATTACTGGGGAGTTTTAGGTCCGAGGAACAAGAACACTTCGTAACAATACTTGGTGTCAAAAGTTAGAAGATTTGAACACTTAAAGTGCGCTCTGCAAATCATGTAGGAGAAACAGGTTTACAATGTGACGATATTTTGGTATTTGCCTGCTGGGGAGCCTCCAAAAGCCTCTTTGCATTCCCTTCTGAGGAGGTGTGACAAACCTCCTGCAAAAAGGAACGCAGCTGCTTTGCTCTGCAGGACCCAGATGGTGCACAGACGCTCACAGTTTGGAAACAGGATTTAACTTCTTTCTGAGGCCAACAGGCCCCTTCCACTGCTTACAGAAGACCTACCACAACTGAAACCATTTGCATTCAAGCTATTGGAGGCCTGCTCAACCTCTTGGCTGGTTCCCAGGTTGCTACCCTGGTTGGCACAGCTCTGCTATGCTGGAGCTTCTCCAAGTGGAGTAGTAACTGGCAATGCTGCCATACTGGTCACCAACACTCTAGTCCATCCCCTCACGATCTAGCACAGAGATTCTTCTTGTTAATTCCAAATTTGCTTGTTATTCTCAATAGAAACCCCATGTTGCAAAGGTCTTATGATGTGGACAGAAATTTTTAGCTGGACAGTGAGATTGCTGCCCTGCACCTACAAGGCAAACAGAGTTGTGTATTTATTGTCTTTAAAATTATCTGATTTTTTTTTTTTTTAAAGGAAATATAAAACATAGCTGTTTGTTGTAAGAGAGAGGCAAAACTTCTTCCTTAGGCCATAATCGTTTGTGTGAGTTTTTTGGCATCCATAACTTCATAGTAATTGTCCACTTGATATGCTGTCCCTGTAACAGATGTGTGGTAACTCACTTTACTCAAAGCCCCTTGTGTAATGCAGGGATGTGAGTGTGCAAATTGCTGGGTGCTATTCAACGTAAATAATCAGGAACAGGAAGCCATTGTGTAACTTGCTCGTGTGTTTTGAAGAGTGTGTATCATTGCATCATGCATTACTGTCTCTCTGCCACAGATTTGCAAGTTGGATTTTTTCCAAATGGCATCCAGGAGGGTATTTTAGACTCCAGTGAGCATGCTTACAAATGTGTGTCTTGGGGAAAAGCACTGAGAGAGAAAATAACTGTGTGTATGTATAGCCTTGTAGTGTTCCAGCTATGCTAGCTGTCTAAGTAATGTAGCCCTTCAGTTTCTGGGACAAAACACAGGATGAAATGCAGGAAAAATTTTGATCCTTGGGAGCAAGTTTTGGATTTTGGAGTAATATCTAGCCTAGCATCTGTAGTGCTTTCAAAGATGGTATACAAATTAGGGAAGGTATTAAAAGAAATCTATAGCCTGAGTTCTCAGTGTCTTACAGTGTAAATTGAAGCATCTTCCTTGGTTTTCATATGGATGGCAGACCCACCCCCTTCTGATTGTTCTTGGTAGAGTGCCTCCAAAATACAGAGTAGACTTTTTTGTATTAACACAAATGTTCTGCTGACCTCTAGAAGGAGCTGTGCACCAGAACAGTGAACTCTCAGTGTATGGCTGCTGTGAGAGCACTGGCTTTGACAGTGACATGGAAGCGGTTTTCCAGAGCACTGGCTGCAGCATTGCTGCTGTAAAGCTCTCTGAACATGCGTACTGTGAAGAAGGGTATGGCTGACCTCAAATGATCTGCTTTCATTCTTGTGTGAGGCTTTAATTCTTGGGGTGCACTTAAGTGTGTGTGCATGCAAACCTTCAAAATCTGCTGCCAGGTAGAACAGGCGTAGTTGCTTGATGGTGTTTGCATAAGCTGGTAAGCGATATTTAAACACTGCACAGTTCTACTGATACTGCTTTCTATCCATGTGTGTCATACATATGGGTTTCTACTCTTGTTCTGGAGATGTCTTACTTCAGCTTGTACAGTTTTCTCCACCCTTGAGACAAACTGTGCATGTATGCCTGTACAGAATGCAGAGAATGCATTTCACTGTGCAGGCTTGTGTTAGTTACATACATAATGTGAAGGCACATGTGGATCTGTTTAGCTTAAAGGAGCAAGTTCAGGGCTTTTTTCCTGCTCGTTGCTGACTGGAGCTCTGTGTGCCTCTTCTACTCTCTTTTCTTTGACAGAGTAGAAAAACTATGACGGCTGTTTCTCTTCATAGGTGGGACTTTATCCAGGTGTGGTCACTGTGTTCCTCTGTTTTACCCTTTGTCTTCAGCTGAGCAAATGCTGTCTAGGGTTGAATGTCATTTAGAGACTGCAATCCCATTTTATTGTTCATTTGAAGATTTGATTCAAGGCCAGAAATAACGAGTAGCTTCCTGTGTGTCACTTCAGCTCTTCATATCTGCTTTTGCATCCTATTTCTTATAGGCTTTTCTCTGACACTTGGTCAGTGTGCTCTGGCACGAATACCTTTCTCCTCTCTTGCTGTGGTTTTGCTGACTTGTGAGCAGAGATGAGCGTCCTTGGTGGGGCTGTCTTGTGCAGTTCTTAAATCTTAAATTTACATCATTTAGATGTAAATGTTCAGAAATGATGTCCTTGTCTGTGCTTTCCTTTTTTACATAGTGTTGAAGGTAAAATTCTTGCTCCTAAAGGGAACGGTGAAAGTTTTAAAACCCCGAGCACTTCTGGGAAAGTTTTTGGCTCGCTGCTACCCTCGGTTTTGTCCCTGCTCCTCAGACTGAACTTCGAGATCACCGCCGGGTCGTAGGAGCGGGGCACCGCGTTGCGTTATCGCTACGCTGCTGGGAGGACGCCCTCTTGTGGCTGTAGGGCCGGGCTGCCGCGAGTGCTGGTAAAAACGTTTTCCTCCTCAGCTTGGGCTGAATGATCTGAGGTGGTTACTGTTCATATCCTCGCTGAGGTTTGCCTTGCTCCCCAGCAGCAACAGCTCACTGAGTGGAGAAGGGAAGTTCTGTAAGTCTTTTCTGTACCTAACAGGCCTTTCAGATGAGTTGTGATTTAAAAAGATCTGGGGTTAGTCAAAATGGGTTTTCCTCTCTCAGTGGGACTTGTAAAAGTAACCTTTCTTCCCTCTAATAAAACCAAAAGGTATTTTGGTATTCAAAACAATGTGCTCCAGAAATGTAAATGAAGGGCTTGATTTATGACTTTTGGATGAACTGATGCATAAGGTGGCTTTGGATCCAGTCTACTCTACATACGTGATGGGTATTTTTGTTTGTAACCAGTAACTTTTCTGGCACTGTCTGAGTTGCAATTAGTTTTATCTACTATATTTTAGAGGGTAATAGTAAGCAAATAGGCAAACTGCACCACAAAAGAAATGTTCCTGGATAGAAGTTTTTTCAAGAAGAAGGTTGAGTTTTATAGATGTTTGGTTTTTAATTCAGAATGAAAATAGTACAGCTCAAAGTGAAGCCTGAGAACCTGGGATTCCAGTTCCAGAATAGTAGCCTTTGGCATATCATGTCATCCTGCTGTCTTGGCTTTCCAGTCTGCTCAGGGGTCACTTGTTTGTCTGCTTGCTTTGGGACAGAATTAAAGACTTTATAACATTTCTGCAATGCCTGGTTTGTTCTGCTTTCTTCTCCCTTGTTTCCTTCCAGAACTGTAACAGGGAGGGCCCCGTGTCAAGTGGCTTCCTCCTGGGTTTGTCATAGATCCCTCAGCCGCTGCGGATGCTGTGTCCTCCAGCTGGCTGGGGGAAGACAGCTGACACAAGAATTCGATGTATGCAGCAGCTTTAAAAAGCATCAGCTCACTCTGTGGTGCCCTGCCCTGTTTTAAAGGCAATAATTAAAGAGGCCTCACCCTGGTAACGTGCCTTGGCCTTTGCTGGCTTGGAGTTGAAGGACCTGCAGGAAATATTCTTTGTGAAGTACTCTATGCAGTGCTGTTCTGCCACGGCTCATTTGCCTGTTTGATTCACCTGTGGTGATACAACTTCTGTAGTTTCAGTTCCTCTGTCATTTCCTGGGTATTTTAGGCCTTGATAAGTGCTGAGTACTGTTGAAAGTAAATCTCCTGGAGGTACAGCTTGGGGTTCCTCATGTGTCTTCACCCTCTGTGCACTCCAGCAGTTCCTTGCTGTCACAGCCCATTGTAACCGACGTGACGTTCCAGGCTGTCACCCTGCAGAGCGCTCTGTCTCTTGGAGGAAGGCTCTGAGTCACTGGATTGTAACTCAGCTGTTTGCTCAGGAAGAGCAACAGATGGCTGCGATGACATGTATGTGGCTGAACCAAAATTAAATCGTGTTGGGTTATTTTTATCTTAGAGCAAAGTATTTCTAATCAAAAAATGATTCAGCTAAAAGCTTTTGTGGATTTTTCTAAACAAACATGAACAACCCAGCAAATAAAAGCATAAAAATATGAAGCTTGTTGGAAGTTGCCGCCACTATTTCCATGATCTGGCACGGTAAGATTCCAAGCTCTTGTTTATTTTATCTGCTGTGTTGATGACAGGCACAATGTGAAGAGCTGTCAGTGTATCAGGACTTTTTTTTGGTGTGATTAATGTACAATAACTGTTGTGCTGGAGCTCAGCTCTTCTGTTACAGTGTTTGTTTTGATCTTGTTGCCAGCTGGCTGGGTTTGTTGGACTCTGTGGAGGGAGAGTGCACCTCTCTCTATGTATAAACAGGGTTGGCTGTTAATTAGCATTTATTAGAAGCATGTGTTTGCTGCAGTGGAGGTGAATTGGTGCTTTAATGAGACTGGACCATCCACGTTCACTGACGTGGTGTGAGTTGAACTATTTCTTCTCCTGATTCTGGAAGAGTCTTTTGAGCTGGTTCTTAGCGTAAGGCAAAGCTAATGGAAGGAAGGAGGAAGACGAAAGCTTATCTCTTATCTTTAAAAGGATGGTGATGGTTGCAGAAGGCAGCTACAAACATTTGCTGTAGTAAGTCAAAAGCCCAAGGAAAAAAAAAAACTAACAAAATCTTATGGGAGTTCTTAAGCTTCTCAGCTCTGACATCTTCACTCATTTCTACTTCTGTAGCTGTATGTTCTGCCAGTGCTACGGATAATGTTATTCTTTTGTTGTTTATCACTACAGGAAATTACTTACGAGCCATTTCTGGAGACTTTTTTGGTGCTATTTAGTATGTTGACAAAAAACAGATAAGGTAGAAGAATCCAGAATGCAGCATTAGTTTAGTAGAAAGGAGGAGGAAATGTTGGTGCAACACCACTCCTGATTTACAGGCCCAACATAAGAAAACCTTCCCTGATTTTCATGTAAACCTGATAAATTAGATTGCATGTTCAGTTTGAATTTGTTTTGTTGTTCTGTTGGAGTGGCTGTTAATTGGGGTGATGTGGAGGAAGCAGAATCCAGGAGGTGTTTTGATTCAAACCTGACTGAAGTGACTGGGATTCAGTTCAGGCCACCTTCTCTGCTGGGTGACCCCGAGCTCATTCACACAGCAAGAAAGATTTAAAAATAGAAAGGTTCACTGCATGAGGCCTTCCAAGGGAGAGGCTTCAGCTCTTATTTTCTGCTTTCCTGCTGGAACCCAGGCTCTACTTCTGTTCCCGTGGCTTCCTTCCAACTCCAAAATTTGGCACGTGGTGTTCAGCTGGAAAGGCACTGAGTTCTGCGTGGCTTTGAAAGTGATGCTGTGCAAGAGGAGAAAGGGGGGGGAAAAAGAGATTGATGAGGAAAAGGCTTCAGTCTCCTTCTTTGTCATCTTTGTTCTTTCTCCATGGCACCTGCATGGACAAATACAGCAAGAGATGCGTGTGCTTCTGCATTGGTTGAATGGCTGTGGGGGTCTCACGTTGAAAGGGCAGGGGGGAAGGAGGGCAGTTCCACATCCCGACTGAAAGTTTTGGATTTTTTTTTTTATTTTCAAGCATGTCTTTATAGGGTGTGCAGAGCAGCACATCATCATGATACAGATTGAAGTCTAATGCTGTGTGGATGTTGGGAAGAGAAGGGAGGGAAGAACAGTCTTCCTCAATTGAATTTTAGAAATGGAACTGAAATTGTAGAGGCAGCAAAGATTCTGACCAGTGTTTAAGCTGTACCCGAAACTGGAAAGGCTTTTTTTTTTTTTTTTTTTTTCCTTTGCAACAGTTGAACAAAGACCTTAAACTAATACAAATTACATTGCATCACTATTGATGGCATGAGACTGGTGGTAGTTGTTTTCATAGGCCATTTCTGATAGTTAACAAGAATCATATTGTATGCAATATAGCAATTCAGAAACCTGTTCTCTTTGCTAGGTGATCTGTGGAGCTACGACTTCTACAGTGGTGAATTTGTTGTGTCTCCTGAACCTGACACTAGTGTGCACACCATCGATCCCCAGAAGCACAAGTACATTATCCTTGGCAGTGACGGACTGTGGAACATGATCCCACCTCAGGATGCCATCTCCATGTGCCAGGATCACGAGGAGAAAAAGTACTTCATGGTGAGGGCAGTGGGCATCGGTCACTGTGGAAATTTAATACTGTTTTCCTTGTAAAAGTTGCTTAATCTGATAGGTGTGAAATGTACCAATGTACCCAGCAGTGGCAGTGCTGTAGAGGCATATTTCAGTAGTTTTGCCACAACTTACAGGTGGTGGTAACATGGCTGATAGCGTGCTTGCATGTGCTGTCAAATACAATTCATGTGAACTCTGTTTTCAATTTACAAAGTGGACCTGATTGCTTTCTCTGTCTGTCTCTGAACATAAAGGGTGAGCACCGCCAGTCCTGTGCCAAAATGCTGGTGAACAGAGCACTGGGCCGCTGGAGGCAGCGCATGCTTCGTGCAGATAACACCAGTGCCATCGTGATCTGCATCTCGCCATTGCAGGACAGCAAAAACAACTTGGAAAATGAAGAAGAACTGTATCTCAACTTGGCTGAGAGTCCCTGCTATAGCAGCCCTGATACAAACGTCATGACGCCCTCACGCTGCTGCACCCCGCCTGTCAAGGTAACTTTTTTCAATGTTTTTAAATGTTCTGTGTGCCAGAGTGGAACCCAGTAAATATATATCAATCTTCCCTTTTGTCTTCAAATGTAACTTCTCTGTGAGCAGCTTAGTGCCATGTGTAGGAGTTGGGGCATGGTGTAGCCGGAGCACTTGGAAACTACTTGTCTGACACCATTATCAGTGATTTTGATCTAGTCTACTCTTCAAAATGTATAATTACTGTAACTTTATGCATATGAAGTTCAAGCATATTGAAGCAACTTAAAATACACTGTTTTGTCAAGACAGACTTTCTGAGATCTCAGACAAAATCAAAACTTCTCTATTGAAAGAGGAGCCAGAAGTTTAAAAACAAACCCCAACCAAACGCAGCAGGCTGCCTGTGGAAGCGTTCTGTGTTGTGTGGGCTGTTTTTTAGGCTAATGCACAGGTTAATATAGTCGAATGCACGTTGCAGGGACAGTAAGATCTCCCAGTCTGAAAAGAAAACAGCCTTCCTCTAGTTGGTTTAATGTCCTTTGTTGGAGGAAAGGACATAATACAGAGTCTTTGTTCGGGTTAGAAATTTTACCCTTTAATATAAAGCAGATCTGCTTGGAAGCTTTTTTGCCCTAAGAACTAGAATATAGTTATGAGTGGATGTTTGCTTCAGTAATTACCAGCTGCTCCTGATTTAAGTAACTGTCCTTTGAAGTTCCACAGTATCTTTGGATAACGGTCCTTGGGGCAAAGTAGAAAAGAAAGCAAAAAATTAGAAAGGGATTCCTTCACATTCCCTTGGCAGAGACAAGCAGCTAGTAAAATGGCAGGCTCAGCCTTCCTCTCTCTTTCCCTTCCACTCAATATTAAAAAACATATGAAAAGAGCCTAAAATGGTGAATTTTTTTTTAATTCTAAGTATTCCAGAACTGAAGAAGGAAGATAAGGGGAGAGGAAAAGAAGACTCAAATAATATGGCAACTGAGAATATTAATTAGCAAAATAATATGTACAGGCTTTGATGCATAAAGCTAAAGGCAAATACATGATCTAAATTAGAAAATGAGTTCTTAAAAACAAAAAAAGAGTTGAATTATTCCAAAATGTCTGCAAAGAAATAACAGATGGTTTAGCAGATCAGTCTCAGCTCCTGGAGGTCACTGTGGTGTGGTTATAGGCCAGAGCAGGCAGAGGTAGCAATGGAAGGGATCTTTATCTTTTCTTTCCAGAGAATGATTAGAAGCATGGATAGCTTGGATTTGTCACAGCTGCTATCTTGCAAAAACAATTAATTTGGAAATAAATGTGAGAGCAAATTGAAGTTTTCTCAATTAAACAAAAGTATTTCTTAATTGCGTATGCTTCTGGCAGCTATTACTAATAAAAAATTAATTCAGTTGCTCCCGAGGCCAGTGATAGATAGGATTTGATTAACTGGGCTGAGAAATTACATTGGTGATTGTTTAAGGTTTCTGTTTTGTTACATCAGTTGTTAGCAGGCTTCTTGGAGTCTCTGTCTTAGCAGAGCCTTATTCAATCCCAGTTATTCATCCCAGCAAAAGATCTTGGCAATAAGAGCTGAAGTGTGAAGTGTCTTGCACAATAGGAAACGTAAAACCTAAATATTGGCTGGAGACACGATGTCAGAAGGGAAGTTGAGCTTAATAATCTTGCCAGTGCTTCTCCAACCACGTTGTCTTAGCTTTCTTATGGCTTCTGCAGGAACTGAGTTGAACAACAAACAATACACATCTTTCTTGTGTTACTATACATGGAAAAATATTACCTGAATAGCTTTATCTATGTATAAGCAGCAACAGAGGAATAGTGGGAGAGGAAAACCAAATCTAGGTGCTAGAAACAATTCTGATACTCCTCTTTTGGAGTGAATTTTATTAAACTCTTGTATTATATTTTTCAAGAGCTGAGCAGTCGCAGATCTCTTACCAACGATGAGCTGAGGTTCCTCTGTCATGACTTTAAAAGCACGACTTCTTGATAGGAAATGTATGGACTTGTTCTGATTCATCTGCGTGTGCATTTGAGTTTTCAGCACATGAATTTCTTAATGCAGATGGCAATAACTGCCTTACATTCATGTTATGTACCATGGCCTTGAAATTTACTTTTGAAGGGCTTGCTGAGTAGCTAGGGATTTCTTCACAATTAAGTCTTTAATAAGGTCATAACTCATATCTTCAGGGCACTGCGTAAATACTAATTTTCATAATCCCCCTGTGAACAGTGAAAGTAAGCATCGTCCCCGTTTTTCATCTCGGTAAAACTGAGATTGAGGCAGAAACACTTATCAGAGGCTGCAGAAGGGATGGATGGCTGAAGGCAGGATTAGGAGGTCCCTGGTTCTCAGCACATCGTGTAAACAGCCTCCCTTCAAAGTACGGAACAACTGCGCTTCGTGCAGGGTGGAGAGATGCACTGTGATGGAGTTGCTTCCTCTGAATTTATAGAGCATACAGCTAGGCAATAAAGCATGCTGCTCAGCTGTGAGGATTCAGAAACAGCAAATAGTTCTATTTTTAGAATAGCTCAGTCCAATGAATTTATGCTCCACCTTCTGGATGCAATCAGCACACCCAGGATATGAAGTTTGTCCATCCTTCTCATAACCAAGTTCTGCAGTAACTGCAAATGCCACCCATGACAAAGGTCAGGAGACTTCTACTCACTGCCCTGGTTGCTTGGCTGTCTGATGAGGTATGAAATCTTCAGAAGTAATGTAGGTGTGCACGTCACAGAATGAGGGAAATCAGATATGCATGTTAGAAAATGCCTTTAATGGAAACCTCAGGACCTTGCAGGCTCTGCTTTCTCCATGGCTTCCTAGACAAACAGAAGATGTGTGTTGATTCCTTATGTAACTTGCTTTATAGCAGCAAAAAAGATGCACAGACCAAATAAGTCTGAGCAGCTCTCTCAATGAGCAGATTGTCTGCATTGAGACATTCGCAAACTGAGTGATGGAAGTAAATGCTTTTATAAAACTGTGTGCACAAAGTGCCAAGTTGAGGTGCACAGTCTGTATCTGTTTCCATCTCTCCATCCCTGCTTGTCTGGGGAGAAAAGATTGTCCTGTTTTGGAGCAGAGTTTTTCTGTCTCTGATTTAGGTTTAGAAATGTTTGTCATACTGTTTTCACCCATAGAAGATAATGGAGGTAATATTATATTTATGCCTAAGTATGCTTTTCTTTCCCCTCAGCTTTTAGAGGATGATCCGTGGCCACGACTGAATGCTTCTGAGCCTGTTCCTTCCCTCATGCATAGCAGCATGATCTCAGAAAAATACGCCGAGCTGCCAAACGAGATTGCCAAAAGCAATTTACCTTCATCAGGAGCGGCCCTGAAGGATTCAGGTCCACAGGACGAGAAGTGCAGCAAAGCGTTGGCTTT
The DNA here is from genome assembly GCF_019232065.1 of Centrocercus urophasianus. Taxonomy (NCBI): domain Eukaryota; kingdom Metazoa; phylum Chordata; class Aves; order Galliformes; family Phasianidae; genus Centrocercus; species Centrocercus urophasianus. The sequence goes on from NW_024884900.1 coordinate 1,968,189, forward strand.
GAGGATACAGGAATCCTACAGTAATGGTTTGTCAGTCAGTCTATCCCCATCCAACTCTACAAATTCAGGCACGGACCAAAAAAGCTTAAAGGTGTCTCCTAACAGCCAAACAAAAGCCCAAGATGCGGAGAGGACACCCACAGCAAACTTTAAAAGGACATTAGAAGAATCCAATTCTGGCCCTGCTGTGAAGAAGCCGAGGCGTGGCCTGAGCCGAAACATGGGTGTCCAAGCAGAGGGCATCTCCACAACGCCGCAGCGCAAGAACTCAAACAAGCTGGCCATGCGGCGCAGCCTGCGCGGCCAGAAGAAGCTCAGCAGTTCGCTCTTCCACCCGCCCAGGAAAGCCGTCTGCGTTTGCTGAAGGGCATTTGTGTAGGGGAAGTGTATTTTATTCTGATGGGAATTTTAAAGTTGGTGCAGAAGTTTGAAACTCTTCCTGTTTTATCTTTTTTTAAAGTAGAAACTTTTTTTGGTATCCAACAGCTTTCTCCCGGCCTTGTACTTGCTTGTATTATAACTGTGAATTTTGTAGATGTGTAGGGTATAAGTCACTGTAAAATGTGTGTAAATTTGTATTCCTTCATATTAATGTAGTCTCTTTTTTCTTCCTTGTATAATTGTTAAAGCGGGGCTAAACCTTGTTTCAAAAAAAAAAAAAATAAAGTCTTTTTTGTTAATTTACTAAAGTCTTGAATTTGTATACGCTTCTTGTGATGGGAATTTCACAACTTTTTCACTGAAGTAAATTATTAAACAGAATGGAAGATATGTATTTTCATAGTATTATACGTCCCACTGGAATGTGTCTTTTAGAGAATACACTAGGTCTATATTTTGTTTTTAAATTTTAGATTTCTCTACTCAGAAACATGTGGAAACAGATGTTGAGTTGTGCTTTAGGCAGCTCGATGTCCACTTATTTGTTAATTGAAATACTATGCAGTATCTTATCTAGTTGCATTTTTGTAACATTAATAGTCAAAGTATTTAGCAAAAAATAATTGTGTTTTTAAAACTCCAACTCCCCAGTCATTCAATAAAGCCATTCCCCCATCCCTGCTCTCAGTGGTGGCATTTCTACCCAGCTGTTCATGTCTGCCCTATGGAGGTTGAGTTCTCTGCTGTTCCAATACGGATGGTGCTGCTATACCTTTCAACAAGTTCTTAAGTTATTTTATGACAATTTGAGTATGTGGACCACATGTATGTTCACCTAAATAAAAAGTGCGAACTAAACTGAGTGCCTTTTATTTTATTTTTTTGCCTTTTATAATTTCTAGCTTAAGTACACTCACTCACTGCAATTAACACTCTTTCCTCCTTCCTGGCAGCTGCTGTATGGAGCTAATTTCCATAGGACTTCCTTGGCAGCTCCGTGATGACACCGATCTGGCATTTTGCACGTGATGTGTTTGTAAATGGGGAAACGAGGAGTGATGCTTTGATCCAAGGGCTGGAGGTATTCCTAGGATCTGATTATTGCTGGAACAGTAAGGCACGAGCTGGAATTATCTCTGTGTTGCCATGGTGACAGAAATCCTGTCTGGGAATGTGTAATTCCGTTTCATCCGGGCAGTGAATGCTGCGCTAAGGGGGAAAGCAGCGGTCTCTGTTGGATTGCCTGCTGTAAGACTTCACAGGGACACAACCTATGGCTATCAACGCAGTTTTAAGCAGCATGGCGGTTCACGCCCGGATAAATATTTACTCCCTGACAGTCAGACGGTGCCTGCCGCTCCCCAGGTGCCACGAGCTGCCCGCGCTACTCAGCGCGTCGCCGTGAGGGCCGGGAATGCGAGGCTCGCGCCTTCTCAGAGCCCCCAGCGCGGGAAGATAAACACGGCGCCTTCCCGCCAATGGGCGGCTCGGCACGTGACGCGTCACCCGCGGCCCCGCCTCCACCCACGTGCGAGGGACCTGCGCTGCGGCTCTCGCGAGATCTCGATGTAAACAAAGCTGACTGGGGAGGAGAGGGGGCAGCGCCGGCTGAGCTTCGCCATCTCAACCGAACTTGGGTAAGCGCAACCGAACCCTGCGCCCTCTGCGTCCCGCCTACTTTGGAGGAGAGGACCGTGGATTGGTCAGCAGAGGGGAGCAGCCCGCCTTCGGGGCCATCTGATTGGCTCGCGGTGTGAGGTGCGCTCCTTGTCACTCCCGGTGGGGGTCCCAAACACTGTCAGTGAGGAGCCGGGCTGAGGGGCGAGGCGGCAGGTGAGGGGTGCGGCGGGGCCGGTAGGACCGGTGCCCGGCCACGGCATTCGGGGAGAGCAGTGCGTGAGGGCTTAGGGCGGGCTCGGGATCCGCGGGGAGTTGGTGAGGGTGAGAGCGGGGCTGTGAGGCCGGGCGGTGGCCGGGGCGCTGAGGGCGGGCGAGCTGCGCCCGGCGGGGCCGTGGCGGGAAGCGGGTAGGCCGGGGGCTGCTGGGAGCTGCCTGCCAGGGGCTGCGGCCTCAGCCCCTGCGGACGGAGCTGGGCGGGTCGAGGTGCAGCGCTCCGGTGTTGCTCAACTGCTGTGCGGCCGCCTCAGCGCTGTGGCCCGCGTTCCCGCTCGCGGCTCGTGCCGGTCGGGGCAGCGCTGTGGGCTCTCAGCCTTCAACTCCCGGTGTTGCGGTGATGGACCGAGCCATAGAGCCGTGCGGGTCGCTGCGTGTGTTAAGGGTTAAGGTTGCTAAGTATGAAGCGAAGCTGATAACTCGTGTTGGAGCTGGATGCGGTGATCCTTATGGGTCCCTTCTGCCTTTTCTGTGATTCTTTATTGGGAGTTTGGTTTTTCGTTTGTGCTTTCTAAAACCATGGAAATGGAATGCTGTGCCTGGGAGCTGTGGTGCCGTACAGGTGTTGTTTGCCATTAGGAAAGGCGTTCAGAATTCAAAGGGCCCAGTTGCATTCACATACTTTGCAGGAGGTGTATTGATACCAGTAGAGGATATCTCTATCTATCTGTATTTTTAAGAGTGCTGTGAAGGTGTGGTGCCTTATGGGTTGAGTCAGTTGAGTTTCCTTCCCCCGGAGGTTTTCATAATCCTAAAAAAGGTGACAAGAGCTGGATTGTAAGCAGTCTTCATGCAAAGGATTGTCATTAAGAGGAAATGTTTCTACAGGTACCTGCAGAGAAGCAATGGCGACAGAATCCCCGCGCCGCCCGAGTCGCTGCACCGGAGGAGCGGTGGTCCGCCCGCAGGCTGTCACGTAAGAACATTCTGGAAGAAAAGGCCTTATGGGGAATGTGTTCTGGGGTCTTGCTTGTGAGGCACCTTGCCCAAACTCTCTTTCAAAGCTCTCTCTGAGAGATGATGTTGACAAAACATTGCTGTTGCAGTCGGTATTTTCCAATAAAAGGAAGTAAGCAGGTGTTGCTTTCCTGTCTCCTCTGCCTGTGCAGGTCAGACAGCCTTCCTGAATGAGATACTTATCAGCCTTTAGAGCTGTGCAGCTTAAAGATGAATACTGAAACAAATTCTCATGGAGAAGATTATGCTGAGTAGCAAGTAGCTCCCTGCAGAGTTCTGCTTATGTTAAACTGAATTGTTATAAACAGAATGTGGTAGAGAACTACAAGAGGAGTGATGCATAAACTGATCTTCTTTGAACTTGATTCTATAACGCATTTTAAGCCTCCCAATGTTAAGTGTTCTGTGTGTTTTTAGGATTTGTTGTTGTTTTTTAAGCAATTCAAAGGAACTTTCAGGGCTTTTTTTTTTTTTTTTTTTTTTTCCCTACATTGTGAAGGATTTAGTATACTATGGTGGATAAAACATTCCAAACATCAGCTTTGTTCCTAGGCATGCTACAGGGAGGAAAAAAGGCACCCCAGTACTCATTTAACAAACTGGAAGACAGAGCCATTATGACTATTGCTGGTAGGCATTCACACCAGAACTTCAGTCACCATTAATACTATACCTGTAAGATGTTATTGGTTGGTAACGAAGGACTCTGAAGGTACAAAAAGACAATTTTTGTGACCTACGTAAACAAAAGAAGGATCAGCCCTAGAAAACCACACCTTATTTGTAAGGCCTTTACTTAAAGCAGTAGGATGGTCTCCACTGATTCAGCCATTGCCTGGGTTGCTGAACAAAGCCTGGTTTTGTCATTGGTTGGAGTAAGCTTTCAGATATTTTAAGTCCTGTGGTTTTGATTCATCATTGTTTTCAGAGAGGAGTGCAGTAGTTAAGTTGATTGAGGTGCTGCAGCATTTGAAATATCTTTGCTGCCCTCGTTTAGGGGAGAGCATCTCAGTCTTACCTGCTGAAAGTTCCAACTTTGAATGATTTACATGGTTTTAGAGAATACAAAGAAAATGTGCATACCTTTGGCCATCAAGGTCCCTGACTGCTTACTTTATGATTTTTCCTTGTTGCTCTTAGAAATCTTAGAGTAGCACAGGAAAAGTGCCTGGCAAAATGAAAATGTGAGGGCTGCCAAAGCTGTGCACTGGAGGAAGTTGCTTTCTATTTGTTTTCAAGTTTCCAGACGTTATGAACATAGATTTGGTTGCCAGAATATTTCAGTATTATGCATTTCAAAAAGCCCAAACTTTCTGTGTAGTTTCAACACTGTGTCGTGAGCTCAGCCAACGTTGTGCATTGCTCAGCAGTTACACAAGAGCCTCACCACTCGTGTGAGGATAAGCTCATAAAGACGTTTGTTTAAATCTAGCAGAACCAGTGTATCTTGCAGTACATACTATGCACTGCTGCTAATGAACTTCCAAGAAGGAATAAGCTTTCCAAGCTGTAAAACTGTATCTGGAAGTATCTCCTTACTCATCCTGGTTGGGGTTTTGTTCCACCCACTGCTGCTTCCATTCCCCTTGTCGCTGTACATTTGCACCTGAGGTTGTAAAGTTTGCAGGCCCCACAAGTAAAGCTCCAGCCCTCGGTGTGAGCCCTCTTTCATGGCGTAAGATCCAGTTCAAGTAGAAAAGTACTGAGAAATGTTTTTCCAAAAGCCTTTTTTGCTCTAATTGGTCTTTCTACTGTGGAGAATGTGGGTTCTTTCTCAGCTGTTATATTTTATCTTTCCCTGAGCAGTTGGTTCATAAATAGGTATCAATTCACATTTTACATACTTTTAGGTCACTTTGTATGTAGTCGGTGTGTGACAGCCTATTGAGTAACTGCATCGCATCCTTAGTAGTTTTGTGTTGTCATGTGTGTTTCCTCTGTCAATATGTCTTATTTAATATATCCCTAACCACTTCTGGACCAGTAGTAGTGAAAAATTCTCCTTCTGTTTTCAAGGGAACAGTCATATATGGAAAGTGTTGTTACTTTTCTTCAAGACGTTGTGCCACAGGTATGTGCATACCTTAAAAGTTTTTTCACTAGCAAAGCAGAAGTCTTCATTCTGTTTTCTCTCTCTCTTTGTCTTCTTTTATCCCTTTTTTTCCCCTCTGTGAGAACTGCAGTGCTTCTGTTTTTGTGGTTTTCACAGGTAGCAGCAGCATGAAATGGTCACTTCTGTATTGCTTGTGGGCCTCTCAGTAGCAGAGGGAAGGCAGTGCTGGAAAGCTGCAGTCAGTAGTGAAGTGTTGCAGCTAATTGCCCGTAGCCTCAGGAAACTCTCTTGATTCTTATTTGAATGACTGTCTTGGATAACTGAAGTCATGAATTTCTTTAATGGTAATAATAATAATAAGAAATCCCCTTGCTGGTATTGGCTTGTGAAGTGCATTTTTGGACCCATGGTCAAAATTAAATTAGTCAAACTTTCATTTAAAAGACTGCTGCATTCCTTATCCCCCCCTTGCTGCCTTTGCTTTTCTCTGTAGTTAAAGGGTACAGTCTGTGTTTTGTTGTACAAATCAATTTGCCTTGGAAACATGGAATGCAGTCTGTTTTGAAAAGTAATACCCACACTTTTTAAATCTGTTTTTGTAGCTCATGTTATTGCTTTTCTGGTGTGTATAAAGTGATTATATGGTCTCTTTTCATATTTATTCCAATATATTGCTCCATATTTTGCCATAATTCATTTGGAAGTGATGGTATTTCTACTGCAGCTCACGTTCTTACTACACAGTTTCTCCTGAGAACTGTAAAGCATGCAGCTTGGAAACACTGCAAGTCTCCTTCAGTGTTTCTTTGTGTATCTCATCTTATGGGAGTCTGTGGAACACAGAACTGAAACACAGATTTGTTCTGCTGGGATTGCAGTTTATTCTCTGTAAAATGTCTGTGATAAAGATGTCACAAATGTAACTATAATGTGTTGGTAAAATAAATTGTAGTAAAAGTCTGTTTCTTTCTTCGTTTTTGCTTAGCATGTAAGTGAAAGCATTGAAGTGAATAAAAAAAGGTTTTAAGAATAAAAAGGCCTCCTGTGAGAACCTCTGATGTTGCTCTTAGAGGCAGTGTAGAATTGCTAGGAGTTAAATGTGGCAGAAGTCACTCTTTTAGCCTGACTAAATTGCTGTAGGTCCTGTGGCAGTTCTGGCCTGCTGCAGAAGGCTTACTGCTGTGTGTCTGCTTCAGTGAGTGATGTTAGAACGTGTGAGTCACAGCCAGCATGCTGTGTGCTGATCGTGGACTGGTTCCTTTTTGAAGCAAGATGACCCAGTAATCCTGGCTGCCTGTAAGGTGCAGGTATACCTGATTACTGATAAACTTCACAGTCTCTTCTGTGCTCTATAAAGGAAAGAAAAAACGGGTGTTACATTTTCTTATTTTGAGCCTTTTGCTTTTTGTCCAGGCCTACAGTGGCACTCCTCCAGCAGAAGAAAAGGAGAAGATCATTTGGGTCAGATTTGAGAACGCGGATTTGAATGGTACGGTTTCATTTTTCTCTCAGTATGTAAATGCTTTTGGTCGGTACCGTGCAAATGGAACAAGTAGGCCCTGCTACTGCATCTAAAGGCAAACCAACTCTTGCTTAGGAAGAGAGGCAAATAATAAAAAATCCTTTTGTTATGATAGTTGAAGATGAAGCATAGAACTGAATTTCTTTTGTGCACTGTTTGGTTTTAAAGTTAGATTATCTAACTGTGAATCCAGGTCCAAGTTGTGGATATACTATGTCCAGTGATGTGTATAATTCATAGTAACCTAGAAAGGATGAGCTTTTAGGGAAAAGGACCAGGAGATTCTATGATGTCTTTCTTTATATGATGGTAAATAAAAGCAAGGCCACAGCGTATTCTTTAAAAGCAACTTAATGCTTCTAGTGTGTCTCAGGAAGTTGTCTGCTAAAGCTGCTGACTGGCAACTGCTGTCCAGCATCAAGAAAAAATGGCAATGGCCACGGGATTTTGCTAAGAGTGTCGAGTGAAGTGCATCTCCAGATACCATGTGAGATGTTTTACCTCAGCCCATCCCGGTCACCTTTTTTGAACAAGCAAGATTAGTGACTGAGTGGGGAGTGGTTGAATGCTGCTGTCAGGTAACTGCCCAAATGGACTGAACACTTTGCAGTTGTTTGTAGTGTATGGCACGTGTGATTGCTGGAGCTGGGGGACTAAAGGATCTGCATTCCTGATCAGGCTTTTCTGGAGAGCACGAGAGTTAAGTTTTCCAGAGAATTGCTGTTGTCTGCCATCTTATTTTCCTGTCTAGAGCTCTATGATAAAGGTTTATTCTGGTCAAATATGAAGCAATAGCAGCTATAGCCAGAACCATGATGAGGAATTTTCAGACTCTCCTTAAAGTTAATAGGAAAGATTATTATGTTTTCCAGCTGTTGAAATGGCACAGAGGCTGGCAATTCATAAATTCATGGTTCTTAGAACAAAAAAGGACCTATCAACTCATGCATGGCCAGCTTTATGTCCACTTTAGGCTGTCAAAGCTTTTCATTGTGAGCTCCTTGTCCTCTTCTGTTTATTTCTAAAAGTTCTTGGCCATTCCCTCTTTAGGCTCTTTTTTACAGCATAACAAAAATGGTTTGTGATATTTTCCAGAATCCTTTGTATTTTGTCTGTGCTTTTATGCCACGTAATGTGTTTGGACCTGAGTGTATCCTATTTCAACATCCTGAATGTTTTTCCTCTCTTTCTTTGATGCTTTTGTATTTGCAGGGATCTTTTGTTCATCGTTGGAAATAAAGTTGTACAGGGCCTTACTCGAGAAAGGCTTAATTTTCTTGTTATGTTCTGAGGCAGTTCTCTTCCTGTGGTTTTCCTTCTTTTCAGAAGGTTGATGCAAAGATGAGTTGTGCACTCTTTAGGAAGAGCTTTGATCAGTCTGTGCGTTTGTAGCTGTAGAATGTCTTAATGTTAACTTTATTGGTCTTCTCTCCATTTTAAAGATCTGCTGTGTTTTGTTCATCACAGGAGAGAGTTACAGAAGTTCTAGGTGTATTTTGTGATAACTCTTGTTTAATGAAGGATATTTTCCTCCACTGTTTTCCATTCTAACACTCTCTAACTTCTCTGTGAAATTTTAATGGATCTCACCTAAAAGGATGCATCTCAGTGTTGTTTCAGCATAAAAAATGTAAACCTCATTGCTTTGCCTTTAATTACAAGAGCAGAAACATTGACTGGGGAAACACCATCCGGTACAGCTGGTAATAACCACGATTGCTCCCAACCTGTTAACCAGTGGCTTTGCTCTTTAAACCCAATTTAGATACATCCAGGAATATGGAGTTCCATGAAATACACAGCACTGGGAATGAGCCACCATTACTGCTAATGATCGGATACAGTGATGGAATGCAAGTCTGGAGCATACCTGTAAGTACCAGCAAACTGCTCTTGTATGGCAGAAGTGCTGTTGTTTGTAAGGCTATTACCTGAAGGTTTTAACTTTTCCTGCTGGAGTGGCTGGAGCCAATGTTCACCATCGCTGCTGTGTTTTGTGCCTGTGGTAAGGTGCGTGCTGGGCGTGGATCAAACTTGTAAATTCAAGCTCTCAGATCTGAGTGTTTTTTACAAATGATTTTTTAGGTAAATTTTCAGAGGCTAATTGGGAGCAGCGTCTGGCACTGCAATAGTTTATGTCCTGGAAAGACAAATCTTTTTAACTTAAGGAAAGGAAAAGAGAGCGGAAAAATATGAAAGGAATTTGTTTGTCCTGGGAATGCAAGTATGACAGTATGAATGGTATTTTACAATCACAGTGTTTGTCATGTACATGATTTGCAATTTTAATTTTATTAAAGTCTATGTGTGCATATGGGTTTGATTTTATGCTGTCATCCACACCCTGCAGTTTGTGTTTCAGAATGGTTTATGAGCACATGGTCTTAATTTGGGGGAATTTCTCCCAAATTTCTTGAACTATGGAATAAAGTTTAATACAGTAGGTCATAAAATTCTTAACTTAAAAAAAAATATTGCTCATAACACCTTGTCCTTCAAAATAATGTAGTGAGGATAGAGTTCTTTCTCTTCATAAAACGTTAGGCCTTTCTGAAATATATATATTTCTGTATTACGTAATGGTTTGCTGTGTAAAAAGGGTTTGTATACCAGTAGCTTAGATGGTAAAACAGAAAATGCTCTTATTTTGTGCACCAAAAAGTAGGCATGTCTAATTGAGTTTCCTAGGGTGTGGGAGAGCTGGCTTTTTCCCCCTCTTCATTTTGCATGTTGTTAGCTGGAGCTGAGGAAGAAAAAACTGTTGAACTTTTGCATTTAAGAGAGGATTTAATAGAAGGAAGGGCCTAGTATACTTCCAAGAGTAGTAAAGTGTAATTTAGGAGCTTCTATTCTTGTGTGTCTTGAGAAATTGTGGCTAAATCTGATTTTCCTGGCTTTATTTTGGGATTTTGCCTTCTACTAGAGTTAATTGAATACTAAAAATTATTTTACAGTACCAAATTAGTTTTCTACAACGTTTTGAACACTAATCAGTTTTTAGATAGTGTACAGATCACAGAACAGGCTGTTAAAACAGTTCAGAAACTCATTGCTTTGTTCTTCAAAGTGTGTTACAGAAAACAAACATTAGGTGTCAGTAAGATACCGAGCTAAGAGAGGAAACAGGCCTTGAGCAGCACTCAGAGTTATGCTGCGAGCTGATTACTTAAGGCAGTGAGCAGTCACTTAGATTTAAGCTAGAGAATTTGTGCAGAGCAGCTTAGTTTGTCGTGCTGAAGTATTCTTGCCCACGTGCATGTTTCCTGAAAAAGGGGTTGGGATGCACTGTGTTGGCACTGGGTTGTTCTGGCCGTGTGATAGAAGAGCTCTGTATCTGGCAGTCATAGGTAATTCTTTGTTTTGTGTGTGTGCCCTTACTCTGTGCTTAGGTGAGAGTTCTGTGCATCCCTCTGAAGTGGCTTTCTGTGTCTAAATGGAAGCGTGTCTTTGTGAAAGCTGTCTCTATCAGTGCTCCTGAGAAATTCACCCTGCAATGGCATCTTACAGGTGTGAAGAGAGTGAGAGCAAAAGAAGCAGTGCGTCTCATTTCTTTGATACATGAACACATTACCTCAGTGTAACCTGTTCTACATTAACTGCCTGCATTTAAGCTCTTACCCCGTGGTTCACTGCATTAAGCATGAAATGATTTGATGGATCTTACTAACAAATGAGGAGTTGAACTACTTCACGTTTATCCTGACTCATGTGAAGTAAGTGTGCTCCCTGGTCCTGACAGGTAGGCAGACGGGGTAATTTACCCAGTTTCCCAGTGGAAAAGGCCTTTTTTTCTTTTTTTGTATGTGAATGAGCCACAAGTGAGGTGACTGGATGCCTGATGTGACCTTTTGCAGGAGGGTTGCTGCTTAGTGCAGCCAGGTTGTATTTTCCCAGCGTGTTTCATTCCTTCGTAACTTCTACATTTTGATAGTATTTCTTCTTTCAGAGGAATAAAGAAAATGAAATTGCAAGAAACTTACTGTAGTAAGTAGTTCATTTCTTGCAGAGGTGTTTTTCATGGGTCGGGGGGAAGTCTGATGAATTGGAAGAAATTTTTAATTAAGGAAATACTGTACCATCCATCTTAGAAACGTGAGCTGCAGAGGCAGCACGGTGCTTTGTCAGCCCTTGTTTGTTTAACCTGTGGAACTGGGAAAATGCATCCGAAGGGGGAAGCGTCGTCTTGTGCAGTGCTGCGGTCCGCATGTGTTGGTGTAATGCCAGTGCTGGGATGGGTCTGCTGTTAGTAGCACAGACTTGGATAGCTTCTCAGATTGATAGTCTTTGATATCGGTTTTTAAATATCTTCTCACATCTTATCTTACCTGATAAGCTTGGAGGTAGCACAGCCTGTATTTATCCATGCTTGTGTTTCTCCATCTATTTTTTCCTTACTTAGTCCAAGTAAAAGAAAATCTGGCAGTGGAGCTGCTGACTTAATAGTTAGGGTGTCTTTGACAGTGCTTTGGTACTATACAAATGCATCTCTTCTTCTTGATCTTGCTGAGTGCTTAGCTCGTTATTACACAACATTATTCCAGTTATTAAGAATAAAATAGAATCTCCATAGTTTAAAAACCTTTCAGTCTGAAAAAGCAACAATTTGACATTTCTCTGAAAATCTCCTCAGTGAGGCTATTATCTGTAGCATTGTGCTATTTATTCGTACAATTGAGCCTCTATTCAGCACTTAATAAAATAATGTGTTGCAGGCAGCCCGGTTTGTGTCTGAGTGATTATGAAGTGTTTATGACAGCTCCTAAGCTGACACTCGCCGTAATGGTGTTACATTGACTTCTGAACACCTCGCAGGCTGCCTCCAGGAGTGTGTGGCTCTTTGCAGTCTGAGTGCTTTCACATTAACATCTCCTTGGAGTAAGATCTTTGACTACAGAAGTGTTACTTGCAAATGGAAGATACCATTAGGGCTGCTTCAAAGGGCTGGAATAGTGTTTGGACTGCTGGGTGCTGAAGTAACGGCTGGGGTTTTGAAGTGCAGAGTCTCAATCTGTATTGCATAAGAAGCGGAAGGTGTCCATCCAAGCGACTTTTCTTTGATCTTTGTTTTGAAATGGGGGTGGGAAGGTTAAAAGTGCTCTTAAAATATGCCTCCCTGAGTGGGGAGAAATCTGGGAATATACAAAAGTATGAGTAGAAGTTCCTATTTGATAATTGTGCCGTGTACTTTCTTGTTTTATTTGGACTTTGTTTTTCCTTCGCCCCAGTTTCACGTTTCAAATACAGTTGGAACTGGTCGTTGCCTAATGTGGTTTCCAAGTATCTGTTCTAGATGTTCCTGCTCAGCGCAACTCATGTTGGCTGCTTTTGTGGCAGATAATTTTTTTTTCATTGTATGCTGGAAGTTTTAGAAGTAGAAAATCATTGTAATGTAATGGTTCAGATTACACTTAAAAAAACAAAATAAAAGCTCAGCTATGAAGCCTCAGGTTGAACAAAATAGAAAATGCCAAAGGGAAGCTCTGATAATAATGGCAGCTGTCTGTATAGCAAGCTGTGAGAAATTGAGGTATTTTCTGTTTTTACACTCATTAAGTGACTGCAAATCTGATGGTGGTTTTCTCATTTATGTCATAACCTGCACTTGTGGGAGAAAAAGGAAAGTGCACGCAAAGAACGTGAGAGTGCTGCAGAGAGAGGTGTTGAAAGAGACCAAGCAGCATTTCATGGAGCTGCCCTTGGATGGGGTCAAAGCCGAGATGAAGGCTCACGGATGCAGTCTGTACCCACGTCCTGCCTGTGCCCAATATTGTTTGTGCTGTTCCTGTCCTAGTGCAGAAATGAAGCCATTAAAAAGAAACAAGAACTGTTTCCCAAATTAGGATTTCACAGGGAGCCTGCAGTCTGATTGTGCTGAAGCTCCTTGAAATGTATGACAAATAAAATGAGAATATTGAGGACATTGTAACCGTTACTGAGCTTTCAGTGCTTTTTAAATTCAATTTGTATTGTCATAATTTTAAATGATAGATGCAGTTTGGTCACTTGAGTAGATTTGTGTAACTCTCTGCACAAAGTTCTCATAATTTATAGATAATCAGATGTTCTGAATGAGAAGGGTGATTGCTTCAATTTCTAAACTGAAATAAGAATTCTTTATTTTAGGTTCTTTCTCACTGTCTCAGCAAGATGACCAGCAGGGCTCTATCCCAGCAGGATTATGTCCAGCACTAGTTTGCAGTGGTTTCAGTCATTGCTTATTGGTGCGTTACATTGCTGTATTAAAGGTATACACCTGGAATTTTAAAACAGCAACAGAACAACAAACAAATTGATGCTGATCCTCCCTGTGCCTTATGACATTTTATTAATATACTTTCAGCTTACTTTTCCTCTATTGCACAGTAGTTTAAGCATTGGCTTTCAAACTTTGCTTCTGTTTGGTGTACGTTTGGCTGTTTTCATCATGTGAAAACCATTTTCTATGGCTGAAAACTGTTAGTTATCCTTAGTGTGAACAAAACTTTCTTCTTATTTTTTTTCTTAGTGGGTGCAAACTGGTGTGCTCCAAATGATAAAGCTCTGCCATCAAAAATTAAGCAGTGCTCCAGATTTCTGGTAGGTTGTGTTTTAAGCAGTAGTTGCACCTGGAGGAGAGGATTCATCTTGTTCTTCCAATCTGTCCTGATTGGAAGTGAGTGATGAAGGCTTCATTGGGGCTGCATTTCGGATTGCTGTGTTCTTTGCTTGCTGCCTCCCACGTTGGTCTGTGGGCTGTGGTCTGGTACTGGGCGCTGCAGAAGCTGACGTGTGGACCAGCTTGGAGCCGTCATCTTGGATCCACTCTTCTACAGAATGAGTGCCTGATGCTGCTTTTATAGCATAATATTCTATTCTTGAAACCTGTTTGGAAATAGTCTTGGCTTGTGGAATGGGAAAGAAAAACTTTCAGGAGCTTTGAAAGCTGCCACAGGGACTCGCTACTTAGCTGGATGAAATCCAAAATGGCAGCCACAGCCTATTTTCTTCACAGGTGCTTTTTGAAGAATTTAGAGCTCTGTTTTCAGTTCGTGAAGTCTATTTATGTTTTGTCTATGCTTATGAGACTGTGTGGCTCAAGGGTCTGGTAATGAGGGATGTGGAACCTTTTACCTTAGACTTGCCAGCCCACATCTTGGCCAGAGTGGCAGTGACAAAGCTGTTGGCCATTCAGCGGTGTTTGGCACATGTTAAATGTAGTTATTTGTCATGCTTTGATTTAGTGCAGTGAGTGTCCTGTTTGAGGGACAGGTTGGCTGTCAGCTGTTCCATCAGACAAAGCCTGAAGAGGCAGGAAGATCAAAATTTCTCAGCCCTGAAGATGCTGCTTTTAGCCAAGAGTGATACACGTGGCCTCCACAGTGGTAATTGTGTTCTATGTTTTAGATACAACAAAACAAAGGGTGTTTTATATAAATGGTGTTAGCATTAACTGCAGTTAATTTTGAATTGTGTAAGACTGCAAATAGCAGAAGCTTCTGCAGAGAACGTTTAAAAAAAATAATAATTAATTGCATGTGAAAGAAAATCTTGAACTCTAAAGCCTTAATGCATTTTTCAGTGCCCAGCAAACCTAAGGGGCAACCAGTACTTCGTAGCTCATGGCATACATTGAAGTCCAATGACTTCCAGAATTTTCTGTTCCTGTAGAACAGTTAAAGATGTAAGATTGAAAAATAAAAACGAAGTCCTTGCAAAAATGGTTCCTTTATGATAGATTCCTAAGAAGTGATGTTATAAACTGATCCATGTTGTGGTGTGACGTGCAGATTTCTCATCTCTTTTGCTGTCCGTCAGTATGACTTTTTCTGAACAAAGGAGATGTCAGGGATTGGGTGGCATCTTGAATTTTCATTGCTCAGTCTCCAGTTGGGGCTTATCTTAAAATATCCTTTCTTTTGGCACCCTGTATAACGCGCTGAGTATGTGAGCTGTACTGATGACTGAGCCCACCTGAACTTGGATCTGTCTACAGTGTCCTCTTCCCTGGGGAAAGGCCCTGTGCACTGAGAGGAAAGGACATGTTGCACTACAGCAGTGATGCTGAGTTAGGAGCTAAATACTTAGAACCTTTGTCACCAGCTGAGTCTCATAGCTTTGGTTGGTCTGTTCATTTTTTCTTTCTGTTGCTCCTGCCAGCAGAAAATAGTGAAGTAGTTACCTTTCAAGTGATGAATATTAATTACTGAACACTAAGAATTATATCCATGAAAAGAGCTGGCTCAAATTTTGGTGTTGTGTGTTAAGGTACGAAGAAACTTCATTTGTATTTATGCACTTTCAGGCCTTTCTGTGAAAACCTCATATTTAAGCTCTGCCAGGTCTTGGCATCCACAGGTTAAATAAACACGCTTTCTGGACTTCAGTATATTTAAGAGCAGCAGCTTGGTTAAGCAGGTTTGGCCTTCTTAGTGTATCTTACTTTTGGGACTACAACTGTATTTGAAGTAGATTGGAGTTAGAGCCAGTGTGCTGGCATACTTAAAAAGGAGGGGACTGAATTGGGTTGGATTGTTTTATATGAATCACTTATTCCGTGCTTTTGTTATGCTAGTTCTTTTCCCTCTTGTTTTCATTCATAGCCATTGATGTGCGTACACATGTGAAACAGCATTTTCATGATTTGGAGGAAAAAACCTTTAATTGCCAATAATAATAGTTCCAAAGCCTTCTGTTTTTCTTCTTCTCCATTTCCTCCTTTCTTCTTTCCCTGTGCTGCTGTGTTCCGATGAACAGAAAGCCTGTTCTTTTCATCTCTCTCACTTTCTGCTTTGCAGTGCTCTACTTTTCTCAGTCCTGTTCTCAGGATGCAGAGGTGCTTCCCTCACCCGCGTTTCAAACTCGTGATTAGTTAAAAATAATCAACAAGTCTTTAGGGAGTTGATTTCTGATCTTATTTTCTATATCTGATCTAGGATCTGATCAGTAAGGTTCTCAGGGCAGAGCCTCTGGCTGTCCCAGAGGCAGAATTCAACCTGTTTTTTTCACAAGCTGGGGTGCTACAGGGCTGTGTGTTGTTCAGGTGCTGCTGCTCACTGGGAGAGCAGTGTGATGATACCAATGTCAGCCTGGTAAAATAAGAGCAGAATAGTAGGCTAAGGGGTTAGTTGTCATATTGATTACAGTTTTAAAACTGTCTTGTCCATCAGGAATAATTCTAATCATGTCATTGACGCTAATTGACACCGCTGTGAAACTGCTAGATGCATGCAGAGTCCGAAATGGCAAAGAAAGGTATTTCCCCAAGCTTATTGGGCTGTACTGTGGCTTACTGTTAGAGAATGGTCAGCCATCTCTGTATCAGTGGTGTTTTCAGAGTATTCTTTGGGAAGATCTGCTTGAGTGGGGTGAGCTTCACTGCTGTGTAAAGCAGTGCTGGTAAGGAGTTCGGCTTGGTGGTGAGCTGAAGCTCTGGGGCACTGTGCTTTGGTTTGTTGTCAAACAGTAGCAGAATGTTGACTTGTTGAATGTGTGAGCTGAAGTGTAGAAAGAAATGGGAACAGCTATGAAATGACATTTCAGAAAGCAACTTGGATTCATAGTTCAGTAATTCCTAAGAACCTTGTTTCAAATTGTGTTCATTTCTGATATTCTAAGCTGCTTGCTTGGCAAAACTCTGTCCAACATGTTTGCTATGTTCTTAGCCTCCTTCTGTCTGTTTTAAGTTGCTGGTTGTTTGGAAATGAGTTTCATTATGTTTGCCATTTTCCTCAAGTTTGACGTTCTGCATTGCATCCATTACCAGGCAGTTCTGAAAATGCATTCTGACTGACCACTTAGAGGAAGTCTGGAAATTTTTCTTAACTACCTCTGATTTAATCTTTTCAAGATTGCTATTAGTGACAAACTTAATTAGTTTGATCCTTCTGCAGTTATGGAACATAATTTTCACACCTGGTGAATATGGAATATATGTATATATCAAAAACCCTGAACTTCTATGGCCAGTGTTTGCCACTCCTCATCACTGGCTTTTAGTAGTTTTTTTGTTTGTTTGCTTGTTTGTTTTTAGAAGTACACACTGTGCAGAACAAATGCTGTGTTGCATACATGTGTACCTCCTGAGGTTTGGTTAGTTGCAGCCATCAGTCAACTTCAAGTGTAGTCTCTCCTCAAATACGGAGACATTCCTAGCAATGGTGCTAGGATCTCATTCACACACAAAACCCGTGTTTCTAGGGGCAGGCTTTGTTCCTGTGGAGTGTGTTATTGAAGGCTTCCAGGATATATTCATGTTCAGTGAAGTTGTGGGTGGTTGGTAAGAAGAACAATGTCTTTCCTGCCTGCCTGCCATACACTGTGAAATCTTGATTCAGCTAGTTGATCGCAATGGAAATTGCTCAGTAAGGGGGAAGAGACAATACGAGCTTGCACCATCTCTGGCACACTTCTTGTTCCTCTGATCTGAGCCTTCCTGTACCACCACAGTTGCTGTTCATCTAAAGCAAGTCCAACAAATAGGATTTTTGTATCAAAAGTCAGCTAAGAAAGTTGGTTAAGTGAGTGTAATATGCTAGTATGGGTTTTGTTGTGCTAGATTAGAGGTGTTTACTCTGATGTTACTGTGTAACCAAAGAAATAAATCAGAAAGCTGGATTTGTCAGTTTTTCAAGGAAAATTGCACATTGGAAAGCTTGTTGGGTGGATGTGTCATTATCCAGCTCCTATGAGATATCACTTGTTGGAGGGAGAAAAGAAATTTTGGAATATTTCTGAACTGACCTTCTGCCTCTGTGGTTTCTTCCCTTGAGAATCCTGTCTGTTTTCAGTATGTGTCCATTACATTCAGTGCTTGTGCTCTGAAGAGTTTTACCTGTTGAATAAAACAGCAGCCCCCCGAATTAAGATGCAGATTTCAGTATTCAGTAGCTTAGTGGGAATCCAGTTTATTTTTCACATGATTGTGGCTTCTTAAGAATCGTTTGTGTTCTCATGGTTTGAGCGTTGAATGTTTCAGATGGAAAGTTGTCTGTATGGCAGTTTGATTTTGAGAGAGCTGACTGTGGAAAAGAACAGTTTGTTGTGGGGAATGTATTTTGTGTGTGTGTGTGTGTATGTATGCTTTTATATGTGTATGTAGGTTTTTTTACATTGTACACTCATATCTGTATGTTTTGCAGATCAGTGGTGAAGCTCAGGAACTCTTTTCTGTCCGCCATGGTCCAGTTCGAGCTGCACGGATCTTACCAGCCCCACAGATCAGTAAGTATATTTCTAAATGGCTCAAAATAATCCATTATGTTTAATTATGTTATCTAATTTTTACTTGAGCAGAACATACAGGACACTTCTATATAAGGTTGTGCTTTATAAAGAGCACAGTGTTGTCTCTAGGCAAGAGTTAAAATTTATTATGGGGTAATGCTGTTTGAAGTAAAATAATTTACAAGCTTTTGTGCCTTTTGAGTTGTTTGGAGGAGCACTGCGTAATTTCTGTCCAGCTATGATTATTTGCTGATGTTTGTCACCACGTGATGGATGGTTGTGCCTCTTCCTTCTCAAAGGAAGAAAAAAGAGGTGTTGATGGGATTGAAGTAATCAAAGTACCTACAAGCTCTTTTTTTTCCTGATGGCAAAATAGTGCTTTTTGATTTTCAGTCTAGTAAGTTACACTTTGTTACTCTTTTTCTTTCTCTAAATGGCATATATAGCATTTGACAATGATATTTGTTACATTAGAAAACTATTCAAATTAGCTCATATTAAATCAAACCTTTTAAAAACATGTTTTGGTCTCTTTTTACATAGCTTGGTTTAAATAAATCTTTGATTGAAAGTACATGAATGTATCATTGACCAGTATTTGGAATCAGATAAAAGTAAAGCTGTAATAAGAGGCCTTAGATAACTAACACATGAGCTTTAATGATTCAAAATAAAAGGAATTTGTAAAGGAGAAGCCGATTATTATCAGTAGGCTGAAGCACTATTTTACTGTAAGGCTGCAAAAAGGGAGTTATTGAAAGTGGGGCTCTCTGGGTGGATGCATTTGGCACGTTCCTAGAAACAGATCTTAGTTTGTGATAAGGAACTCATTCCCAGGTGTGAAAGGAAAGCTTATGGTTTTAACGTGGTGGCTTTACAGTAGCAGAACTTAATAGTTTGTCAACTCTTCTGTTAAAATACTGTAGTCTTTTGATGTTAGATTCTCTGCTGCATCATGTGCTTCACAGCATAATGAGGCGTTGTTTGAAAAGAGTTATTTCATGGAGGCTTACTGCAAAGGAGGCTGCCGATCTGATGTAACAGGTTACAGGCACTCCTGGGAGCCTTTGCACGCTGCCAGCTCGGGTCCACAGTGCTGGGTGAGGCTCTGTGCCGTGCTGGACAGCTTGGTGGCTCCTGGGAGTGCTGTGGCCTGGCTGCAGCTCTGCAGTGCTTTGTCTGAGTTAACAAAGCAGGAGGCCTGACCCTGCCCTGCATTGCAGCACTGGTGTAACTGCGGTGTGGCTGAGCTGCAGCCTGGAGAGGATGTCCATAAAGAATTGAGAGCTTGCTGTAAATAACACTGGAAAATGTAGGCACTTACTCTTCTCTGTGGACCTGCTATACATCACCCACAAAATTTAGGGTCAGGAACAGTGAGAGAATTTCTGTTTCTGATTCCCCTGAGGTTCACCTTGAGGTACCCAAAGCATAAGTAATTGGATGTAGCAGTTGCTACGTTCAGCCTTTTCCATGATTCTACAGTAATATTGTGTTCTAGGTGATTGTCTCCAACCTCTTTCTTCCACTGCACTGGGCACAGGTTGCCTGATCGTGAGGCAGCAAGGATGTGATGACTGGGGGAAAGGAAAAGGCTTTTGTCACTTGTGCAAATGAGAAACATTTTTGATCAATGATTAAAAGTGTACAAGAATCCCATTGACACTGGGAAGACTTTAAATTTCTTCTTATAGTGAGATAACAGCTATTAAATATTTTATAATGTTGTATTTGATCGTTGTAAACTCCTTGTTTTTGTTGTGAATGAGATGCTTGCACTATCACAGGAAAAGAACAGCGTGCAGACAGTCCTTAGGGGGCAGGCTGCAGGGCAAGGCTGGGCAGAAGGGATCATCAGAGATGGCATTTTCCAGAATTGGTAATGTCTGTTGCTGTGGATAGTGAGGATCAGAGTGGACATCGTTAATAATGAAAATGACAACCAGTACAGTGTGAATTTGACCATTAGCCATGCTTGCCTGCTCATTCATAGCCTTTGTTCAACATCTTTTCTAATTTCTCACCTCTTTCTCTGGATGTTGTTGTTCTTGTCTTCCTGGGGTAACTGATTTCATGAGTGGGAATTGTTGGGTTGAAATGATACGAAGTTTGTATGTTGGTGAGGTTTCTGACTTGAGTATTCCTAGGTTTGCCTTGTGGTTGGTTGGTTTTTCTTTTTTTGTTTGCAGGTTTGTTTTTTATGAGTATTTCTGTGATAACTTTCAGAAATGATATTTGCTTTTTGTTGTATGTTCTTTGACTAAAGAAGTCATTAAAAAAAAAAAAAAAGGAGTTCCAGAACTTTTCCAGCATTTAAAAAAGTATATATTTTAACATTTTTGGGGTAGTATTGCTTTCTGAAGTGCTATGGTCTGCCATTTTTCTTTATTTAACTGAGGTCGATTTAAAACATCTTGGCCAACTACCGGCTTTGTGCCTTGTGCTGTTCTGCTTATTCGGATAGACTTGTTTAGCTTAAAAGTCAACCAAGAAAATAGTGCTGCTTAGTAAGGGCAGTCCAAAGCTGAGTACTGGAATGGCAGCATGTGTGCTAATTCGTGGTTCAGGTGTATGTGATGACTGGTTTGTGTATTGAAGTTCAGGTCAGTCATTATCTGTAAAAGCCTATTGCTGTGTCTCAGCATTATGAGAATAAATCCCTCCAGTGAACTGAATTAATTTACTGCCCTAATCTAGATTATGCCACTTCTAGAAAAGGTGATAGCATAGTCCTACATTTTGCAATGAGTTGATGGTTTGGTCAAGTTGGCTGATAAGACAGAAAAATAGAGCTAAGAAAGGAAAGAAAAAATAAACCAGAGGTTTTGTCTGAAACAGCAGTGACCAGAGGGAACCTCATGGACAAAGAGCTGAAGACTAGAATTAGCATGAAAAACTACAATTGGGACACAGGATACAGACTAGCTTTGCAGTTCAAAATCTAAAGCAGTAAAAGTTCCAATTCAGCAGATTGATCTCTGCTGTGTACTGCTTACGTATTTGATTTTGTTAAAATAAAATTTGAACCTCAAAAGCTGACTCAGCTTTATGTGCAGGTAGACTTAAAAGAATGGTAATAGTAAGGTTGCTTTCTAAGGGAATGCAGATGTGAGTCTTAGAGATGTTCAGCCACTTGGGTGGCTTGGTGGTTTTAAGTCCTAGAAGGCCAAAATAATTGCACAGGACGTGTGGTGGAGGAACTGCTCCTACGAGCTGAGCAGGCAGTAGCAATTTGTAGCTGGGTTTGTGTTGGTGTAATTGGGTCATGCAGGTGTGTGTTCAAGTTTGGCTGTTTCTTAACTGTTTCATATATTGTTATGGTGTAATGAATGTTAATGTTGGTGGATTACAGAAATTACAGAACAGAGTTCTGAAGCAGAGGAAGTAACCCTTTTAATAGATGCCTTTGGGAAGAATTGCACAGCATTTGGAAATGCTGATTTCTCTGGAGCTGTGTGGACTGACCCCCACACTCCCATTTCTGTTCTGGTGACATTGCATTGATCCTTTAGGCCAGCAGACCTGAAGCCTTCACCACGTTACACTGCTATGTCTTCTAATTTTTCCAAACAGGATTCGATCAAATGAAATACTCCCATCTGTCTTCAATTAATGTATGACTCTCAAAACTTTGATCTCTCACAAATGTTTCACAGCCGTCTTTCATTTTTGCATGCGGAATGGACTTAGTTGTCCAACAATAAAGCTGTTTGCAGAAGAAGACAGAAACAAATTTTTATCAATGTGTGCAGCTCTGCCTCTTTGACCAAAATCTTTGATGTTGATGCTGAATTTTGAACCACTGTAGCTTATTAGTGATGGATACTGACATTCAGCTGGAGAGGCAGGGGGCTGTAGGGTGGTAATGTCCGAGGGATGTGGGAAGCAGATCTGCTGCTGCAGGTACTGGGGCGGCGTGCTGATACTTGAAGTATCTGGGTGATGCTGGAAGTGGAGGGAGATACAGTGATGTAGTTTGGCACAGAGGTCCTAAAGGAGAGCACCTGAAGGACGAGGACTGGAGTCACAGCCCCTTTTTTCTTTCTGCTGAATGGAAGGAGCAAAATAGGGAGTGAAAGCCATAGGTAGTGAGTGCCAAACGTGTGGCTTCCTGCGTTCCCAGGTACTGCTGATGTGGGGCAGGACTGGAAATGCAACCCAGTTCTCAACTGACAGAATAAAAAGGGTCTGATTGAACAGGAGATGCTCTGTATTGTTGAATTGTCTCAATCACTGGAATCTCATACCAGAAAAATACACTCCATCATGCATGCATGCTATTGCTAAATAGGTCAGAATTTGACTTCTAAGTGGGGAATTTCTTGCTCAAGGGAACGAGGGTGCTTTTCATGGTTTTTAATTGGCTTTTGAGCTCCTGTGAAAATCAGGGGGGTTTCTTTTTCTTTTCCTCACAGGTATTGTTGTTATTGGCATTACTGCAGGCCCAGGGGGTGGGATGGCTGCTCACACTCCCATCGCAAGCACCGAGCATGAGCTGCTTGGAGCTTACATGTGGATAAACTTTTGACTTTGTTAAGTTCTAAATGTTGATCTGGATGAAATGATATCTAGCTGCAGATATTGTTTGCTTTCAGCTTAAAGTACACCAACTGAACTGATTTTTTTTTTTTTTTAAATAAAGCACAAAGAGATAATTTATCTAAATGGAGCTGTAGATACGGTGGTGCCTGTTGAGCAGGAAAAAAAACAGTTTTCATTACTTTAATTGTGTGATTTGTCAGGATTTCCAGCTTTTTTATAAATGCTGTAGTGTTATATGACAGAATTAAAAGGATTTAGAATAAAAGGAGTTTAAGAAAAAGACTTTGCAACAGGATTTCAATACTTTTTGTATTTGAGGGATTTAGCTAGCTGCTTTTCATTTCAATCATCCTGCTGCATTGGGTTAAACACTGCGTGCAGCAGGTGTGTACAGCCTCAGTGCATTGCACATGCAAATAAACACAATTTTACAAATAAAAATTAATCCACCGCAACTTGGAAGATTAAATTCCAGCCCTGAACTGAATGGGTTTGCTGACTCCATTAAGCGCCGCAGAGAGCAGCACGTGGTGCTTTTTGCAATCTCATGACCAGAACCGCTATTAACCTGATTTAATGCCCTGCAGAGTCCTCAAAATAATGATCCTTTCCTGGAGTATTAATGTTTACGTTTCCAAAGTATGCAGTTAAGGTAGAAAATGCATTTTTAAAAAATGAGGGCTTTGGCCATTGCAGACTGAAGCAGGAGTTCCAGCACCTGTTGTGCAAATCTTGCAAAGCTGTTCTGTGGGTATTAAAACGGGTGCTGCTGTTTTTGTGCTGTTGTTTCTCTGTGCTCACGGCCACCTTTCTTACCCTTCATCCCTCTTCCTTGTTGTTTAACTTAGAACCAGACCAGTAATAAACAGGAATTTGCCTGTCTGATATATCCTAGTTAAGAAAAGAAAAAAGAAAATGTAGTTAAATGCTTCAGGTAAACTCCTGTGTCCACAATCAATGTCGGCGCTCCCAGCAGCCAGCATTTGTCAGCGTTTCTCCATGAAGGCTGGAGAGCAGCAAGGTGAGCAGAAACAAATGGAGTTGGGCTGGTAATGGATCGCAGTAAACAAATTGGTTGCCAGATTCTTCAGAAGAATCTGTATGTTTCATTTATCAATTCACAGGTCAGTACATGCAGTACAGGTCTGACTCATGAAAGACCTGGAAATAATAGGAATAAAAGGAAAATATGTTTGGCTGTTTTGGGTTGCTTGTAAAGCTATTGTTGGTGGTGAAATTATTGATGTGACCCATTTAACTTTGTAAATACCCCCGTGTGTAGGAGGGACGCCTTCTCCTTGTGTAGATGAGAGCTCTGGACAGTTACAAATTAATTGCATGTACCTGAGTTATTAATAATTAACAGAGGCTGTTATGTGAAAATGTATATTGTTAATTGTTGTGCCTTTCTGAATAATTGATTTGGTGCAGCTACACCAGTATCTGGGAATTAGTTTGGAGCACTGACGTTCTTTGTAGATCAAAAGGTCTGATGTACAATGAAGACCAAAAAAAAAGTCCACACCTACAGATGGAGATACAGACAGATAATTGAAAAGGCAAAGCCTGAAAGAAACTGGAAGAAATTCGCTGGTCATGGTGTTGCTCTGTTTCTGTTTTTCAAGTCGGATTGGAAACATACCCTGAAATTTAGTGAAACTTTGTTACAAAGATATGTTTTCTACTCTGTTTGATTTGTGTTTCCTTATCAGTAAGATGAAGTTTCCAAAACTTTTAAAGTCCCCTTGTAAGAATAGCAGCACATTTAACAGTGACAGCTCTGGAGTCAGGGTGTAAGCGCAGCTGGGCAGCAGCTGCCCGCTTCTGGTGACAAACATGCAGGCAGAGCTGTGCCAGCTGTACCTGTGAAGCTCTGCTCCTGGGTGCCTTACGTTGGGGTGCTGTCACCAGGTTGCCTGTCCAGAAGCTGAAGTTGCTTGGTGCCATGACTGTTTTGAATTCAATCCTGTGTTGTGGGGTGTCAGCATGGCCCTGCTAGGACAGACACCAGCAGCATGCATTGTAACAGAGAAACATGAGGGTGTCTGCTCTTCCACTGCATACTTATGGTTAACTCTCCTATATTCCACTTACACCTCAGTAGAATAGACGGGAAACCAGTGTGGGAAACGCACACAGAGCTGGTGACAGTCTTCTTTCAGGCAACTTCTGTTAAACAATGAATAGCTAGCAGATGTTACTTGTCATTCTGTAGTTACAGAATTCTTTACCCCAACTGGAAAAAACAGAAAACAACTCTGAAATCCTGGCCGTGTTGTGCTGCTCATTTTGTTACTGCCTTCAAAAACAGCTCTCCCACTGTTTGTTGCTCTGCCTGTTCGTATTTCTATTAGTAATCTTGCACAGGCTGTCAAGTTTTCCATTATGTATTAAATATTCTGCAGTATATTGCCTCCCAGCCCCAGTGCACAGGTACTATGAAAGGTGGCACAAATGATGTATGGTGACTTGCTTTTTCTTGTTTGCTTTCTCTTTCACTAGATGCTCAGAAATGTGACAATTTTTCGGAGAAGCGGCCTCTCCTTGGTGTGTGCAAAAGCATTGGATCTTCAGGGTAAGAATATTTTTTTTGTGAATAAATTTGTGTGTAGATTGCAATGTCATCTGAAAATACAGAAGTAAACAATTATATCTTATAGTTCTGTACTGTTTTTGCTCACAGAATAACACTGCAAATTGCTTTCAAAGTTTTTTTCAGTGTCAGCACACATTTGTGTATTACTTTGGCTGTATAAAAAGAGTAAAAAAAAAAAAAAAATCTTGATATAAAATGGACAAAAAGCTGTTTAATTTTGTTCCAGTAGTCACAAGTTTATGATCAGCCTTTTCTGATAATAATACTGAAGAATTATTATTCCGAAGTATCTGAAGCAATCTTTGTATCTTGAAAAGCAATTGCAAGATGCTTTCAAGCAGTGATTATGTTCTGGATGAATTACATGCGCCAACCAACCTCAGTGTTACAGATGTTCACTGCTTGTGATCAAAATCTGTGTTAAATCTACTTTGAGTTAGTGAATTAACAGTCTTGTTGTGTGCACTCCGGACACTATTGTTGCATCACTCAAAAGAGCCTTACGATAGTTCATGTCCCTGTTAGTTACACTGTTCAGTGCTAAGGATTTACACCTATGCCTAGTGGAAAATATTTGCTTTTCAAGGGTAATCCTCTACACTGATGCAAAGGCTAAAGAGTTGAAGTAAATCTTCTTACAACAGTAAGACTAATTCTGTGCCACACTTTTTTTCCTTTAAGAATTTAATTACTCTGGGTGTGAAGGATGACAGTCGGGTCTCTGTACATTTCCTAAGGACACTTCTCACTCTGTTGGACTAGAATATTAATATTACCCCTCTTAAATCTTTAAAACAAAAACTGTGTGGGTTAGAGAGATAAAATCTCAACTGAAAGAAATTGTTACAGCTGCCAACACTGTTCATAGGGCGTTTTTTCCCCTGAAGTGTCTGCAATCTTGTGAACAACATTTCCTACATGAGAGTGCGTGTAACCAAGTCTTGCGATGCAAAATTTGTTATGCTGATGCTTTTAAACTATGTGGTCCTCACTGCAAGGTGAATGAGATTGGACGTGGCTGTGGCAGTGAGTCAACGTCTCTGCAAAGTGTACTGTCATTATATTGTCATTACCATCTAAATTGTCTTTTCTGTGACGTTTATACGGAATTTGTTTTCTGTAGCTCTTCTAGGAAGTGTTTTGAAATTGTTGTTTTTATGGATGAATGTTGAAGAATAAATGTATTTAACACCTGACTTACGATTTCATAAGATTTTATCATGAACTTCATTGCAGTTTAGCAATTCCTGTACATTACCACCTTAAGAAAACCTGTGTTTTGAAGAGCAATTAAATATAAGTGTATATGCAGTACTGTGTGACAGATGAGCAATCATACTTAAATAATTGACATCTTTTGTGATTTTAGGGAATCGTGCATCTATTAAAATGCATTAAATGTTTTGAGAAATTTAAACATCTGCATCTATTGAAATTGCATGGGGAAGCTTCAAGTGTTTAGGATGTTAAACCATTAAAGCAATATGAATTTAATAGGACATAGTGCAGTGGATCTAGATATAAACCATCTTTTCATAATGGCATTTAATAGTACTTTATCTTTAGGGCTATATCAATGAGATACTGACACGTGAGAGTTAGGAGCTGGGACTTCCTGGTTCTGACCACTAGTCTGCATTAGTGGTTGCTGTCAGGAAATTCTTCTCTTTTCCTTTAGCTGTAAAGTAGCTTAACTATAATGAGGAAAATAGGTTAAAAAGGTATTTTTTAATGCCGAACGTTAATCAGTCTGAAATACAAAGAATTTTCAAGTTATAATTAATTAGTAGCTTCAAAAACACCACCAGTATTAAATAACTTCACTACTTTCTCTTATGTGCTATGTACCTTATTGGAAAGAGACGTAATGAATAATGTTTGAGATGCAATGCTAGGTCTTCTTTCCTTTGTTATCAAATACAGGTGGGTACACAAGTTTTATGCAAAACAATCTTTGCCTAAAATCAGCAAACTTATTTTTCAATCTTGACTTTTTTTTACTGTCGCACAGTGGAAGATTCCTTTGGTAACTTATTTCTGGCCTGCTACATTTCAGGATCTAACAGAGCTTAGCAGACCTCTCTGCTTTTAAAGTGGTGATTTGTTAATGTCCCCTGCAGAGCCTGGTGTTATGTGGGGAAGGACTTTATTTGGAAATAAAGGAGGATGAAAAAGAGAGTAAAAACATGTATACCCTTTTGGTGATAGGGATCTTTTTTGTAATAAATGTCTTTGGACTGAAGTGGTAAAGCTGTTTTTGTGCTAAACTGAAGAAGAACTGTTACACTGAAATTAATTTCTGGCACCTGCTTTTTGTGGAAGTGCTGTAGTAGTGCCACTAATCTCAATCTTTGTATTCCTGGTGACAAGTATTTTACCAGGGAAGTAAAATTTTGTGTTTTCTATACTTTTTGCCTTATATCTAAATTTCTGACTAGCTTTCAGTACATACGTTTTTGTATTTTAGAAGTCAGATTTTCCATCGATTAGAATGACTGAAATGTCTAGCATGATTTCACTATATAATCTTTTTGAAATAAATTTTCTCAGCCCCCCCAGAAGGATGCAGCCTTGACACATAAATGGGAAACAGATTGTGTTTTTTGGCCAGTGCTGCATGCTGGTTTAGATGTTGGTTCAGTCAACTTCGGTCTTAGATTACAAGATTTGCAAATTAAAGGAAAACCAAAAAGGAAAGAACATCTGCATAGATTTTGTCTGTGTGGAATTTTGTCCAGCCATGCTTATTTTGTTCTTGCTGATAGGATCAAGGCCAGTTGAGGCCTAACCAGTAGGTCAGTAGGCTTCCTAACCTTGTGCTTATGGAGAGCGGAAGACTTCATTCACCTGACTGAAATCAGCCAGCCCGTAAAACATGTGCTAGGTTTTTAGTATATATTTTTAGAAAGGCGTATTAGTTTAATGGCTTCAAGTGAGAGAAAATTTTGAATGACATGAAGAATTGGATGGAGGTCATTTGAGGGCATGAGAAGCAAGAGATAATCTTTTTTAATCGTGGGAGGGGAAAGGAAATAAGGGTAAGTTAAAGAAGGAGGAGTAGGTCTGAGCAAACAAAGGGTATAACTTCGGGTAGCCAGCATTTTTTTGCCCTGCTGACCAGTTTACAAGGCGAATCAATTGGCAGCAGGTTTTCAGGAAGCATACTTTATTAATGTGGCTACTGTAGATTAAAACCTCCTAACCTTAACACACATTTACCTCAGGAACCTTTTTATGGGGGTGTTAAAGTTTAGGGAGAAGGCAACTTTACATAAGTAAGAACTAAAAGCAATGCAATTAAAGCATTAATGTTTTCTCAACTTCATGTTTTAAAATCAGGGCCCTGTTCCTTTTCTGGAGCACTAACTGTTAATGCTGAAATCCAGCATGCAGTTTGAAGTGTCTGTGGCTTTCAGTGTTTAAAATTAGCTAGCTGCAAAATGATTTGTCAGAGACAAAGAGTGAAGCTTTCTGGAAGGATCACCCAAGAGAAGGAAATGGGCTATGATGAATGAAGTTCTTGTTCCCAGTTCTCACATTCCTCAGAGTAGCTCTCCCTGGAATATTTTTACCAGAATGCCATTGCAAATGCAGTGGCTGTGCTGAGAGCTTGCCAGGTTATGCCATGACTGAATCATGCCACTGAATGTGTGAAGGGTGCCTTCCTCATAATAGGGCATCACAATTGGATGGGCAGCTGGTTGTGGTTTACGGTTGCATTGGACCCCATGACAAAGAATCATGAAGTTTGTGAAATATTTTTGATCTTCTGTTGAGGACTTTGCAAAATGTTTTGTTTGTGCGCCGTCAAGGATGTATGGGCTCACATTTCTAGAGAGCAACCTTTATTTTCTTTTTTTTTTTTTTTTCAGGCTTTTGAAGGATGTTTGCTTCTTTTAGTGTCTTGTAATGTACCTCCCTTCAAAATAAAGGAAACTTACTGGAAAATGTAGGTTTGTGTTCCTTTGTAACATCTCAGCTTGGCTAGAACAGTCCAAACAACAGATTTTTGTTTTGTGGTAACTTCCTAATTATTCAAATTTGTTTTCTGGTAAAAACAACAACAACAATTCCTCCTTCATCCCCTTGATTGTAGGGATTGTTTTTTCTGGAGGTTGGGATCAGTTTCTAAAGAGCACAGGAGAACCTTTTGGGCTGGCTCAAGCCCCCCGGTTTCTGTTACTTTGAGGGAGTGAGTCCCAGAGGCTCCTGTACTCGTGGAAAGCTGTAAGGCATCATTAAATGCAAAGTGTGCTATCCTAACACTGCCTTGCAAAGATTTCCTTCCGTTCTGGGGATGAAGGCCATTATCTCTGGTTAGGAGAGTAGGTTAGTGGGACAAATCAGTTTAGTTTTAACAGTTTGTGTGGTAGCTTTCAGTATCCTGAGAGACACAAGCTCTGCGTAAAGCAGTTTAAATTCCTTCTGCTGATGCTGGATTTGATCGTTATGTTATGTGGTAAAGATAGCAGTGTTCTTTACTTTAGAAAGAGCTCTTCGTGTCCCAGAGATTTTTCTTGTAGCTTGTTTCTATAATTATATGAAAGTGCTTCAAGTATTTCTGTAATGTTTAACTAGCGGTTACTGGGATTTCTGCAGATTTTCTCACCAACTGAAATGCTTTAATGGTACGAGGTAATGCTTCTGTCTGTAAGCGCTAGGGCCAGCAAGATCTGGTATTCTTCTGATATACCAAGAGTTTGTCTGAACTATAGAAAGAAATAACCTTTGAACTACAATAAACTGCTAATCTTGGATCAAAACTGGAAGGAAGAAAATGAGTATTTGGGGTCAAGCTTTGACCAGTTGGTGAGAACTGGGGGTAGCGGTGACCTTTTAAAGCCTTGATTTATTAAGCTGTAAAAAGATAAACCTTTCCTAAGTGATCTCTGGGATTGTGCGGAGGTTCGGGAGAGCAGATTTCCGAGCTGAGGCACAGTTTCATTTTACGGCTGCTCCAACCCCCCGTGCGTGTAATGATACGGGGAGGAGATGGAGGGAAGGAAGTAGCCTTCTGCTAAATGCACGGCCAGATAAAACCAGCTGGAGCACATACCTTCCTCGAGTAACTTGTCAAAAGAAGCACTACGGGGAGAAGATAATGCACAGCGCCATTACAGGAGAGCTGCTGCTTCCAGGGCCACTTTAAATTCCACTTTAAATTATTAAATACTGTAAACGCTATAAAGTTAATTAGAAGAGGAACAAACTCTACAAAGATAAATGTGTTTTCAATATGTTTCTCAGGGAGGGTACAGTAGAAACCAGTGAATGAGAGGAAATTTATTTCTGGCAGCACTCTAGACATGGAACTGTGGTTGAACTTTTTACCCTAATTACGTCCCCGCTAATGCCTGCAGCGGTCTGGAATCAAAGCGGCCCTTCAGGCCCTGGAAAGTCTCTGATGTGGCGAGCGTTTGTTGTGTGATGAGGGTTACTTAAGAAAAAATGGAATATTGTGACAGGATTTTTCAAAATTTCTCAGTTACCACCCACCTCACTTGTTGCCTACAAAAATAGAGTAATTGTTTGCATCTGTGTGTTTTTGTCTGTCTTAGAAATAACTGTTGTAAATCAAAGTGACGCAGGCCCAGAGAACAGTTCAGGATTGTATTTTCTTGTATGTTTTACAGTTATTTCTGTTATATACTGTAAGAAGGATTTAAAGTGCATTGCAAAGGTGTTAGAAATTTTGGGATGATTTGTTTTCATTTTTCTGGGCATACCAACAAGATAGTGGAGATCTGAAGTCAATTCAGAGATGCTGCTTAATATGTTTTTTCCTATATAATTGCTCACTTCACACTCATAGTGTGAGCAGCTAATTACAAACTGCGTTGCAGCCCGATATTTGCACTGATACACAACTGCTGCCTCCTGACTAATTCGCTACAACTTGGCAGTAGTTGAACTTTGTATCCCCTAATAAATGCCATTCACTCTCTTCCAGCAGCTGCTCTCTGCAGTCCTTCTTGATTTCTTTCTTTTATCTTTTTTTCTTCAATAATACTTAATATACAGAGGAAAAGTCAAATGAGTTTGAGCTCTAACATTCATGTGCAGGTTAGATTCTTTTATATCTCTGAAGTGAGAAAAAAGACCATTAAGACACAGTTGTTGATAGCAGTTAAAGAAAAGCTGATCTAATTATGTTTTTTTATTAGTTTTGATCTGGTCTATGAAATGCAACAACAGGCATTTATTCAGCAGAGCATGGTAGCTTTAAAATTGTTACCCTTACAAACAATTTATAAAGCAAAAGACAGCATTTTTTTCCTTAAATAATTTAGTATGCGTATTTAAAAGATTTCTTCCTTGTGAAGAAGCAATAGGGCTTGTTCTCAGAGCAAGGTCCTGCTTAATCCTCTCTTTCTTTCGGTTCTGACTAGGTAATATATTCACAGTATCACTCAGAGGAGGGGCTGTATTGCACTTTTTGGATGGTTGCTCACAAGCTTAAAAATTATTTGTAATTTAGATTAATAAAATACTTATACAGTATAGCTAATCCTACGTTATGTTTCAAGCCTTAAGAAAGTAACGCTAGAAGTTGTAATCAGTGTCGTCAATGCAATTTGAAGGGCTTTATCTCCCAGAGATCAGGTTGCCCAGAGCCCAGTCTGGCCCTGGCCACCTCCAGTTATGGGACACCCACAGCTGCTCTGGGCACTGCCAAGGCCTCACTGCCCTCAAAATGAGGAATTTTTTCACAGTATCTGATCTAAATCTCCTCTCTTTTAATTTAAAGCCGTTATCCCTTGTTCTATCCCTATGCTCCCCCATAAAGAGTTCTTCCACAGCTTTCCCATGGTCATTGATCAGAAGGTGCTGCCAATAAAATAATGCAGTAAACAATCAGACCAAGGAATAGAAAAACCTTGGGTGCAGATTTGGAATTTTACGCACTTTCTCAATCTATAAAATCTAGAGCTGGCTGGGGCTGTGAGTGGCTCCACTTACAAAGTGCTCTGTTTGGCATCTGCACTTGCTTGGTGAAAGCTGGCTGTAGCTGAGATATTTCAGCATCAGCTCAGAAATCTGATATTTTTCTATTAAGCTGTGGCATGTGGCTGTCTCTTGATACACAAGATGTTTGTATGTTTTTGGTTTTAGTCCATCTTGTCCAAACTTGAAAATCAGTGTGGCATTTATTGCAACACAGATTGCATACCTTTGTGTCAGTGATGAGTTTTGCTTCATTTGACAGTGAGGAAAGGGAGGGCAAGACAACTCTTACATGTATTTTGTTCTGTATTTTTGGAGGAAACACATCTGGAATTTGAGCTTGATCAGCTGTTCGTAGAGATGTTAATCTTTGATAGAGGTATGACAGAAATGCAGTTGTATTCTGCACAGAAGTTAATCTTTGCTCATGCTCTCCAAGATCCACAGACATTTTTTGAGTTAAGCATATGCTCACAAAATGACCAAAGATAGCCAGGGCAAGTTCATCACTTTGGTGTAAAAGGACTGTCTGGTTGCACAGCAGAACAAAATCTGGTTCAGAATATACCAGAAAAACTGATCCTGCTCTGGAAAGCAGAGCTCCAGATGCACGTTTCCTCAGTGATAGCTATGGTCAAATAAGCCTTTTGATAAACAAATCTCTTGAGATGCTGCTTATCTCCCTGCATTAACGAACTCAAAATGCGATGGGACAGCTATATTTTGTAACATGTGGTATGTCTCAGTGAAGTGGAAAGTGTGTCACACTCCAGTCTCTCTGTTAAAGCGTGCCACAGCTGAGAAGCCAGCTTGTGCTATATTTTACACTTCAGTGACAGGCATGCCACATGCCATGGAATGGAGCAATGTAACACAACATGCTGCACTACATGAAGGTAGGTTGTAGGCTGTTGTTTGGCTTTGTGCAGCTTCATGCATTTTGAAATTGAAAAAAACATACATCTAGAAAGTCTCTTCCAGTGGTGAGAATGAGTAATATTATGGGCAGGCAGTGTGAGGGAGGAGGAGCACGCTGTGTGCTGTTGGTAAAGCACAATGTGGAAAGAGCATCTGCTGCTGAAACTGAAGGGTGAGGAGGTGGAGGTTGCAAGGCTTGTTGGTATTTTGCAGGGTTCACTTCCATTTTGCTTTTCTCCCTGAACAAAGGGTGCTGTTCTCATAATATCTGTTGTGATAATACCAATGTGCTGATAAAACCAGACATTAAATTTTCCTCTTTTTGTCACTGTACATTTAGACTGACGCCTAGGCTACAAAGAGAAGCAAAGGCTGAGCTATTGGTTTGGTTGAACAAAAATGAGCATCACAATTACTGAACAGAACTGAAACGATCCATGACCTGAATAGTTCAATCTGTTCTGTGACTGTCAAGGAAATCTGTCTTTGCAGGTTCTTCCCCCACACCACCCCGCAAGTGGAAACAAGTTGTCATTCTGTATTTGGTCATGGGTTTTGCCTGTCTTATGAACCAGGGTGCATGATTATATGGTATCAGTAACCTCCTCGTGTCAGCAGTGTGCACAGCTAGTTGGGAAGTGCCTACCTGCACTGCCCTTTGGTAGATTTGCTTTTTAATGTGTTGAAATGAACATTTTGATCTTATCTAATGCAGAGTTGTCAGTTCTCTCAGGAATTGAATCTGTTTTGCTGTCCTGCATGGCAAGCATTTAGAGCATCTTTTCTTCTGACAGAGCTGTGTTAAGTGCTAGGAACCAGGAGAATGTTGCTGCAGAGGCTGACTCCTGTCAGTATCCTGCTCCAGACCAGTTTAGAACTCCCTGCTGCTCAAACCATGTATTGAGATAGCTTCCTTCACCCACGCCTCAGAATGAGTCCTTGTAGGACAAGGGTGGTAGTTGTGTCCTGGTATCTCCGTTTTCAATTGTTGTGTAAGCAAACGTCATGAATGAATATCTCTTAAATGCTTGCACATGAAGTTCAGAGTGATAGCTATTCAGTTAACATTACTGTATTGTATGATGTATAAATGCTTGACTTCTATATTTTCTGTGGAGGTGAATACTGCTCTTTGTCCCCGGAAACAAATCCTGGACATAATTATACTTGTTTTGATCTTTCAACATTACGTAAAGTGTTAATTAATCTTCGTATTGGTTTATTTTTTGTAAATGTCTGTATGAAGCCTATTTATAGAGTGGCAGATCTGCCTACAGCCATCAGTCTGCTTTTAGCTTAATTTTCTTCATTTCTTTGAAAAAAAAACAAAACAAAAACTTAAGCAGCTTCCATACTATGGAATACATGTGGACACATGGAAGCTTTGGTCTGGATAGGAAGAGCTGGGTGCTGCGTGTCTGTGTAAAGTGTTTTGTATGTTCATGCCGCTGTGATGAATGCTGTCTGTGGCACACGTGTGCAGTATGTGCACTGTGCTCTGTTGCTGTGGTAAGTGGATGCACTTGATCTCCTGGAGGGGAGCACTGGCCTGGCCACTTAGGAGCAGCACTTGACAGCTGATTCTGGGGTAGTAATTAGAGCAGCTTCACAGGGGCTGGGTGTCCACAGCAAACAGCAGCTTCTAGAGAACTGATGGATGCTGATAAAACAGTGGGAAAGAAGCCAGCTCAGAATCTAACAGAAAATAGGGTTATTATTATTATTTTTAAAGAAAGGGATTTGATGGAAGAAACTGATGCTTTTAACCTTCTGGAAAAGAACAGACTGAAATATGTGTAGATAAAAAAAACTTTCCTCCCCAACCCTTTCAAAATAATGAATTTCAAATATTAAGCCGGTTCATTACTTTTATTAGCCATATAAAGAGCATAGATAGAATCAATGTAGCAATTCTCTGGCATGGTTTTTTTTTTTTAATAGTCCTTAAATCTCTTCCAAAAGTGCATGCTTTTGCTAAGGCAAGGTATCTTTTGCCATAGCTTCTTAATTAAATTGATAAAAACTTAACAGATTGTGTGAGTGCCCTTGAAAAGAATGATGTGTACAGTCCAGTGTAGAACATCTTAGCATCAGTTGCCAGTGGGAATGTATTCATGAGGGTGGACATGAAAAATAAGGCAAAGAATTTAGTTGCTTTACAATAAGCTTGTTTTGATGCACCATTGCCATTAAATCTTTGAATGATGTTGATTACGTCAGAGACTTTTGATTAAAAGTTCTGTCTTTTAATGCAGTTCAACTTCGTTAAGAATTGTATTGGTGAAAGAGTGGACCTAGCTTTGTCCTAATGCAGCGCTGCATGTGATCTGAAGCACACTGGTTTCCCTTTTAGCTATTTCCTTTGTCCAAAAAAGGAGTAGTTTACTCGTATGTTGTATGGGCAGATGGCTGTACTAAATCTTGCCTAGTGGTCATTTTGGCCCAGCCACATAAGCCACATTTTCTTTATTTTCACACACAGGTAACCAATAAGGTTTTCTTTTGGTGTCTTATTTTCTTGCTCCTTGAGGTGGGACTTGTAATGTACCTCAAACAAAACATTTTCTTCGCAATTGATGACTTTCTGAAAATATTTTTCTTGTATTCTGGTGAGACCACAATGATGGTGAGGTGAGAGGAGGATGGAAATTTTATTGTAGACTGATGGATTTGGTCAAAATATTTGAGGAAGATGTAAGAGAGAAGTTTGTATCTTTCGGTATTTAACACAAATATTTTAGTGCCATATCAAATAATTTCCTCATTTGTATTTAAAGGATTGGATTTAGTAACATGTGTCTAGGACTGGTACAGGTTTTTCTTATTTAAAAATAAGTGCTTCCATGCTTTTTGCAATTTGTGGTACACTTAAAATGTCTGTGCTGCTTTGTGTTTCACTGCTGCACACTCATTTTTGGGAAGTGTCACTTTCTCAGAAATTCTACTCTGCTTTTCCTGATTTTGAATGAATTTCAAGTGCTGTGAATGCAAGTAAGAAAATTACTTACAGAGTTGAGTTCTCAAGTTTTCATTGTAGAAAGTTGTGATGCAGAAAGCCAAGGAATTTTAGAGGTCTACATAGCGAAAGTCTCAGCAAGACCTTTTCTTCTGCAGTGAAGTTGTGAGGAATAAATGATACCTCCTTGGATTTATTGAAAACAAAGCAAACAAAGAGAAAAAAAAGCATTAACAAGGAACAGAAAAATGAATTTACTCTCCAGGGGGAGTCAATAAACTTGCAAGTAGAGTTCCATCCTGTTGTACATCCTTGAGAAAGAAGATGACAATGCTGCAGTACCAGAGAGCTCAGAGAAGCATTGCAAATATGTGCCAGGGCTGGTAAACAAACTTGCAACGTAAGGCTTAAAATCTTTTCCATTTTATTGCAGATTAGCCAGTGACTGGGCTGCCTTGAATACTTACTGATTTATGGAAAAGATATATGGGTACAAGTAGCTTTATTTATGTTGTTGACAGAGATATAAAGGCTGTTTCTTAAAAGCAGAATGTGTACAAGTTTTGTCTTGAAGGAGTAATTTCATAAAAAAATATTTTTTTCTAAATGTTGGAACAACTTATTTAGTGATAGAGCACTGATTGTTGCTCCTAGTCTTTTAAGACAAGGTTAGATTACTTGGTAAAAAATAAAAAATACTTTGAGCTTCTGAGACATTGTGTACTTGGCCCAGAAAGAAAAGATGATCCTTCTAGGTTTGGAAATCTGTTAATCTGAGCAAACCTTCATCGGGGTGCTCAGGAGAACAGAGTTGCCTTTGTGGTGCCAACGTGCCAAGAATTTTAGTAAAAGATCATAACCTAATCTTGTGCTTTAACTTCCCGGTGTAAAGATTCAGGAACGACTTCTTCCAGTATCCAGTTAAGTAACAATACTGCACGCTCCGTTTCTGTTCTGCTTTCCTTCCCCCTCTCTGAGGTGCCAGTGCCTGACCACAGCTTGCAGAGGTTATGGGAGATCTCAGCCACTGCTGTGTCAGAGCGTGGAGCTGTCTCACTGCTGGGCTCTTCCACTGCTTTGAGGAAATGGAAACAAATAAACCATCGCAAGAAAAATGTGCCAGAATAAGGAGGACAGTCTGACTAATTGGGCATCCACATTAGTGTGGAAAGTGTGTCTGGGAACACAGTGTGGCAGCTGATGTACACCTGAGGTTGTATTTTTAGAAGCAGTGAAAAGTCATGTTGTTGGAAATTAAATGGCACTTCAGAATAGAATAATAACGCCGTTCACCTGACCTCATTTTGAAACACTGTGATGAGAAAGGAGCTTTTCTACTGTGAAACAAAACTTCAAAGATGACAGATCTCGACAGAATAATTGCCATGTGTTTGAATTAATAATTTTATGTAAACCAGCAGTAACCGTGGAATGACTGCGTGGCAAAAGTCAAATTGCTTTTGACTGGAAGCCTGTGACCTGCTGTCTGAGGGTGGCTTAGCAAGTGCTGTTAAATTTACTGATCTGAATAGCTTGCTAAATATACTGTACTTAGAACAATAAATAATTTGTGCTAACTATATAATATAACTTGTAACTGGTACGGTTGCGCGGCTCAACCCCATCAAATTCAAGTAGGAATTTGTTGAATGTTGTTATATAACTTGCCAGATAATACCTGAAAGTATCAAAACTGGAATAGTGATTAAATCAAAGACTTTTTTTTTATGGCTATATGTTAGATTATAATTATGTTGATGTGTTTTTTTACATCTCCACCCCCTCTGAAAACCTTAAATATTGTCCTGTGCATTAGGAGCATGAATACATGACAGAGCAAGAAGGAATTTTCATTTTATTATGGAAACTATAAAAGAGAAATGACGATCATTACTCTAGGAAACCTAGTACATGTAATATTTGCTGCTAGTACGTGTAATATTTGTCCTGTGTAAATAAAGTAAGGAACTGCCTTGTGAGATTGCAGAACAAGGCAGACATAATGTAATTCTTTGTGTAATTTAGAAGATGGGCTGAACGTGGTGCAATTCCGGCAGGCAGAAAGAACACACAGCGCTCTGCAGAATGGTACCTTAGGCAAAGATCAGTTCGTGCACTGCGTCTGGGAAGAAGCTCTTTCCCCTTGTTCCATCCTGCATTTTAAATTCACTTGAATTCGTTTTGTTACCACATTTGCTATCAATAATAACTGAACTGTTCTTCAGAAGAAATTTGCAGAGTCTCTATAAAGGACTACAGGTGATAGGAAATGGCTGCAATGTGCTGTACAACTGTATACTTCTCCTAATGAAGGCTGTTTCTATTATTTTAGTGATTTTGTTGCTATATAAAATTTGTTGAGATCTCCTAACTTGTCATTGTTCCAAAGGGGCCTCCCTGCACATCTCACTTATATTGCATATAAGTAGAGCAAAGGAGGTGGAGGGAGATGCTTTCCTTGATCTCATTTTCTAGAAATTCTGGCCTTGTTGTCTGTGAAGAGAGAATAAAAGCTGTAGGATGATACCTATGCCAGTCAAACACTGTTTGTCCTGAGATGTTTTTTAAAATTCTACAGTGAGATTTACATAGGAATTTGCCATTTGTAGGAAAGTACTGCAAAGGCTTTTTAGGAGCAGAAAATGACAGCCTCGCTTTGGATCCACCAATCTTGTCCATTCTTCGTGGAAAAATTGTGTGTTTTGTACATTGTCTCCGTATGCAAACACTTTACATAGCTTTTATAAATTGTGAGTCATTGCTAACAAATCTGTGAAGAGGTGATACTTATGTTGTGATGCATAAGCACAGATGTAGTCAAGTGCCAGCTGTACAAGGCATCTGTTATTTTTCTTCTGTCCTTGCAC
Source organism: Centrocercus urophasianus (assembly GCF_019232065.1). Classification (NCBI taxonomy): domain Eukaryota; kingdom Metazoa; phylum Chordata; class Aves; order Galliformes; family Phasianidae; genus Centrocercus; species Centrocercus urophasianus. Next base: position 2,007,021 of record NW_024884900.1, read on the forward strand.
TGCAACAATCTAATACAAGATATAAGAGCTGTGCATTATTGTGCATTTATTAATGCTAATGTTTTGAAGTTGTTAATTTTTTTGCCCGTTATCTTTAAAGCAGTTGTTGTTATCTTTTCCTGAAGCAGCTATTCAACAAACAGGATACACAGCAAAAATTTGTTCATAATCTGTGGGAGTAATTTGCAAGAATTTTATTTGTGACAGACTTAATGTAATTACCAGACCGCAAAAACCAGCGCTGTCACATTCCTGTCTTAATCTTTCCTCTTCACATAACCATCACGGTACACAGAAATACGACCAGACCCTTCTCACCAATGAGATAAGCACGAACCATTGGCGCTGCAGATTATCAGAAGGAAAGCTCTTTGGCCAGAGGTCCCTCTGCTTTGTTTCCTGTTTGATAGCGGTAGTTTGTTGTCATAGGCCATCAGCTGGCTTATTTCAGGCACATTTACACTGTGGCTGTGTGAACCTTTGATGAAATGAGTGTTCATTTTGTATTCCTGAAATAGAGCAAGATGCAATATTTCTGGTTTCATACAATTCTGAGATGATTTGCAGATTTTTTAGGCTCTGTCTGGCAATCCGTAGTGGTTTTGGTGCTTTTCTTTGGCAACTTGGATGCATCTGGTTTTGCAGCTGAAATTCATAACAGAATAATCAAACAAAATAGATGGCAGAAGTGATATCAAAGAAGACAAAATGCACTCATTCTCTACGTTTTGAGTTTGGAAGATTTGATTTAATGTGCACCTTAAATAATGAGTTAAAAGGAGTTCAGATTTCAAGCTTTTAGAAACGGTGCCCGGATTATTCTAGATCTTCCACTGTAAGAACATAGAGAACATCATAGAGTCTACCTTCTTCTGCTATGTTGTCGATGGAAGTCCCTGCATTCTCTGTTTCAAGAAGGTTGGGAATTACCAAGATGTCGGAGGAGCATCAGAAAAATGTGTTATGTGGCAGCTCTGTGATGGCAAGCCAGCTTGCAGCTTTTGCAGCCCTGTTGCCCATCCTTTATTGCTCAGTTCCTGTGCTCTTACTTCCTATCTTCCTTCCATGCTTGTTAGACATTTCAGTAAGCCCTTTTGGTGCACCAACCTGTCAGAGAATTTCCTGTAGAGGGGAAAAGAAAGGACGAAGTGCTATTTATCTGCTAATTTAACAAGCTAAAATGGGCCACTATAGAATCCATTGCATATTGGAGTCTGGGAAGGGAAAGGACAGAATCCACCACGCTGACATCATTGAAATGGGGGAGGGTGAGCTCTTATTACTGACTGTGAGCAGTGTAGCCTAATCATGATGCTCTTATTATTCTCTAAGTGCTATGATGCATAAATGAATGCTTAGATCAGTGTCTGTAATCCTCATTTTCCTCTTTAGGAAGAACTGATTTTGCTGCAAGATGAAAGATATGAAGGAGGGTAAAGGAAGATCATTCAGAAGGCTCACATTTTTGGAGTAGTCAAAAAATAGTTTATTTGGGGAAGGAATTAAATTTTGAAGTGTTGGAGAATCCTTTCTATTTGGGTTTGTTGAACAATGAAATTAAAATCTTGAAACTATTGATATTCAGTCCCACGAGCTTTCTGAAATCTATCTGACCTTGACTTCATACGTACTTCAGAAAATAATAAAAAAAAACCAACACCAACAACCTGGCACATATTTTCTGGTCACAGATTGCAGTGTACCAGGGAATGAAAAGACTGTTGGAAGGAGGAGTTGAGTTGGAGCTGAGTAGAATTTTAGAGTACTTTTGCCCAGTCCACTCGACCTACTTCATCATTAGCACCGAATTCAAAGGTTGCTGGTTTTTAGCCAGGGCAGCTCACAAAAACCATTGATAGAATGTTCTCACAAGCAGCCAGAAGAGAGGTATGATGTAATAAAAATTAGTCATTTGAGCGCAAGATTGATTGTTTCCAATAATTTTGAGGGTGCTGTGTGTATTAGATGTGTGCTTTTGAATTATAGTCATGCAATTATGTGCATGTCCAGTGGAACAGTTAGTATAGTTATGTTCCACATGAGCTTTAATGGAAATAATAATGGATTTCACTTATGCAAATATAATTTTAGCTATATGAGGTTGTGTAATTCCTGTTTTTGAAATAACAATTGTTGTACCCTTCTTCAAAATAATAATTTTCTTTCAGTAGTCGATGTGCTTGTATGAGGAAAAGCTTGTACACAGACTCTGTCTGTGATTTTCTGTATTTTGTAGCAGCAATGAGCTTCCAACACAACGAAACTAAACCTGAGTCTTATTGTTTTAAACGTGTTTTTGAAGGGCCTTTGAAGTGCTTAAAAGTAAGAAATAGCACCCCTCTACTTATTAGCCTGAGTGTGTGCCTAGAAAAATGTATATTTTGGGAAGAATTTTCGTAGGCAAAATGTCAAACTTATTTTTTCTATTATTTCTTTGGCTGTTGTCTTTTTTTGCTTTTCTGGTATATTGGCTCTCTGTTGTGTACGTATTGTGTGCAGCATTTTGTTGTCTCACAACAGTTAAGGTAGATAGTTGGGGATTGTATTCTTCCTCTCCAGAATATTCTTGAACGACTTGAGTAGATCCAAAGGACAAGTGAGCGTTGTGTCAGGAATTGTGTTAAACTCCATAAAATAAAACAGATAGGGGTAAGGGGAAACACCCTCCTTTACCAATACTTAGCGTATGTTTGTACAGCTGGCAATTTGTGCTGCTTCATATTCGTTGACCCAGAAGAAGCCAACATTTTAATGTGTTCTTGGAGTGGAAAAAAGGTGTTATGGAAAAGAACTGCCACATCAAAGCCTCTCCTCAGCTTGTAAAATGGTTTCCACCACTACCTTCCTCAGCCCTATCGGTACACTCAGCACTTTCCCCTCTCAAAAGAAAGCAAGCCTTTTTATTAAGAAATGGCCCTATGAGTTTTATTTATATTTAAATGATAAAAGTGACATGAAGCAGTTGAAGAGATCTGTATAACTCAAACAAAAGTTCATTAGAGATGTAATGTAAGTTCTGTGTAATGCGTCTCTATCAAATGAATAGTCATGTGGCTCAGCTGTTGCACAGAATGAAGTATTCCCTTAAGGGAAGTGTTACTCAGTAAGATGTTTTTAAAATGACTTAAATGTAGCCTAAAAACTTCATGTCTGTTAAACGAATAGTATTTGGTGTCGGATCTGATGTTCCAAAGTCATAGTTTGGGACAAAGGAAGCTAAGTGCTTGCTAATTGGTTGCACAGTAAGGTTTTTGACTACTGTGGCTATCGTAACCCAGTTGGTAATCATGCCTTCCCTAGATGTAGGAAGCTTATAGTGGTCCCATGTTCAGCAGCATTGTGCTTTTATTGCTAAGTGTATGAAGGCTTGTCTTGAAGTAATACGAAAATCACTTTACAAAAATTCCTTCTTTCTGTTAAAATCCCACGTTTCTTTATTCATTTTAGCACGAGCCCACCTTACTGCTGTGTGGACCTTTATTCTTTACGAACAGGAGAGATGGTCAAGTCTATACAGTTCAAAACTCCTATTTATGATCTGCATTGCAATAAAAGGTAAGGATGTTTACTATATTTCTTTCTATGTTAAAGCCTGCAGGATTTCAGTAATGGGTGCAGTAAGCTCCTTGGTCTTACTATTTTGACTTTGCTGCAAGCTTATCTTCTGTTTGCTGTTTCTCAAGTAATATTTTGAGTACAACAGTATGCTTCTCCAGTGCCTTTCCCTGAAGCGCAAAACATTTTGCATATTAAATCATTTAAGCTTCCCTAAATTGTGATGAGAGTGAACAGGAATCATTGGAATCCTTTGTCTTCTGCCTATAGATGGAGAAATGAGATCACAGTTTAAATGATGTCTAACTTGGCAGTGTAGGGCTTGTCTCTTTTGTTTGTGTTTCATGGTTCTGCAAGATGTGTTACCTTCCTGCACATCCAGAAAAAATCCTAGCATACACTGTGCCCTATGGAGAACAATTCCTGAGTAAAGTAACAAAGCATCTCTTAGTTGGACTTGTCAGCTGACTTCTGACTTGGAAGATTGAATGTCAGGTTGTAAATACCTCGATTCTGTGCAGTCATGGGTTCAGATTTTTCTGAACTTTGGACACAGAAAACTGAACATTGTTGTAGTTTACTGTATATTTTTAAAGGAGACCAGAAAACCCAGGATCCATCTTCTGCATGATGATATTGGTGATAATCCTTTGGTACTCCTGGTAGAACTTCTTGACCCAAGTCCGTGATATGTGCTGCTTTGATGCTTCTTCCTGCCCAGTTTAAACACTAATGTTTTAAATTAGGTCAAGTGAAAGCAAACAGAAGAAGAATAGTACTGCTGAGCAAACACCTTTAATACCACAACCAATTATATAATGAGATTTTGGTGGTGTAAACTTCTTTGAAGAAGTAAAGGATTGTAGTGCTCGTTATCCTCATTCAACGTACATACCATGGGTGTGGGTAGGGTCACTGTATCAAGAAATAGATCAACTGCAGTGATTGAGTTGCTGAGTTACATGCCAGGATTTGGTCCCTGCTCCTTTAAAGGCCTGTCAGAAGGAGTTCAGTACTTATCTGTGCAACTATCCCTTGAAAAATTTAAAGTTCCCTTGTGTACAGTGTGATGATAGTAAATCTTTCCAGCCTGGACTCCTAGCAGAAGAAAAATCCAATTGTAAAAACAGTCAAAAGGCAAATCATCATTCAAAGTCTCTCCTAACTAAAAGGTCTAATGTTTCTTTTCCTAAGTGGTAAAAATGGAAAAGTTACTTCAAAGCTGTGTGGCTGTATTCAGGGTAGCTGCTTTTCTGGAACGTATCAGATTCTGTTATTATCCACAGAAAGCTCACAATTTCAGATTGAAAATGCATTAAATGTGGCCAAGTGCAGTGCTAATGGTGCGTTAACCATACAATAGACTAATGGAGTCCAAAGTTCTGAGTTTAAAATAAAACTTGAGTTACAGAAGAAGGGAGAACTGTTTATTATTTATGTATTTGTACTCTAGAACCATCCATCAGGTAGGTTTCATTTATAAGGAATGACAGTACCTCCTTCAAAGAGCAGAAAACAAAAATCTAACAAGATTGGGAAATATTACAATCAAATATACATAGTTTTTTATATATACATTACAGTTGCACATGCGTTGAAGGTCCTTCTATTATTCATTGAGTAACTTTTTTCTCAGCCTCTTGGAAGGAGTGAGAGTTGATAGGTTTCTGTTCTTTTCCTCTCCTTTGTTCTAGGAGATGGAAAATGCTTCCTTTATTGAAAAAACTTTGTTTTATTTGAAGCAAATATTAAGTCATACGTGCAGAGATTATAGCATAAAATTTGAGTTTTGTAACTCGGAAAGGGATGGAGAGGCATCCTTTTGATAATAGAAGAGAGAAGCAAATGAAAAATCTGAAGTCAATTACATTTAGGATATGTCAGTTTCTCTCATTGAGTTGTTATTTACCAAAGGAAATGTACTGAGAAGTTTCCACACTTTGAAGATGTTGCACTTTCCAAATCTACATCCTTGGCCCTTGTTCATTTGGGCAGTATGGTGTTTCATACATAGCTGTCATGGTTTTTCTCCAGGTGGTGAACAGATATTTTACATTATAAAGGTGCACATGTACAACTCATAAACATGCACTTGTAATTTTTCTAATTGGCACAAATTTCTCACAGGTTTGTGCAATGATGGCCTCGGCATGAAAAGAAATCCTGCTTTTAATAAAGAACAACACGGTGGTTTAATAAAATTGCAATGAGATGGGCAATGGGATTATTTCAAATTTAGCTTGTGTTCTACCAATTGTTGATTTGTTATTTGAGTCATTGAAAGTAATTCAGGATCCTTGCAATTCCATTCTTTCTTTCTAATGGAGCTTTTACTGCAGAAGGTAATCATAAATACGCTGTGTTGTTCTGTATCAGATCTGTGTACTTCCTGAAATGAAGGTTATGTGGTTGGGATGAGAGAGAATCCTCAATAACTGCCATGTATTGGTAACCTGGCACTTTATCACAGTAAAATTTATATTGATGCTTTTGAAATAATTACATTTAGATATTGAATCTTTAAACCAATGCATTTAATGTTTAAAGTACACGTTCCATTTCTTTGTTTTCAGGATACTCGTCGTAGTCCTGCAAGAGAAAATCGCTGCCTTTGACAGTTGCACTTTCACTAAAAAATTCTTTGTGACAAGTAGGTATCGTGGGTTCAGTCATTTTGCTCGAGAGGTGGCACAAGATAAATCAGATTTTTAAAAATTTCTGCTTCTAAAACCTGAAAGCATCTGCAGGTCTCCATGGCTACAGCCAAGGTTTCAGGAAATGTGCTGCTTCAAAAAACCTGCAGGTGTTACTCTGTGAATCTGTGGCTCTTTTGCATGTTGTTTTGCGTTTATTGTTGCCATAATTAATTTCTCACTGTTCTGGCAAGCACCTGCATTGATGTCTCTGGGTGGCTGAAGTATTCTTTTGCACAAATATGTGCAAAGAGTTCAGGTTTTGAATTTAGGATTGTGTGTGAAAGCAACCTTTTGGAAACAAATTGGTAACAATTTGTACACTTGTTATTTTCTGTTGTTCTTAAGCTTAGGTGTATTTGATTTTTGTTTATCCTTACTTCAGTAGGGCCCAGAGCTCAAGTAGGTCAGTAATGTATTGCAGTAGTAAAACCACAGGTAGTATTTGCTTGCAGATTCTTTTACATATATCCTGAACCTGAAGGAACTGTTTGTTCTGACTCCTGTATCTGGCTGTGGCTTATTGCTTGCCTCTCAGTAGCAGGCAATTGATTGTAACAGGGAAGGCTCTCCAACATCTATTCCTCTACAGTAAGTGTCCCTATGCTGCCCCAACATCTGTAACCAAGTAATCAATGTGTTACTAGAGAGAAGTGTATGTTTTCTGATGCTTTTGCTCTGACCTGTTGCTGATGTAGGTAAGATTAGGATGTAATTTACCTGCTAACAAACCCTGTGTCTTTGTAATACTGAACACTAAGGAGGTATTCACTGCAGAAAAAATAAAATTTAATCTATGTAGATAGCACTAGCATCTGTCAATTAGAATTGCCACTTAAAATGTGTAGATTATTAAAAGATGATAACTTAGTTTGGAAGAATTGGTGTTTCACAGTTAGAAAGGAAATTTGAAATTTCCTGGGTGTATTTTCAGTTACAAATAGAAAAGTTCTCAATTATCTTTCTGTGTTATCTGTGCATATCAAGAAAAACCCAGTTGCAAGAAGCTCTTTCCTGTAATAGTTTGGAGCACCACTATGCAGTAATATTAAAGTTGCCAATAGGTGTCAGTTTCTTCCTATACGTGGATGTAAGATGCGTAAGAATCTGCTTGGGTTCAGTGTGGAGAGCCAGATGGGAAGGGACTTGTGGTGTCCTCCTGTTCCTCGCTCCTCTTTTTCATTCCACCAAAGAGAGGCAGAGTCTGAGCCTTGCTTTGTTGCAGGTAACAAACAAGCCAAAACCCACATCTGGGTTAAATATATATTTTAACAATTCTTATGCTTTTCTAATTGAAGTAGCTGGTAAAAAGCAATCAAGCTAAAAAAAAAAAACCCTTCAGTGTGTTTTCAGAAATGAATTTGACTGTATTTTGAGGAATGGGGATATCCTTTCCTCACTGTAACTTTTGAATTTCCACTTCCATGCCTTTCTGTGAAACAACAGTGGAATTAAAGAGGATAAAATAAAGCTTTTGCAGCTCCGATATGAAAATCCCAGCTCTGAGATGTCACAGCTCCCACTGTATTTCTCCAGTTGTGCTGTTTGTAACATGAGAAACCCAGGATATTCCCAACCTTTCTCCCTGCTGTGGGGCTCCATGTGCACCCTACATCCTGCCCTGTGCATGTGGGGACACAGCACTTCCTGTGCCCACTGCTGCCCACCTGTGCCCAGGTAGCACTGAGCCATGTGTGCTGTTCCCTGGTGCCTCTCTGGAGCCAGGGAAGTGCCAGCATGTGCTAAGAGTTTGGAAACTTCATTGTTGCCCTTAATTGCTTGCACCATCAAGCAGGTGCTGTGCTTTGCCACATTAAAGGCTCCAGTAAAACTTCTGTCTGAGTTTTCAGATTATGGATGTGCTGAAATCTCCTTGACCTGGGAATACATCTTTAGAGGCTTAAGTTACTATGATGTGTTTGAAATTTGGTACGAATGCTCTACCTGGTCAACTGCTTCAGTTACTGACAGTCAACCAAGTAGCCAGCAGCTGGACTCTTGTGTCATTGTGGGTTTTTTTAGTTTGTTGTTTTTTTTTTTTTTTAATATAGAAAAAGGGCAGTGTCAGTTTAAACTGGAGAAGGAGAAATCTCTGTAAAGGCAGCTTTGCAAAGGGCCACCTTGTCTCCATGCCAGGAGCATCCCTGCAGTAGGGTTGGCCGCTTCCTCTGGGGCCATCCCAATGTGCTGCAGCCCAGAGAGTACGACAGCAGCACTGCCCACAGGATTCATCTTCATGGAGAAGATGCTCAGCTGTGTTAGCTGACAGCTTTTGGTCAGAAGTGGTAGCTTAGAAGGTCAGAAATTTAAAATGGGATCAGTAGGTCTTTGAAGATGTTTCCTTTACTGTGTAAACTACTGTGTGGAAAAAGAAAATGTTTTTAAAAGAGGACTTAGTGATGATGGGCAAATCACATCTTCCGTTTGTATCAGCTGAGTAGCGTGGGAGCCCTGGAACCTCAGGCAGACAGTTAGAATGCAAACGTAATTAAGCAGAAGCTTTTGCCCGTTTTGTTGACTATTTACACATAGAAATTAAATGCAGAATGTACGGTTAAAAACAGTGTCAGGAATTCTCAAGTTTGATGTCCCTCAGCAATGCTAATGCAGCTGTGTTGCACATGAGTAGTATTTGTCTTTCTGTTTTTGTTTTTGTGGTTAAATGTGTAGCTTAATATATTGTTGTAATAAATATACCGTAAAATATTCAGGATGTAGAACATAGTCAAGTTTGTGCTGTCGTTGGAATGTTTAACTCCTTGTGCTTCCTGATTTTTCAGATCAACTGAGCAAATCTGATATAATTATCTTTTTTGTGTGTGTGCTTGTGATTAGATGCAAAAGTACTGATTTGCCAGAATGCAGTTAGCCAGCAGAGCCTTGTAAGAAGTATCAGTGTACAGGTGCAACAGTCTCAGTGTTTTGAGTTACAGTTCCTTCAGCTTGATTGGAAAACCTCCTGTTGGTAGTCATAAAAGAAGACCAGGATGTCCTCTGATCTACCCAGCAAGATCGTCTCCTTTTTACTTGCCGAGGAAGGAAAGGCGTAGCTTCATTCTGCAGAGGGCTCGTGGCAGGGCTTTCCTATGGCACTCCATGCTGCTGTGCTTATGCTTGAATCCAGCTCGGTTTCATTAAGAGGAGATGTGCATGGAGGGGTGCATAAAGCCAAATAGCAGTTTTGTAACCAGCGCTTGTTTTAAGTGCTCATGTGGCCAAGCATCAAAAAGTCATTGGAAGCCTATAATAAAAATACATTTCCTTTTGGTAGTTGTGAATGTCAAGGTGTGGAAAACAGATTTTTAACTGGTTAGGAGTTCACATAAGATTTCCTTCAGAGTCTTTTCTGAGTATTCTGTGATTGAACAGTCAAAGACAAAAGTGATGTACAAGCTGCTTTTCCTACTTTGCTCTGAAGGACAGATGCAGAAAAGCTGAGTTTCATTGATTTCTATTACATCAGTGCTCCCACAATCTCTTCCAAAAATGCTTACTTAGTGGAACATTGATGATTATGAATATGGCCTGATGGATACTTTCTTCTCTATAACAAATATCCTGCCCACCCCCTGGGCCTTAAGTAAGGATTATCACAGATAACATCATGCAAGTGGCATCATCTTTGTGTCCGATAACGAGTGCCTGCTCAGTTTCTCTGGCCCTTCCACTCCTGCTATTGATATATTCTCCATCCATTATTCTCCAGGGATGAAGACAGTTATTGCAGCCATTAGCAGGCACCACATTTCTATTGATGCTGTACAGCTAGAGCCTTAAGAGCTAATTTTCTAGATTTTAGTCAGAGTACTTTGTTGTGTATAAAGTCTCAAAAGACTTTCCTAGCCACAAGCAAAACTTATTTGGTATATATTAAATACACCCTACCCACGTGTCTCAAAATAAGGAAAGAAGTGTTTGATACTCCATTCTGCAATTTGGATGTGGTATTCCTACTTTCATTGATGTTCACTTGCAAGAAATAATACATTGCTTTCAGTTTGTCACAGGTCTGATCTGGAAATCATCTTGGCTTTTTTTTGAACATTTTTGTTAGCTTTGCTAGAATTCCTTTTCCCTGATAGGCACACAGGGAGCAGTTTGCTCTCTGCACTTTGAAGTAAAAACGGTGGAGGTCTCATGAGAAGGTTTAATGCCTGAGGAGTTACAAACAGAACTTGTTGAGGAATGTGCAATTCCCTTCTTGACTGTGATCAGTAAGTGGCATTTATCCTGGACATCCCACATGGTATAATAATTGATAGGATTCCTGGGTCTGGGAAGGGAGGTTCTTCAGTGCAAATCGAAAGTCCTGAAGCAGGTGGGAAGAAAGCTCCTGTTTCACAGTGTTTTTTGATCACTGAAGAGAAGCAAACATTCCTTTGAATTGTGTCTTAGCAATTTATATATTTATATGTATACACACATGCAGGTATATGTGTTTATATCGAATGCACTGCAGGTCTGAGGCTGTTGTGAACATGAAGTGGATCTGAATATTGCACTGCAAAGGCCCACGATAGCAGCATGTGGCTGTACTTTTGTGGCTGTACTTTTTTGCTTCACTCAAGGGTGGCTCTTTTTCTTTGGAGTTCTCATAACAGTAAGGCCACTATCATCATCATCAAAAAAAAGCCTCGGATGGCAAGCATGATTTTACAGTAGGGTGCATCCTGCTGGTTTGCTCTTTTGCTCAGTTTTTATGGGTGATATTTAAACAGAAGGAAGTACAAAAACAATAGCCAAGTTTTGGAAAGTATGTGACAGTGTGAGAGCACTAACATTTACATAGGGCCTTTCATCTAGATGGAACCCGAAGGATTTTATAAACAATATTACTTTATACAGTTTATAAACAAATAGATTTGGTTTGCTTGGTGAAGCTGAAAAAAAAAAGCACAAACAAGTACAAAATATTAGATAAAACAGCTTATGTGATTTGTTTTCCTTGGAATAAACAATTCCCTTCAACAAGGGTATCACTCTATCCATTATTTATTTTTAATACCCTTTCTATGCTCGTTGTTATGGATCTGTTTTCTGACTGCTTTGGATTGCAATACTTAAAGTAATTTTGTAATTTCATTACTCCAGAGTCCTGTGTATTTTATAAAACCTAGAAAAAAATTATTAATTGGTTACAAGCTACAGCCAGCAACTGAAAATCAGCATTCCTCCCAGATATGAGGTGTGGAACATGCATTGAAGAGAAAAGGGCATGATAATAATAAGAATCATTCTTGTAGCTGATACCAAAAAGAATGAGTGTGTTTCAGTGCATGGAACATCAGTGAGAGCTGAGGAAAGAAAGGCCACCTCTGGGCACCTCTGATTTGACTTTTCATTCGCTATGCTTTATTCTTTTGCACATTAATTTGCAACAGTATGCAGCAAGGTGTTTTACAACGTGCTGTAATGCAATCTGAGAAGGAAATACAGCAGTACCCTGTGGAAGGCACCCTGCTCAGCTATAGGTATGTAGCTTAGGTAAAAGAAAAACAAGTTCTGACTTAGTTCAGTCATGCTCTGACTTAGTGTCAGATTTTTCTAGAGAGAAGCATTGCTTTCTGGTGCACATTTAAACCTGAACACTTTGCAGCAATCAGAGCTGCCTTCACTCTTCATTTAGAACCGTTCAGGCGATGCAGGATGTTGCAGCAGAGGGACCAGACAGGAACGCTACAGCCTGAACTGGGGCAGTAGTCCACCTGCATGGTTATCTTTTCCAGCAGGCAGTGTTGGTTGCGTTCTATTTGGTTTGTGTGCAGCAATCTCTTAGAGTGGAGCACATCTGTGCTTCAGGATGCAGAGTGCCCGTGAAGGTGCTGCTGGATCTCGTGGTGCTATTTGTAAGAGTCTCCTGGAGAATGGAGCTGCTGGAGGCACATGATTGCCTGGGGGATTCCAAGGAATGCTTGCTTGGATGTGAAGTTCAAACTGCCAAGTTTTTATGGCCATCAGAAATCCTCGCAGCATTCAGTCCTCGACTTTGCATCTCCTACTGGGATTTTATTTCTACATCTTTTTTTTAAACTTTTTTTTTTTCCCACATGAAAAACCTGTGCAGCTTGATGGAGAGCTGCCTTTAGTAGAGGCATGTTTGTGATTTATTGCCTTAATCTCTGTTATGGCTGACGTGACTCTATAATGGCCCTGTTTCTCCTAGCAGTGTTTCCCAACTTGCTATTTGTTTAAAAGCAAGAGGGGGAGAGGAATGTGTTGCTTTTTTCTTCTTGGCTGCTGTCTCTGTATTCACACGGACATTGTTGAAGCTAGGAGATGAGTCTCATGAAAACAATTTAAGAAACGGACTGGAGTTTTAATTTCTGTAGGAGTAAAGAGCAGTGGAAAGATCCAGATTGAGAGGATTGGATGTTTATGTGAATTTTCAGCCTAAGAAGATGAGGTGATTGTTTTTATGTTGGGCAGAGTGGCAGATTGTCACGAAAGTAACTGAAAAATAATGGAAAATCAACATGCCTTCTTTTTGGTCACTCTTTAAGCAAACATTTGTATAGCTCTTTGAAGAACCTGAAGTAACTTCTAGGATTCCTAAGTAATCAGTTAAAACAAATATATAAATGCAGCGCAACAGGAAGAAGGCTTGGAATCTCAGCTGCCAATTAATCACAAACTCTGCATTTTTCATACTGAAGTTTTATGCTAGTTTAAAAGAAGATGCTAAACAACAGAAATTGAGGTGTTGAAGAATCAACCTGTGGTACCACTTGAAGTAGGTCAGACCTGGGAGACATGGCCTGGAGCAGGAGGCTCTGGGGCACTTTGCTGTCCCTGCGTGGGGGTGCAGCGTGCTGGAGCTGCTGTGCTCAGGGGTTTGTCAAGGCCACAGAAGGGCTTTTGCTTGGATTCATTTGGACTTTCAGAACAGTATTTTTCTAGTTTAGCCATCTCACAGCTTTAAGTAGTGTATTTCTTGTGTGTGTCCTTACAGAGCACAAAGGGAGAGGACAACTGTGTACTTAAAAGCATTGTAAAGCATCTCCAGTAGTTTTTTCCTATGTTTTCGTGGGTGATAGTCCCCATAAGGCTCGCTGTAAGGTCTCGTGTTTTTTGTACTTGCTTGATTTGCTGTACTTTTGGAAGGACTTTCCCATCGTGATCTTTTCTTGGATGACCTCCCCATACTGTCATTAAAACTTGGAAACTTTGGTCTTCTTGACAGTTAGTTCTGCATTCTCATTATGTTCATTCTTATTGTAAACATGCTAAAGTTGCTGCTGTTGTTGCTTAGAATGGATTTTTCCTCAGTTGTTTTGAAGTTTAGTAGAAATAGAAGTTAATCTTTAAGAGAGCTGGGCTAGCAGGGATTGGGCAGCTGAGCTGGGTAGGTCACGCTGTGTCTGTCTTTTCATTTGCCTGGTAGATGATGTTCTGCTGACTCCAGCTGTTTTTTTGGAAAGCAGAAAAACAATTTGCTTTTCCTTCCCATAAAGTATAACCCTTTGTTTATCCTTGTACTGCTGCATGTTTCCAAAATGCATAGATTTGCAGAGAAAAGAAAAGGAGGAAATAGCTGTTTTTTTTTTTTTAACTCTGTTTTTTGTATCAGAGAGAAGAGTTTAGAACCGAGTTGAATTGTTGACCTCTACGGAGGATATTATTAGAATTGGCTGATTTGTGTGTGGAGCTGTATCTAATTGACCAAATCCAGTTCGTGGAACAACCCACCTACAATAGGTTTGGTGAAAACAGTCCGTTTTTTAAGATAACTGCTTTTTGTATTTGATTAGTTTTTAATTTGAAGAAGAATGCTGTTTTGTAGTTCTTCAATTACTTCAGCTCACTGCAATAATTGAGACCAGCTCCCTGTCCCAATATGGAAGTTTCTTCTTGCTGCACTGCTTGTGTTTTTCCATTGAGGCATCTGTTTAGTGATACCCTTCTGTTTTCTGCTGCATGGACACTGCAAGGTGCTTGCAGAGCTTGGGAAACGCAAGAGGCGATGATAAAGTGGCTGTAGAGATTTCAGTCATGAGAGTTTTCATCTAACAGCTTTGATGATCTATTTTATACATAATAACGGAGAAAAATAAATAGACTTTGGGGAACCTGAATGTCTTTACTGACCCAGACAAGAACTGCTGAAGCAGAAGTCGGCATTAAAACCTTACTGGTCATGATCTATAATGTCATCGGAAGAATACGTTTGTATTTACAACCTAGGGTTGTATTTACAACCTTTTTTTTTTCTTTCTTTGTTCCTTAAGAGTCTCTGGCTACCCACATTTTATGCACTTCTGGAATGCAATAACAATTGTGGCATCATCTCTTCAGAGTTCGTTTTCCTTCCTGAGATCAAGGCAGTGATAAGGCCTTACAAAATACTCGCTCGGTTTTGCTTTCCTGGCCTGAGATTGATGTAATTCGATGAATTGCTGCTTTTCCCTTCTCTTGCTTTATGACCTTTGAAATTGCTTGCTGTGATCTTCCAAATTTTGCAATACCTTCAGCACTCTGCTTTAAAAAGTGGAGATAAGGAGCTGTTTGTCTTTGCAGGAGCGGTAGAGAAACTGTTTGTACGTGAGGACAGTGAAATGCCATCAAACATCTTTCAGTTTTGTCAAATTCCTTTTTCAAACTATGCGTGCACACCTTAGGTAACACCACCCCAGCACACCTTTCTCATTGTCCTGCATGCCTGCAAAGTGATGCCACAGTGCCACAGGTCTAGCAGATGGCACTGTGCTTGTGGCTGGAGGCCTTTGTTTGCCAGCTGAAGTTGGAACACTCGAGCTCAAATCCCACTATCAGGACCCTAATCAGTAAACAGGTCTGTGGTTTCATCTCTGCAACTGCAGTTTGTGAACTTTCAGCCTCCCACCTTGGCACAGCAGCCCCTGAAGTCAGCTTTTAATTCATGTTTAGCTGTTATCTAATTGTTTTTAGTGGTTTTAAATTTTCTATTTTTAATTTTAGTCGTTAATAGCATGATATTCCCAGTTGTTGTGCATTTTATTTTCATTTTATGCATATGTATATATCTATTTCTAATGAAAACACAGCTAATAAGAAGCAGATGAACTATGGAAACTTTGCCACTGATTTTAAAGGAAAGACAAATCCATTGTGTAAGGTTAAGCACATGCAGAAGTCTTTTGGGAGGTTTGTATGTAGAAATATTAAAACAAAACCAAAGTACAATGCTTTGTTTTACACCACAAAAATCTAGAGGAGCTTGGAAGTCAGCAGAAAGTGTTGAGCAATTGAAACGTGTCAATGAAGCAAAATGAATTAGGATATGACGATACAGAATGGATAGAGGCAATCTTTTAAGTATCCCCCTCGCCGCACTGTATCAAAATGACATTAAAAAATGCCAGCATAAGGAAAAACTGGTATTTACACATAATTAACTATTCAAAATAGTTCATCTAACCACAGTTTTATCTTTCAGAACAAAAATGCAAGCATTTACTAAGTGATATTAGCAACTGAAAGGTTTCTGTTTAGACTTTTTGTTTTCTTGGCAATAAGTAAAATTCTTTGTAACAAGTCAGTAAGATATTTCTTAATGCTGCCTATTAAAACTTTTCAGGCTGCTATCCCTGTCCAGGACCAAACATGAATCCTATTGCCCTTGGAAGCCGTTGGCTTGCTTATGCAGAAAATAAGGTAAGGAAGGACTTACTTTCTTTTCTTCCTATTCCATAAACAAAAGCTATATTGAAATGTAGAAACAATCTCAGAAATAAGCTATGTGAAAAAGATGATCTTTTCCTAGAGGACTTGCATAATGTGACAGACCTAATCTTTGACCTGCACTAGTCATGCCTCGGTGTTAGTATGTGTCATATCTTTGCTTTGCACATTTGATGTAAGTTCATGAACTTGGAGGGCATAAATACATAAATAGCACAGACAGAGACGAGAGCTATCAATGGCTACGGTCAGGGAGTGACTCAGTAACCAATGTGTTTTGCATTTGTAAACTTTAAAACTCCTCTGAAAGGTAGGAAGCAAGGATTCTTAAAGTCTGTGCTGGCAAACAGTCGAAACAGAGCTGTGCGTTTGTTTGATAACACAGCAATGCATTCTGTAGATTAGGAAATCTGTCCTCGCTGAATTTTTTAAGTTCTGGGAGTGGAAAAAGAAAAAAGATTGAATTAATTTTTCTTATTTCTGGACAGAAGAAGGAAACAGATCCCAAACAAAACAATTATCACTTTTTCACCCTGCCCTGGGCCAGAGAAGGGACTGCGTATTTAAAGCTTGAAGTGTTAGGAAACTTTAAAGTCATCTTCTAATGCCTTATTTTTACTTCAAAGCAGATGTTTTTTCTCCCTTCCACCTGAGCCTGGAATAACTGTTTTTCAGTGCCAAATCAGAAATCATCAGAGAAGCAGACTTTATAAACATGTTTGTTGTTAAGCTCTTCAGAGCACAGCTGATTTCTCTGCAAATTGGAGACTGTCTTTCCTTTAATGTCACACCTGTGTGGTTTTATTAAACACAATCAGTCAGCTTGGGATTCAGAAAGTGCTACTGCCAGTAGTGTAAACTGCTGGTCAACCAAAGAATTACATCAGAAAATGAATTTAAATAGCCACATGTTCCCAGGTATATCCTCTGTGGATTTTCCCTTTCTCCCTAGTTTAATTCTTTTCCTTTTTATCTAACTGTGACTCTAGGAACAAATATCTTACTAGCATTTTTAATTTTCTTTTAGCAAAAACAGTTAAACAGCAATGTGTTCTGTGTACCAGTAACAAATATCCATAGTCTTTGCCATTTTATTTAGTAAGAAGCAGAGCTGCTATTGAGAGGTAGGGTTCAGTGACAAGAGCTGTCTTTGTAGGTTAATGGAAGGTAGAAGAGTCTTGTTTTGATTTATTAAATCTGATGGAAGGCAATATGCAGTAAACCCTACGTACATTCCTCTAATCTATTAAATGTAAAGCTTAAAGTAGCTTTCTTCCTTTGTCATTGATTTGCTTGCTTGTCATGAAAAGGAGAGCAAAGCCACATTCGGATTCTTAGAATATCAGATATTTAAAGTTACATTTACATGGCTAAAGCTTTTGATTATATTTATTTAAATTTATTTGTGGTATTGCTGCCAGACCCCAAATCCCACCGTTTCAAAGTTTATGAATTCATAGTGACTGGTAATTGAAAACTGGAGTTCCGTACGCGACAGTCTGGGTGGCACCCAGAAGATTATAAAAAGGGGTTAAGTGTCTCAGCAGGGCTTTCTGCTGTTTGTAGGAAAATGCACACCACTGTACACGATAAACAAGAGTTATGGTAATGGGTTATGGGTTTGTGCAGTTTAATAGTAGTTACTTGGTTGCTGTCTTTCTTCTGTAGCTGATCCGATGCCATCAGTCCCGTGGTGGAGCCTGTGGAGACAACATTCAGTCTTACACTGCCACAGTCATTAGTGCTGCCAAAGTGAGTACATCATCTGCTGCTGGGAGAGGTTATCATGTAAGATAATTATTAGGTTTCCCTGCTGAATTGTACTATTTTTTCTCCCCTTCTCATTCACAAAAGAGGAAAAAAAAATGGTAAGAAGATCCTAGTGATGGGGCACATACAGGGCCTGATTCTGAACCGTTCTGAGTAGCCATTTTTTTTGATGAACCAGTCCTGTCCTTTAGAACTGATCTTTCATTTGTTAAAACACGATTCATGTTAGTGACCCTCTTACAGGAAAATCACTGTGAAATGGCTGATGTTCTGGCTGTTCATACAATTTTATGTTATCATACAGTTATATAAAAAACAACAATTTTACGTGGTTGTAAATAGTGCTGTGTATTATTTGTCTTTCAGCATCAAGAAACAAACTTTACAAGTGCTTAGTGCTTTTTGGATTCAGTCACACCAGCATTATGTGCTTTAATCTCTGAATGATGACAGTGCAGTACTGAATCTAATTAATTACCTAGTAGCTTTCTCTAAAGGTTAGAGTTTATTAATGACTCTTTATGTATAGGTTCCATTGCCTAGGAATTGTAGTTCTGACGACTTTATAATATCTCTGTGTTTTAAGAGAAATGCCTGCATTCTCGTAGCATCAAAGAATGACCATGGCTTGGAAAAATCCAAACAAGCCAAAGACCGTGCAGAGCTATCATTTGACTGTTTTCCCCCATCCCACCCTGCCCCATTCCTTTCCATGAGGTTTTGCCAAGTTATTTCTTTTTCTCTCTCTCACACACACACACACACACACACACACACACACACACAAAAGTGAGTTTTGGCATTGTCTAACAAACTTGGTGCTGATTACAAGCTTCCCTTGTAACCACTAGCCTTTTCATTTCTGATACACACAGCAAAACAAATCTAATAATAGGAATAAAATGACAGCACAGAACAAAAAGCTCAATGTCACTGAAGAAAACAACTGTTATAAATACCCACAAAGAGAAGAGACATAGGTCATGCCATCTCATGTAAAAACAAAACATAAACATGAACGTATTCCATCAGCATAGCTTTGGGTACAATCTTACTGTGGTTGAAGTGGGAGAAAAATCATGTGTTTGTACATCGTTGAGGGGAACATGCTTTTCTTCTGAAGATACTGTGTGAAATTAGCTGCATCCATTCATTCTTTCACCATTAAGAGCAAACAACAGGCATATTTCCCCAAACACCTTTATTCTCAACATCATTAACATTTTTACTAGCTCGGATAAGCTGGTAAATGTAATCAGCCACAGTTAAGATCAGATGTAGTAAAGACTTACAAACACATCACTGTACTGGCAAAGCCAAACGCAGTCGTGACTGAAGAACAGTCCAAAGCTTTGTTAAACCATATAATGACTGTCAAAATATTCCAGTAGACATCTAAGACTTAAGTGCTACTCTCTTTAAATCTTTTCAACAGTCTGAAAGTCAGAAAAGGGGACATTTGGCAAAGCCTTTAGCCTCAGAGAGCGTGGATAACAGGTATTAAGGTCCATGAAGCCCAAGACCTTACCTCCTGTTGCTGCTGTTTGAGCAAACAGAGTAGAATGGATGTAGAATGTCTTTCTGAATAGACCCTGTTACTACTGAACCATGTTAGTGATGAGAAAATCCAGGTGCTTGTTTTATTTATCCATTTTTGGATACAGCAAGGAAGGAGACATAGGAAAAGACATTCTTAGATCTCCTCACTCGTGGTCTTGGCAAATCCCTGGGTGAGTCGTGTTCCAGCGTACTCTACTCCAGAGGAGCTCATGCAGACCTTCTTCCAAAGTCATGAATTCCTTGCACTCAAAACTTTCCATGCTAATTAAAATCAATTTGTTAATAGTTTTCTTCCCTTTCCTGCTCCTTTATAAGTATGTGACAAGTGCAGGAAAAGAAAACATCTTTGTGAAGACAGACATTTTGGCAAGTATTTAGTTTCAGTTTGAATCTATAATTGAGTGTATGTTAATTTTGTTTAGACTAAATATGAGGCTTTTAGTTATTGATCCCCAAGGCATAACTTTTTGATATCTCTGCTTTCTATAGATATTTTATTTATAAATAAATACATTTTATGCGGTTTATTTGTTACGTGGAATAGGAGCAATTTTCTGTTTGTCACTGAGAAGATGTAAGAACAACCTATCAGGCACTGAATGAGGCATTTTAATTTTCTCAAGTAATTAAAGTTGTACTGATTTTTCAGTTAAATGAGTTCTGAGTGCGTATATCTGATTAAATGTTTTTCTTTGCATTTGAATGAGTGTGAACAGCTCTTTTAAGTAAACTACAAATAGCATGCAAAGAATTTGCGTTTGCACAGTGCTTCCTTTTTGCTTCCTCATTGCTTCCTGCAGGAATTGGATCAAGATTTTCCATTTTATTTGTAAGAACATTTCACTGAGCGCGAGTTGGCAGTTCCCACTGATGACAAACAAATTGAGACAGTGCAAATTTTAACATGTTTCAGTTAAAATTTACCTGGTCTGTTGAATATCCAGTATCAAATTATAAACCAAATTCTTCTCACCTAATAACTTCTTTGGTTGATTCTTTCTCCGTATCTTTTAATCCTGTGGCGGTAAAGTGATTTAGCAATGGCTGCATCTGTTTTCTCGTGTTACCTGATAACTTCTTAATGAGTACTAACAGCTTATGTGAGAGCAAGGTCATTAGCTCTAATGGATAGAGGGGACAGCTGATATGGCATGGGAAAGGTTAAAGATTACCAGAGAAGTTTTTACAAATATACACACAGCACGGAGAAGTAAGTGCTGTAATGGCTTTGCACTGATATTTCTGAGCTAATGGCCTCAGCCACATCTCTGTACACCTATTACTTCTCAGTAGTCCTGCAGTCACAGTCTGATCTAACACAACAGTAATTCATTTTGCTAGATAAGCATGGTAATTTTTTGCTAGTGAGATTTGAAATGTATACTTGGCACATTGTCACTCAGTTCCCATAGTTACAAATATTTTCCAAAACAGGTTGCTTACACTTTTTGTCTTTGAACTTGTGTAGGTATTTTCTGCACACTACTTCTATGCTGATTTCTCTTTCCTTCTGTGTAAACTGCCAGTGCATTCAATTTGGTTTTAACTATTGGTCAGAAACTGCCTTGTCAGTTTGGGTAAAAAAAACTGCTGAAACGTGTTCTTGTGATGGCACTGGGTCCCTTTTAGGGCTGCTCGTCGGATATTATTATCTACTTCGTGTTACATTTTTCAGTCTTGTCAATTTACCAGCGTTGATGTCTGTTTTATTGTCATTTGTTGCATCTGAGTATAAAAAGAAATAAGAAACAAATGGCAGGATGTTACTAAAGACTTCAAACCCCAAAGACATTCCTATGATAAAGGCATGGCTCGATTTGAAGCGGTAGCACCTCCATTAGCATTAATGGGGTGAGTCCATCAGCTGAGGCATCTCAGAGGTTAATCAGGCTTCCTGGCTGGATATTGCCATCAATACAGTGTGGCGCCTAATTCTGTTGGCCCTTCAGAGGTTTTCCTGACAACACACTAACAGACTTTGTGTAAGTCATTTCCTATGAATTATTAAAACAAACGTTTGGCTGCTAATTGATGAACACTAATGTGTTTTCTAATCACTGCAGTTTGAGATTTTAGCACTAAACAAAGCAGTTGCAATTGATTTGTGGCTGCTTCTTGGTTTCAGCCTGTGAGCTGAGCGTTTTTTCCTTTTCAATTTAGCAGGCAGCTTAGCTTGTCTTTTTAGTTAAGAATTGCCTTGTTATAGTGTCATTCCGTTCTGATCTCCTTTTCTATTTCTTATTTATATTGCATAATAAATCTGGACAATTCTTTATAGCAAATAAGACACAGTCCTTGATTCAAGGAGAAAATATTTCAAGTTATGCTTTGCGCATTTTTTGAATCTGTCCATTTTCCCTGACGTGTGTGTTGTCTCTCTTTCTCCAAATACAGAAAAAAAAACCCCACCAAACCATACAAAAAAAAAACAGAACAAACCCATAAAAAAAAACTTCAGCATCTTTAGAGAATGAAAGTGAGTGCAATTAGTATGTTTTCAATTCCACGTCTGGAAAACATGCAGGCTATGGAAAGTGACATTATTTGTGATTGGGATGGGTGTGCATTCTGGAGAGTTGTCCTTCCCAGCACCTTAGGGTCAGAGTCTTTAATTTTGCTGGCTCTGAGTCTCATGTTCAGTTTTAAAGCCTCAAGATGCATAATTTCTGAGAGAACAACATGTCTGTCCTGTCCATCAGAGGCTGAATTCCTGGAGTTTTGTACTGGAGGATATTTTCAGCATTCTCAATTACTGCACAATCTGTTTCTGTACGTAGCACTGTTGGATACTTACCCGGCGGGTTCAGAGGATCAAATGGTGAAGCAAAGGGGAAAAAGCTAAAGAAAGGAAAAATGTTTGTAGTCAGATAACACTGAAGTTTTGTGGATTTTTTTGAGAATGTATTGGAAGCATTTGCATCAGAAATAAAAGCCAATTCATCGAGTTGGTAGGATGCTAAATCTTTACACGAGATTTCTCTTGCATACGACATCTTGCAGTTAAAGTATCAGTAACAAAAACATTTGTGTGCTTCTCGTGTGCGTGTACGGTCTAGTTATAATGTTAATTGTGTTGAGGAAAGAAAAATTCAAAGTAGACCCACAGAAGAGCCCTAAGCATTATTTGCTGGTTCTGTTTCATTTTACAGACGATAAAGACTGGGCTCACCATGGTGGGGAAAGTCGTCACGCAGCTGACGGGGACGCTGCCTTCGGGAGCAACCGAAGAGGAAATTTTAGCTCATAGCAATGTTCGCCGGAGCCCTCTGGTGCCTGGGGTCATCACCATCATTGATACGGAGACTGTGGCAGAAGGACAGGTAATGCAGTTTGTGCAGAAGCAGAATGAGGATTTGTTTTGACAGAAGTCGTAGGAAAATGTATCTTATACTTCTGAAATAAGATTTTTTTGCTGGGTCAGGAAATTTCACGTGCACACACAGCTGTGACAGAGTCCTGTTTGGGGCTGAAACGACGCCAAAATATATATTGTCCTTAGAACATATTTATGTGGCACTTTGACAACATCGAGTGTGAAGTGTCACATTTTGTTTCTCTAGCACTTGTTCCTAATTGACATTGATTTATGTTGATCAGTTGAAATGTGTATGTAGTCTGATGGTATTTATTAATATGTAATATGGCAGGAAAATGTGATTGTGTAGAAATACGGTGAATTGTTTAATTCCAATGTAAAAAGGAAGCTGGATATTAGATACAAAAGCTTGTAATTTAACATAAATTACATTTTACGTACAGTAAAATATAATCAAATGTGATGCTGTTTTGTGAGGTATTTGTAGTGTTTCTCTAGTAACATTACAGTGCCCCAGCCAAAATTATGTACTGAAAAATCCATCCAGTTATCCCATAGACTTTGAATGGATGTTTTGGACTAATTGTCTCTGTGACAGACAGCAGATATCTGTTTCTTTTCTGCTCATCTCTGTCAGTGATTTCAGTTGTAAGTATCTGGTCCTGGAGACAACATTCATACTGACTCTCACAGACTTCATTTCTTTTGTAAGATTTTTTTCTTCTGAATGTTTACATTTACTGAATTTAAAAGAGAAAAAAACCAATTTCTTTTTATTTCTATTTTTCCCTGTGTTTCTGTGCTTATTGCAGACAATTTAGAAAATATTAGTGTGAAGTCAGTAGCTGAATTACATTCTTTTCTTACCTCGGAGGAAAACAGAATATTTTACTTAAAAACAAACACACCAAACCACCCCAATATGCAGTGTGAAATGTAGTTGTTCTGAGGATTCATTTTAGAAGTATTTAGCCAAATAACACAGAATCACAGTGGGATTGTTTATATCAGAGGCCCTTCTTGCAAATATACAATAAAATTTATAAAAAAGAAAGAGGAGGAGAATGGGAAAAAGAACGTATTTCACCTAACATCTCACCACGGCAGATCTTAGAACAAGTCTGATTTTTTGATTTGTTTTTATTTCCTGGAAATAAAAGGTCCTTTAACTCTTCTTATCCTGCTGGGGGAAAAAAAAAAAAAAGAAAAATTCTGCTTCATAAATTTCTCATGAAGCTTTTTTTAATGCAGTCATTATTTCTGATGGTTGTTGTCCGTGCTTTGATTCCTCTTCATATACCTAGGGGAAAAAAATTATATATCTTTTTTTTTTTTTTTTTAAGGTTTTAAGCCTTCTTATGTATGATTTAAAGGTTTTATGAACTTGTCCTCTGACCTTAACAATAGTAAGGAGCTATCAAGCCTAGAGGGCACTGTGGAAAAGTAGTTGTAAAAATGATAACGTTTGCCTTGTCCAAATAATGCTGCTGTAACATAAATAAGCTATCAGTTCTAGTAAAATAATTTTGGTCTTGAATCTCCAGGGAAGGAGACTCTGATTTAGATACCCTCGTTGTTTGCAAGTCTTACATTCATATTTTTGTTATTTGAAAATTTAAAATAGTATTAAATTAATCATTTATTTTCAGTGCTAAGATTCACTTTCAGAATTCATCTTATGGAGCTTTTCTGTGGAAAAAAAAAAAAAAAGTTCACGTTGTTGGATTTTTGTGGTACCAAAGACTTTTTACTTTTTTTTTCATACTGAAATGTAGGTCTAGGAAAGAGAAAGTTTGCTGAGAACAAACACGTTTTGGATATGCTCTGAAAAACAGCTGTCATCCAACCTGGTCCCAGTAAAGAACCTCCCGGTGTGAGGAGCGCTGTGCATGCTCACAGTCCACGGAGCTGCTGTCCATCACACCAGGTGGTTTCCATTGCCGTGCAGAAACGCCAGTTCTGTGCACGCAGCTGCTCTGGAGGTGGCAGGGCCTGGCTTTGCCAGTGATACAACTTGATTTGTCCCCGGGTGCCTGGCAGCAATCCTGTGCAGGCCTGTAAGGAATGACATGCTGCTGTTTGGGTACTCCTGGCTTGTTCTTGTAGCGTAATTGGTTCAAACTTCAGTTCAGGAAAGCATTCTAGCAAGTCTGATCTTTAAATGAGGCGAGCAATCTCAATGCGGTGAATGTGATTGCCTATAAACCTCAATGTAGAATGGCAGCTGAGCGTCACAAAGATGTGAAATCTGTAGGATTGTTAGCACTGGTTCTTTTTCATGGCATGAATTTCTGAGATTATTTTACTCTGCTGTGGCAGATTGGTTTTGCTGCCAGTGGTCACCCAAAGTACAGTGTTCCTTTCTGTTAAAATAGAGAAGTGATGGAGAGGAGAATTGCAAGAAGTAGTGATGCTGTCCATGTGTTCTCTGGACTGTACTTCTAGTGTGAAAACCTTTTATCCCTTGCAACAGAGGTTTGCCTAGCAACTATGTAAATGTATTTGTTTGTGCACATATGTCATTTTCAGAAGTTGGCAGCCTAACTAAGAAAGGGAATTTCAGAAGCAGAGAGCTGTTTTCTTATCGGCTGTCTCCTAATGTACAGGCAATGCCTCACCTCCTTTAGGTCTATAAAGATTTCTATCTACCTGTTATGATGAAATAAAATATTTCCAAGTAATAAAATATATCTTTGAGATAAAATATATAGCTGAACTAGGAAACAAAGCCATTTTTAAAAGAGAAGGAAAATGGAAAAGAAAAGCAGCAAATATAAGGCAAGTGAGTGAGTCCTTTTGAAGGAGAAAGAAGCACTTTTTCAGTGGGGGGAGATTTTTGTGCTGCTCTGCAGGTTTAGCTGCTAGCAGAAGAATTAGGGAACATGGTTTGGATGTGCATAGGCCAAAAGGACGAAATACAGCTTCAGGTTTTCACTCAATTCTTTATGCAGTCTGCCTTGTCAAAGATACCCAATGCAACGAATGCAGGATGGAACTCAGTGCACCTCATGGAATGCACAGTGCTACTGTGGTGTAGGTTCACATGCTACCTTACCTCTGAAAAATACACCATTAACAACCAGAGATGTCTCCTAATGTGGTTTTGCAGATTCATGGGGAAAATATTTTTAATATTGTCTACAAATGTAGATACTGTAGTGAGATCTCATATCCCACAGCTGTATGGTAGTTCCTACTTTCAGAATTGAGGCCACTTTAAGAAAATGTACAGAATGGAGCATTAAATAAATGCATAGGAATGTAGAAGTATTGGAGTGGGCTGTCATGATATATTTGTAAAGGGAGTAAAAATAATTACTGAGATGCCCAAGTAACTTTGTGGTAAACCAAAATATGTTAACAGGGCTGTGTGCTTGTTTAAACTTCCCTCTAATGAAGTGTTAGCAAACTTTTCAGTTAGATGTAATGACTATTTATTTGAATCCGTTAATTAGTTGAAATGGATAAAGCTAAAGCTGTACAGATGTCCTCTTTTTCAATAATTGGAATTAAATGTGTAAGACCTTAGTGGCTTGAGTTTAAACGAAGAATTATTTTCTTTCAACCTTTGTTTCTGTATCCTTAATTAATTCATCAAGCAGGCCACCCACATGTAGTCTGCAATAATGACCTTTCTCAAAAGTCTCCAGTTTTGTGACGGAATGTAAATCTGTTAAACATCCAACATTTAGTTGACAGAGAATATTTGGCCGTTTAAAAAATACGGAACTTGGTTCTCAATGCTTTTGGTGGAGCGATGTGATGGATGGTGCATCGTTGTGTTGCTTCCACAGATCATCCAAAATGCATGAAAATATTGGAGTAAATATTTTAAAAAATAACTTTAAAAATCAACACATTATCTTTTTTTTTTTTTAAGTTTTAAAATGTGATTGGTCCTTTTTTTCTGTTCCCTATTAACTTTTTATTGCATTAAAGAGGAATTTTCAGAAAACTGTAGGCTGCTGCGGTTTTGAAAGTTCATTTTCACTTGCTGAGAAGCTGATAACAATTGAACCAAACAAAGATGCTTATCAGGAGCAGAATTGTAGTGAAAATTCATTCTGAAGGTAAAAAAGTATCCAATAATAAAAGTTTAACTACATACATAATTCCACAGATCATTAACACCAGGGCTTTTGTTTAGAAGAACAGCTTTCACAAAAGCTAATTTGATGTTCTAATGCTCATATATTTGGCATCAATTTAGTTCACTTTTTATATCTATGTGTATTACAGAAGAATTCTTTTTATATATAAATATAAAAAGAGCAACAGGATTCCCTCAGAGCATAATACTGTCTGCCTTACTTTATTAAAGGAGATCTGTTTTTTGTCAAGAAGACATTTTTGTCTCAGATAAATGGTTCAGGCTGAGCATGAGGCTGTTTTGAGTTTATGCTGGATTCTATTAAAAGGAGTGCAGTAGTTAATGCCACAGATTTATCACTTTTAGCCCTTTTCCACTGATGTTTGACCTTGGCTATAAGTTGGAGGAGGCTGTCTGGGGAGGTCAGCTGGAGGGGGCTGGGGTTTGTGAATTTGCCATAGGAACTGGGTTGGACACTGCCCCATCTTCAGCTGTCTAAATCAACAGAGATCTTGAGTGTATGTGCACAGATCTCTTTATTATATAATACTCATATTTATAAATATTGCCAAAGTTATTTGTTTTTATGATGCTTAGATCATGCTTTCTTAATTTTATTAAGAGTAGGACCTGCGTGATTAAATTTGTGTCCATTTTTATTTGGGTTACTTTCATGTTTTATTTAAAAACATGTCTCCACTGGGATAAGTGGTGTAATTTGCCTCTAAGGATTAAAATAATTGAAGTCATAATTACTAGTGGCTTCTGTTCAGCAGCATGGAAAATGCAACGAATGAAGAAAAATATTTCATAGGAGAAAAAAGCTTCAGCTTAAGCTGTCTCCTGCCCTGAGTGCAAACATTGCTTTCTGATAGCAGATGTAATGATCCCCTAGGTGTATGTCTGTTTCTCTTTCGGAGTGAGATAAAGAGGACTTTATCCATCTCCTAACAACTGCAGTGGTCTGCTGGACTAAAACAGAGCTGGAACAAGAGCTCAGTGGGTCCAGCCAAGGCTGGGCTCCTCTTGAAAGCTCTCTCAGTGAGACAATGTTTGGGCAGAGTGGCGATTTCCATCTTAGGAGGAAAGTTGGTTTTGTTTTTGTTTGTTTAAATGGGGTTTCTATGTGTAATGATGGGAAACTCTGCAAGGAAGATACTTGAGCATCCCTAAGAACCTCAACGGTGATGCAATTATAAGAGTAATGCAACAATTTATGATCTTTTTTTCAATGACAGACTTTGTAGGGCCTTTTACTGTTAACAGTACAGTGGTTAAGAGGCCTCTACCTTGGAGAACAGAGCCTGTCTGGACTGAAAAAAAATTGCAGCCTTGGGATTCCTGTGGGATTTGTCTTTCTCTATGCTTTGGGAAACTGAATGAGCTGCTTCCTTCGAGCTCTCTGAGAGAACGTGCACATGTTATTAGGCAATTTGTACCACTGGTCTTATTTCCAAGAAGAATGTCCAGCTCCACTCTTTCCAGTGGTCAGAAGCCATGAACTGGTCAAAAGGAGCAAGCTGTGCAGTGTCAGCACTGGTCTGTGTGCCACTCACTACCCACCAATGCTGTTCTCTCCAGCACCTTCCCAGGAGCTTAGCGCCCATTAAGGGTGTTTTCTGAAAGCTGTGAAGCTGCATGGCAGAGGCTTTGAGTATCTCCTCCATTGCTATACAGCACCAGTCTTCTTCCTTACCTGCATGAAACCTGCACTATATATATCTGCACTACTTCATTGAACTTTTGGAGCTGGAAGGGACCTTTAAAGGTCATCTGGTCCCACTCCCTGCAGTAATCAGGGGCACATATTGTGTTGATGCAGTTACATCCATAATCTTTAATACAGAAAATAATAAATTCTGATATAAAGCACGTATTGTATTACATAAACATAATTTGGTTTTCTTTAAGTTATATATGATGGTAAAAGCCAGTGCTGTGATTTTAGAGCTGGAAAGGCTCTGAGCTGGAAGGGACCCATCCAGAGAGGCTCTGGCTGATGGTGTGCTGAAGTCCACTGCTGCAGTTCCTTTGATTTATTTTTTTTCCCTTCCATCCTTTGTAGTGTTGAAATTGTAAAAAGTGATGAATGTTTTGCCTAACTCTCCAGCGCAGAAGTGTAGGGAAAGGGCTTGACAAATCTTGCAGTACAGTCTGAGGATTTAAACACAAGTTGGTGATTTAATAGAAGAACGTTCCTGCTTCAGGAACAAGGATTTTTTTGTATTGCTTTTAAAAATTTGAAGACCATTTCTTTAACTTCATCCTGTGTTGCATAGTTGTGTTTCCACCTGTGTGCCTCACAACCATGTATTTGCACTCTGAGGCTGCAGTGGTAGGGAGGTCACAACTGGAGTGTTGAATTCTCCACAGTTCGAGGATTTTTTTGGTAAGGAAGGTGGTTTTTTTTGTTGCTTTTGTTTTGACTTGGCTCAGCTCATCTGGATGTTATGCCAGTACATCGTTCTTCCTTTTTTTTCCTATCACAAATAGTGGAATTGTAGTGCAGTTAAAATAAGTTTGCTGCATCAGAAAATCAGCTTCTATAGTGAAAGTGTCAGATTTTTCAAAAAACTTGTAGCTTAAACATAAAGGTGTAATTTCAGGAAATTGATTGTAAGCAGTGATGGTGAGGGGGGTGCAGTTACCATTAGATTAAATACAACAACAAAGTACATGCTGAATTCATCCACTTTGCAGTCTGTGAAAGGAGACACGCTGTGGTATGGATGGCTTTAGCAGTGACTGAGATGCTGCTGATACCTGCAAATCTCTACATTTCTTAGATTAAATAGTTTTGTTTAATGGATTGGACTTAGAAGCCCTTCAGTTTGGTTTGCACGGCTGGTTTATGTGCTACTTTATCACATGCTTTTAATTAGTGAAATGTTTTGGATAAGTCTTTGTTACCTAAAAGTGGAGGTTGTGCAAAGACGATGCATAGAAGTTGTTATAGCAGTTTATGTAGCCTGAGAAAAGAACACAGTTTCTTTGAAAAGCTCTTAGGAAGATCTCCAGACCCTTTGGTTAGTGGTTCTGGAATGAGCACGGAATGCTGACAACGGAAAGCAAAACCATAATTGTGCTTATGTGACAGTGCCAAGTAATTGGAACGTTTAAAGTAAGTCAGGCGCAGGCTCTGCATCCATATTACGTGACTTCTTTAAACATTTAAAGATGATTTCTCTTTTTGAAGCATAAAAATATCTTCAAATTATTCTGATATCTGTTAGGAATAGGAAGTATTAGAAACATTTTGGATTGTTTTGGAAGCAGCAAACAAACTATTCTGAATTTGAAATGGGGCATTTTGCACTATTATCTCCATATTAAGAAGGTGTTCTTGCTTACTGCAGATACCATTTTCTTAAGTGCTTTTCTGATAGTTCTTTCTCACTCTTTTTCTTAAGTTAGTCTATAACATAGTGTAACCAAGGAATAAAATACTTACTAAGCTCTTGCATATGTTTCATCCACGCATCTTTTGGTTCTCTTCCACAACTGTAAGAATATCTTTTCCTTTACAAAGAATTAGACACCAGTGATGCTTTTAGTTTCAGTCCCTTTCCATGGGCAGGGCTGCCAACCACTACGTCAGGCATCAGTCCAGGCTGCCCAGGGCATCCTCCAACCCGGCCTTGAGCTCCTCCAGCAGGTTATTTAAGTGTTTCTCACTCTTTATCTGACAAAATTGCAGAAGATTGTATTTAGTTCACATGCAGTCATATTTCAAGTTCATTCCACTGTGTATATCCTATAAAACAAATCCTGTGCCAGTAACATGATATTTTCAATTAAGTGTATTTTAATTTACTAACCTTACTGCGTCTCCATTACTATTACGCAGGTACTTGTCAGTGAGGACTCTGACAGTGATGGTATTGTGGCCCACTTCCCCGCACACGAAAAGCCGATTTGCTGCATGGCTTTTAACCCCAGTGGTAAGTTACTTTACTAATTTGATGCAATAGTTTTTTGTTGTTTTTGTTTTTAACAAGTAAACCACACGGACTGCTATTATAACTGACCAGTTCTGTTCAGTGTCAAATGTCATACACTGGTGAATTTGAATTTTCTGGAAATTTCAAACTGAAATAGCTGTTATGCTATGGTATAAATGAGTCTAGCAATTCACAAAGGACTGAGGAAGTCTGTTTTGTTGGCTGTCCTGCTGGCCCAGGATCCAGATATTCTGACACGCAGGTATCCAGAGGATCAGCATGTTTATTAAATCATACTGCTCCATAAATATTAAAATAAAATGAGTGACTTCACTGACACTGGTTTCTAAGGGAACTTAATGCAATGTTACGTGTTTTGTTCTTCAAACATTCGCAGTTGTACCTCTTACTTCTAAGTAAGATCATCTCTAATCTGAAAATACTTCTAAGAAACTCATCAAAAATTCCCATTCCACTCAATAAATGAAGAATTACTGTGGGTGGCAGAGATCTCATCTGTTAATAAATCTTCCTGTGACAACTAACATGCTTATTATCCCATTTCAAGACAGCAAAAAATGGTTGATTGCTGGAGCAGTGGAAGAAATGGCCGGTGAATCAACAGCTTCCTCTGGCCAAAATGAATGGTTTCTAGAATGTAGCAAATGGCACAGGGAACTTGGGGATGAAGTCAGATTTCAAAGAATAAAGCTCAGTGTCTGTCATTTACGTTTTCACTCTCAGTGACCAGTTGGTCTTATTCTGACATCCCATCTGTTATGTCAGAACCCTTTAGTAGTTGTGTGCAGTTCGCAGTGTTTTCACTGTGAGTTTTTGACATAAAAACTGTATTCTCCTCTGGTTGTGTTTTCTTCTGTTACTTAAGAGATTTTGTTGTGGAACTCTTTGGATATAACTGAGAATCAACCATGTCAGTTTTTTGAACAGTATTATTTTTGCTTTGTAGTGTGGCAGGGAGGTAATAAATATAGTAGAGTCAAGTAAGGCCAATTAAGCAAAAGGGCTGCTTAAATTAGAACACTGTAAAGATATTAATTGAATGTTTTCTTAAGATAATTTTATGATCATATAAGTGTATGGCAAGCAGAGTTCATGCAAAAGCAAATTATCTTTTTTTTTTTTTAACTGAATATTTGCATACTATTGGATTGCTAGTATCATAATCTGGTTCCCTTGCTTTACTCAGGTACTAAAATTAAGGTTCTTTGATGTGATGTAGCAGACTGTTACCTGAGGTCTGATGGTGCAGTAACATATTTCAAGGGAAGATGCTTTTTCCAATCCTTTATTTTTGACAGCTTGCACGTAATGCATTATGAGATGTTTGCTGGGGGGATGATTTACAGCGAGGTACTGAATCATACTGCATGTCTTGAGTACAGAGCAATACCAAAACAGTTGAAAACTATTACCTCAGCTGCTTCCAGTATGAAAGCAGCACTTCACAATGTATCCTGGGTTCTTTATTTAGCTTCAAGGCAGAATTTCATTTGAAGCCAGTATTATAACATCATCTTAATCCATTATATCGTGGTGTATTGCCAGTCAGCTGCTTTCATTACAAAACAGAACAAAACAAGTGGCTTTTGATACTGTCATCTTCTGTTGGCTGCTTGTACTGGAAAAACACCTTTACTCATAAGTCGAAGTGCTGTCTGTGATGCTGCAATAGGACATGGTGAGTGCAAGCTGCTGCCAAAAAGGCAGACAGTGATCTATTTTAGTGAACTGCTTTATTATCTGTGTCTGATCAAATATCCTGGTTTCATCATGTCTCATCTGAAGGGCTCGTGGGTTCTTCAGGTCTGTAAAAACTTAAACATTATTTAAAAAAAAAAAGTCACAAAGCAACAACAAACAGAAACCTACCACTGATTCTGGAAGCCACTGATGTTCAGTGGACATAAAGTACAGATGTGTGTGATTTCTGTGTAGTAAAGCAACGGAACGGAGTGCCACGGCCATGAAGGTACTGATCCCCAGTCAGATAATGCTGGGGGTTTGTGCTACATGCTTTCATACCAATCAACGTGCTTGCAAGGGATGTGATAATAAGTTGTAAGGAATTAGCAGGAGAAAATTTACAGATTCAGTTCTTGAGTAGTTCCTGAAAAGGAGTAATATATTGCTTTGTTGTAGAGAGGAAATCCAAGAGAAGGGAGAAGAGGCTCACTGATGTCAGTCAATGGCAAAGTCATATGTTTCCTCAGTTTTTTCTTTAGAAACAAGAAGAATTCTTTCTTATTCCTCTGCAATGCAAATAATTGGTGAGGATGTCTGAGCTGGCTCGAGGGGCAACCAGAACTTGCTGTAAGTGTGGCCCTTGGCATCAGCTGCATTACAAGGCCAAATCGCAAAGGAACAAGCAGAGGTGTCTCTGCACAGTACTTCACTGTGCTCTGGAGACATTTTTGTAAGGACTTACTTAGATTCACCTTTTCTTCAGGTTCAAGCCAAGCCACTGAAATTTTTTCTTTTCTGTTTTAGAGGTATGCAAACACAGAGTAAACTTGGCGTACAGTCAGTTAGTTTATTTAATTAGGTCTATGGCTGCTCTGAAAATCCTGCTGTAATACAGCTAAGAAGCTTCTGAAATAGCATTGCTGAGCGTGCATAGAGGGCACTGTGGGTGTCAGTGAAAGGCAGCTGCTGCAGGCTGTGGTAAGCATCAGGTCCACCCTTATATTTTTGGACAAAGGAAGAAGGTTTCTAGCTTTTAGGAAGACTTTCATTAAAACCTTTCAAGAAGAGAGTTAAGAAATACGAGGAAGTGAAGTAATATTCATGGACTGGAGACTGTACCTCTGGCATATATGTTGATGTAGTGGAAACAAGAAGTTTATACTCACAAAAAGATTCTAAGAATGCTTAGTTGAATTCACTTACTAAATGAAAATCACTTTAAGCTTCTGTGTGGGTGCTTTTACTCAGCGTTAGTATGGGATGGTTTATTTTAGCTTGAACGTTCACTTTCAGATGAATTCAGGGCTGTTTTATTATGCATGGTGTCCCCACAAAAATTACTAATTAGCATTCAGGTAATTTAGATGAATTTTTCAGAATTCATTAGTGTACACATCATATTTTTTCTAATCACACTTTTTTGTGGGAAAAACATGGATAGCTTCAGCGTGGGTCCAGGAACAAGGCTGTCTTTTATAGGATCACAGCTGGTACACCTTGGCTGCACAAAAATGACCTAGGATGTTGCTAGACAAGCTTGAGTTACAAATAAGTCATCTGAGTGATTGGTTTTATTTGATGAATGTATTGTGTGCTCTGTTAGTGTGCTTTACAGGACCACAGTCTTCATTCCAATTTGCATGCCAGAACTGTAAGATTTTAAAGACACGAGTTACGTACAAACAGTAATAATTGCACATCCTGTAAGAGTTTTATATAATATAAAACAGCAGTACTGACACTAAGCTGTGTCTTCATCATGGTTGAATTTCTCCTATATTTCAAATGTACTCAGGAGAAAAATTCTCACAAGATTTTTCGGGTTACTAGGATTTTTTTGTCAGTATAATATTGTGAAAGAATTTGTCATTAGTCTCCTAATCCACACACACACACACACACACACACATATGAAAAACAACAAACCACACCAACAGCTGACAGAGTGTCACAGTCAGTGCAGTATCACAGAAGAGCCCTATCTGCTACATGATGGAGATCAAGAGGAGTTTATTATGTAGGCTCTGGATGAAAATGCCATGGACTAAATTTTGGAAGTTCACAAAAGGAAGGAATACACTATAGGGGATTACTTACTTTGAGGAAAGCCTCCAAGTTTTTAAAATGATGGTGAAGGTCTGTCAGGAATTGTAAGTGTATGCAGCGTCTGAAATGGGGAGAGGAAATGAGTAAAGGGAAGGGAAAGGATTAAATGCTACCAATTAGAATCAGTTGCTCAATGATAAACTGGATTAAATCTAAAATAGAGTGTGTCTAGACTGGAGACTGAAAGAACAGTACAAACATCCTCATTTTTCATTATATTGTATTATTTGATGTTGTAACTTAGAGAGGAGGAAAAAACCTCACCAATTCTGATGTCAGCCATAGTCCATTAAAACTAATTCACTTTCTTCCATCGTAGACATTGAGATGGTTGTTAGTCACTGTTGTTAAAGTCAATAAATGCACTAGTCTGCCCAGGCCTCTGGCATGAGCTGCTATGGAAATTTCTGTATTCTGCTTCATTTAAGTGTTTTGGGGTTTTTTTGCTATTCCCTTTAATATTGGTCCAAAGCATTTGTTGTGTTACTTTCTTGTAAGGCCTTGGGACTCAAGTGAGGTTGTGGGTGCAAGTATCCCAGATTGAGAATTAAGACTGAAAAGTGATCTGGGAGGCATGAGAACTGCTGCCTCTTGTTTTGTGTAAGCCATCCCAAATACAAACTTCATAGGGTATATATTATTTGGATTTTAGATTTCCATGATTAAAATGAATGGTTGTTATTATTATTATTATTATTTTTCAGTGAAAATTTGCTGCCCACCCCCGAGGGAAAGAAAATGTTTCGTTTTGGAGGGCAATGAGATTCTGGCTTTTTTTCTTTTCATGTAAGAACCTGAAAACTGAGAAGGGGGGAATTGTTTCACGTTTGAAAAACACATCAAAGCTTGTACTTTTTTTTTTTTTTTTCCAAAATACCATTATACTTTTCCTGTATAGCTGAGGAATATATTCCAAAATGAATTGGAAATTGTAGTTTTCATACTATCCCAATTTTTATTCATCTGCTTCTTCATTTTTATCTACAATATTAAAGGAATGTGGCCTCCTACCATTTCTAAACATATTACTTTCAAGTACGTTCAAGTTCCTGATTCTCTACCTTGTACGTATTTTAAATCCTAGGCATTCTGGCAAATTATTTGCATGGATTTTTATAAAAGCATAATGGGGAAAAAACCACCCGTGCTTTTATTTTTAAAGGTACATGAGTAAGTTTTGGGCACAGCAGGAGCTTTGTGCCACACTCCCCGTATCTAGTTCTTTCATGGGGTTTTGTAATGCATCATTTCTATGGCATTAATCATCCCATCACTGGATGCACTTCAATGGGCTCAGCACTGACACACATGCAAACACATTATACATGCACAAAAAAATTCTGTGCCCCTTGTGTGTGAGAAGGATTATGGAAAAATTACACAGACTCTGTCCATTGCTCGAACGTGTCCTAATGAGAAACCACCAGCAAACAGTCATTGTTTACAGACCACATCTCGAAGGAAAAGTTAAAAACACAGTGAAATTTACGTGACGGAATAACGGAGCGAAGTGAACTCCAAAGCAAATGCTGCTTGGTCGGCTGGCTGGCACGCAGGCTGTGGTGTATGGCTTCTATTCATAGACATGAAATTAAAGGATGCAGTTAAACGCAGTTGTGAAACGGCCAGTCCAACAGCTGCATTTAGTTTGTTTTTCAATTTCTCATTGCCTTTCTTGTTTATTAGCTGTGACTCTGAGGTCAGAATTAAAACAAATATTTTAATGGCAGCATTTATGATGTTGGCAGGGAGCGCTGCGGCTCAGCGCTGTGATTCGGACACGGCGATCTGGGTGGTGAGAGGAGTCCCCTCGAGTTGAAACGGAGTCACCATTGGTGAGACTCCTCCAGTGTATGATGTCTGTAAATCACACAGCCGATAAGCATCGGGAATCTGGGATCTGCCGTGGAGCTCTTTCAGCAAAATGCACGTGCTGAAAGGATCTCAGTTTTAGAAAGGGAGGATCTTTATATGAATTTTTACCACGTTAAAAACTAACAAAATTCCTCTGTTCCTTTTGAGAGATCTGAGGTATAAAAGCCTTTATGAACTGTGATAATTAAAACCAACTTGTGTGTAAATTATACACGTCTCTCCGTCTTATCGAAATGGTTATATTTGCTTTTAAGAGTAATTTTAGAGACTCTGGGGCTGTGGTTTTATTTTGGTAAATTGTCTTTACTTCGCCACATTTAAAAGAAAATTAGACCTTTTATTTGTGCTCACACTGAGCATTAGCTGCTAAATACATTGCTGTCCACACTTGTGCAAGTTCTGTAAAACCATAGATAATGCAATCAAAATAGAATCCGTAAGGAAGGAAATAAGATCAGTGTTTCAGAAATCACTTCCATACAGATCGGGTTTTACATTATATTACCATTTCTATTAAGCACATTTTAGAATAAGCTTCCTCTCCACCCTGTTGGAAAACAGAGCATTTTATGGAGACACCAAGCTTTATAAAACATTATATATGGTGATGCTGAAAGCCTTCTTTTCTATTTTAACTTCTTACTTAAATGTGGAATGTTTTGGAGTTCAGTGTATAGTCTTACTAGTGTTTTGAAGATGATGAATAGTCAATTACTGAAATGTGGGGAGTTGTGTAGATAAAGGGCTTTAATACAAAAGTTGTAGCGTTTGGAGTTACAGCAGTTCTTTTCACCTTCATCCTGATGTGAAGCCCTGAAATGATGCTGGGCTGCTAAGCGTGCTGGGAAGCAGAGGGCTCAGCTTTTGAGTCTAACCCTGCAACTCTTCTATTTGTAACGCCATACCAGCTGTTATCAGGAGGCCTGGAAACACCCAAGCCCTCTGCTTTTTATCTCTGTACCTTTGTTATTTATTTTCACTTTTACTTTCGTAAATGTCTCCCACTGTGCTATCTTCCATCCACAAACGTGGGACAGTTTTTAAAATTATTTGAAGAAGGAACTTCTCAGTATTTACATTCAGCATTATAGCAGATAGGTAGCTTCTGTTTATTGGTACAGTTTGGGGTCCTAAAATTAGGATTCTGTAAGATACAACTTCAGGCTGGTTTTTGACTGCCCAAGAACGTGCTTTCCAGTTGCAGAGGTTTTCTCACTGATACCTGAATGAAGCGCATTCTCCAGGGCTGAGGTTTTCAGCTAATGAACATGTGCCAGGCTTAGCTGCTTTCTTGTCATGTCTAGGAAAATATTTTATAATTGGTTATAGGTATTTCAGTTTGAAACAAAATTTACTGTATGTCAAAATTATTGATCATTGTACAGGTTAATGATGGTTTTTGGCAAGCTTTTTCTATGT
Source organism: Centrocercus urophasianus (assembly GCF_019232065.1). NCBI lineage: Eukaryota > Metazoa > Chordata > Aves > Galliformes > Phasianidae > Centrocercus > Centrocercus urophasianus. The sequence continues at coordinate 2,044,707 of NW_024884900.1, forward strand.
TATATGAATGATAGCTGTGGTTTATAGGTTAAATTTCAGATTGTTGGTGACAGTTTTAATGAACACTTTAAAATCATATTCATTTTATTGTCTCTAACATAATTTCATTCTGTGCAATTCACTGGTTAATGGATAGTCTGTTCATTTATCTAGTGCACGGGTCAATAAGTTTCGTTCTCTCCTCCCTGTAGAGGGGAAGAAGGGCCAGATCCTCTTCTGCTTGCAGAGGAAGGTATGTTTTATATCATCTGCTTTCCCTGATGCATACTCTGTGGGAGCACAGCGGCAGCCCTGCGAGTGGAGGGTGCTGCAGGAGCGCAGGCAGCGTGTGCTCTGCTGTCTCCTTCCCAGGCAGCGCTAGCGGTTGCTGATAGGCTTTTATTCTTTCGTTTTTATTTTTCCCCATAGTGACTTTGTAAGCCTGAAGGGAAATTGCAGCCCACTTGTGTTTTACACCATGGCGTGGGCTGCAGAAGGAGAGTTTCATGTGAAAATTAGGTAGAAATGCCATTTGTAGGCTGTTGCAGTTAATTTGTACGTTCTGGCAGAGTAAGTTCTCAGTCAGGATTGTGGTGGAGTCAGCGGCGGTAGGACAAAAAGAGAATATGCTTTACCAAGCTGAGAAATCTCCTCGCTTTCTGGCTGCTGCATTCGTGCTGTAAGTGGGTGTCGGGGTGAATAACCTCCATGTCTGAAGTAAAATCCCCCGCCTCCAGCTGAACTCTGGTAGCATTTTTCCAGGCAGTGTGCTGTGTTTCTGCCAGGTTGCTGAGATACTTGCCTCTCGGCTCTTATAGAAATTTGAGACAATTAATTTTTGTTCCTAAAGCTGGCACCATTCATTACAAGCGTTAGAGATGCCAGCTATCCACTGTGGCAACTAATCACGTGGCCATACTGCCTTTGATTTTCTGTATTCTTCTGTGCCATTGAATTGGGATAGTCTTACATAAGTGGAGAACAATTTCTGGCTTATCCCAAGAAGCAGAACCAGGCTCTCCTTAGCTGAAGATAATGTGAATCAGTCCTTCGCAGGACTGCCATACTTATCAGTTGTTTTTAACCTCCGCACAGAAGAGTACTTTGGGAGCTCTGTGCTGATTGCTGCAATGCTTCTCAGACATGAGGTCTTAAGGATGCATAAGTGTGAGTGAGGGGAATGTGAAAAAATCATTTTAGCAATTTATAGATAAAAGCAGAGAGAAGTCAGTCCTACATTTTAAATATGTTCTCTAATTTGGAGCATATCGATGTGTCAGGTTTGATTCTGAGTAACATCTTCTGTCCATCTTCTTACTCTGCACTCTGTGGAAGCACGAGGTTAAGCACACCGATCTAGTGAATGGTTCTGTAAGCAGGCTGAGCTCCTGGGAGAGGCAGAATGGGGAATGGGACGTAGGTCTGAATTCCCTTTTCCACCCATGTTCATCAGCAGCGCTGTGCCTGAGCGGCAGGCCCTGCTCCCACCTGCCTGGCATCGGGGCCTCCGTTGGCTGGCTGGCTGGCACAGCCCTGGGCATGGATTCCTGTGGGAAGCCATAGCTGCACAGTAATGCACTGGAATGGGGCAGGCCAGTAACGGATTGCAGCACTTCAGGATTTTGCCCGGTTTCTGCTGTTTGCTTTTGCTGTCCCCCATCAGTCAGACACCGTGAGGATTGCTTTGGGAGTCAAGTTCAGAGCAGAAGCTCGTGCACCTACTTGAAATGTAAATCATTTGTGTCTGTTACTGCAAGCATTGTCTTGTTTCTCAGTTACACTGAGGAGGGAAGGCTTCACCGCCAAGAACTGTATCTGCATAAAATCCAGTAGGTGGCTGTGGGTAGCTGGGAAAGATGAGAATTATCCTGTGCTGGATTTTTTATTTTATTTTTTGAGAGCTTGTGCTTCAGTTGCCAATTTTGTTGAGGCAAGTAGCTAGACTTACAGCCTCTGGGAAGGATGTTTTGTTACAGAAGCCTGGTGGTGGTCTTCTGGGACAGCCTGTTTGAGTACAGGCTTTTCTGTGCACATCCTATGTGTGTCTACAGAAGTTTGTCAGCTGCAGGGTTCTGTCATGTTCTTCTTACCATCTGGGGGTGTAGTTAAAAGCAATCTTTTTTGGTACAAGCTCTTGAAAAGAAAGTGGAAATACTATAATTATGACATTCCTATAGCAATACTCAAATGTGCCTTCAGTTTGGCAATAGCACAGCTTTTAGATTTGTAGGATGAGCAAGGTACATTCTGCTATATATATTAAGTAACATATATCAATAGTATTATATACAATTAATACATATTGTGTACAGTAGTGTAAATTCATACAACTACCTTGCAAGTTTGGAACAGGGTGAATGTTTTGACCGTGAAAATTTGTATGTACAGCAGGAAAGATTTTGGAAGTAAGACTTGATTGCTGCTGAGTTTAGGGCAAGTTTATTAATGTAAGAAAGATTCCAAAGAAACAGGTTGGGAGAGGAAGAAATGTTCTCAGTGAAAAAGAAGTGGGAGACTTTTCAAGTTGTGGGCAGTTAATTGAATGAATAGTGGCACAATTCCAGCAGTGCAAGGAGAAGGGGCTAGAAAAAACGTTTGCAAACAGTGTAGGAAACAAAGAGCAGAAATCAAAGCTATTGCTGCAATTTCAATCCAGTTTATTACCATAGGAGTGCTTAAAAAGAAAGGTACACTGAAAATGAATTGGAAGAACTTCAGGCTCATAATGTTAAGGATTGCAAGCTACTATGCGGTAAGCCAAAAGGTTGAGAAGCTGTCATCCACTCAAGGTCATGCAGCAAGTCTGCATCAGCAAAGGATGTTACACGGGATTCTGACTCCATTGCTGAAGCCAGGAAGTGATATTCAGACACTTTTTGTACTTAGATTTGTTAGTTATGGTTATTTAAATGTCAGAGATAAAGTTTATAATAGGTAATTAAAGACTAGAAGTGCAATTCTTGATAAATATCAGGTTTTCTTTAAAATGTGGTGAGTAAATTATCTGCTTTCCCAAAGTGTTACTCCTACCAGATTAGTGACTGAGAGCTGTGAAGTGCAACACATCTAAATTTTAAATAATTACGCTTCCTTGGCTACAAAAGCATTTTTCTGTCCATTAATAATGAGGAAATTAATGTTGGACCAGCAGTGAAACAGATGAAGCTGTATACTCCTTGGGATGCCTGACTGCACCTTTAATAGACCTGAAATTCCTCTGATTATTTAAATGTTCTATATTGAAATGTGATGGTGGCCTTGAGTTAATAGTTAAAGAGGTTTAAATTGGAATGTCCCTGCAAAAGGCTTTCCAATTGATCAGAGCAAGTGGGCAGAAAAATGCCTGATTTGATTGTTGGAAAGCATTGATAGTGCCATGCAGTTTAACAGATTTGTTTTTTTCTACCTCCTAAACTGTGCAATTGGATTTTTATCAAGCATGTAGGTTACTTAAAAGTTGGAGGTGTCTTTTATAATGGCACACTGATGTACTGAAGCACTGATTTCCTGCAATCAGGTCCTCATAGTGCTGGGACTTTTCTAACGAATGCAGCTTTCTTAACAAGTTTGCAAGATGAATCTTACTTTGGAACATCACCCTCCTGCATGTGTCATCTGGAGTAAAATAAGCTGACAAGTAGCTATTTAGTGACAGAATAATTCCTTGCTTTTTCTCTATTTTGACTTCCAATTTTTGACTTAAATTGTTGCCTTTCAAGACGTGTATTAAAAATAACAGAATGGCATCGTATTCAGTGAATTGCAGATACAAAGACTGTGTCACAGTATTGCACATGCCTGGGCAGAAGATGAAACCCCCTGATTTTGAAAGCTATGTGGATATCAATTCATATTCATTTCAAATTCATATCAATATGTAGCTTGAAAGCTATTGACAGGGGGTATTTCTTTGCAGCAAAAATGTAGAAAGGAGGACCTAGCAGTTTAGCACAAGGTGTGGTTTAAACAAATTGTCTCATAGTGATTAGCCAGGTTGATGTCGGTGAGAATGGCCTCTTTCTGAAACTATTTCCATGTTTATTTTTATGTAGTTTTAAAATTCCAGTTATCTACGTCCCTCCCTTGTTTTTTTCTCCATTTTCCTTAAAGGCCACCCTGCAGGAAACCCATTTTCATTCTACAGACACATTCCTTTAAACCCACGGTTCTCTATTAAATAATCACTCTCCTTTCAAATAGCTGTGATTTAGGCAAGTATTGTTTTTAAGAGTCTGAAATAAAATCCCTCCTTGTTTCCTGCAGTTTTTACCCTGGAAGTACACGGAAGAGGATCTTACACCTGAGGAGAAGTGTATATGAAAGTCTGTATTGAGGGCTTCCTGTTATGTGGATGAAAGAGATGTACTGAAAAAGAGGGCTAGTGTTGTACAGGGTGTTAATTCTCCATTTTTTAAATTTTAGAAAGATGTGATTATCAGTATTTCAAATTCATCACTATTTAACCTTTTTGAAAGCTGCCCCAGGCCAGAAAGAAGCAGTGCAGCAGTAGGATTTCCTAGCAAGTTTGAATGGAGCCCATTTCCTCTTTTAGAGTTCTGATATTTGGGAGGGGAAAGAACATACAAATCATTTCTCAGTCATCAAATTCACATCGTCGTGCAAATATTTTACTGCTGGAATAGTATGTTTGAATTGATTCCTTACTGCAGATAGAACTTATAATACTTGATATCCACCTGTATACCATGATAGGCTTTTCTGATTACTGCCAGCACTTCTCCCTTTGTTATACATCCCCAAAGAGGGGAATCTTGGTGTCCTGTCCTTTGCTATTTGCTGTTTCTGCCCTTTTTCTGTTTCTGTGCTTTTTATAGTCTTAGATTGCCCACCTTCAAGATCAGAAGAGTTTGGGGGCTTTTGTTTCTTTAAGCTTAAAAATATTGTCCTGATCTTCCATTGCTTATAATCTGTTTTTCCATAGCTAGTTTCATCCTACTGCATACAATCTCAACCTTCTTTACTGAAGGTTGCTCTGTTGTCACCTTTATATGGTCAGCTAACTTGGTGTAGATTTTTTTGCCTCACCTTTTTATAGAAGTCTTGCATTTTATTAAAGTTTGTCAGTTACAATTAAAACAGGTGAAATTTAATATAATGCTGAATATATTGAAGAGACGTGTGGGCACTTGTAGAGGTTGATCTGCTCGAGTATCACTGGTGGTGAATATACTCTGTTTTGGTACTTCATGGGCTTGTAATTAATTCACAAATACGTTAAAATGATTATCAGAACACTCATTTAGCACAGCAGGTGTTGCTAATGAGTTGTTAATGCCCCTTAGCATTAAAGACGCGCAAATATATAAAAGGGGTCGAATTATTTCCCATCTTGAATGTAGTGGCAAAAGCTCTGCAGACTTCAAGGAGGTCAGGATTTTATCCGCCCTCTGTAACATTCACTTTATTGTAATTCCAATTAAAAGAGAAAAACACAATAATATATTTCAGCAGTTAAATGTTTACTGCAGTCTGTGCGACTGGAGCAAAGCCTCAAACACCACTGTAATGGTGGTGGCTGTGGGTTTGTGTCCCTTGTGGAGGAGTTCAGAAAAGGAGTCTGTTCCCTTTGATCTTTTGCCCTCATTTACTCTGTTGCCCCCAGCGTGCGTTCTTTAGCTTAGGGAGGGAGAAACCCATCCTGCTCGAGGTTTACTATTTATTGGGCCATCAGCTGTAGTCCGTTAGCATTTGAAACTGCTGAGTAGGATTTAGCTCATAAAGCACAGTGCTGAGCCATCTGGTAGACATAGCAAAGGTCTGGTGGACTCCATACATCCACCCCAACCTCCAGATATTTGGATTAGATATATAACCGTCTTGATAGTGCTAAAGTGCAGAGCAGTCACCAGAGTACACTCACTGGTAATCATTCAGATACAAGATAACTCGTTTTCTGTTTCTTTTGACTTGCTGATTCTTAATATTTATCTTCAATTTTTTTTGATATCTTTATGCACTTGATTTTTCTTAGTGAATTACAATAAAGTCAGGGTTTCCTTATTTAATTCAGCTTTCAGAGACCTAGTGTTGTAGTGATGGCATTTATGTTATACTCAGAAGCATAAGAAGGCTCAGGAGCACTAACAGTTGGGTATATTTTGATTAGTATCAGCCTCAATGAGGAGTTAAGTGAGTAGAAATAAAGCTGCTGTTCATGGGTAGGTTGCAAGTTTCGTAAAAACACAGACCGAATAAGCCTGGTCACATCTTCCATGGTTGGTTTGAGGCTCTTGGAAAGGAATAGCAGTGCACCCAGCAGTGAGAAGGGAAGGATGTGGAGTGAGTGTGTGGGTTGTCAGGAGCAGTGTAACAAGTGTGGTTCCTCTGAGTGCTCTGATGCTGGCCTTTGGAAGCTACAGAGCATGATATCTCAGCATTTCAAGGCATCTGTCCTCATGTTACAAATATACATATCTATCTGAGAAGTTGCTCTTATATTTTTAATACTATTTGTAAAATGGGATATTTATGCACTGGCTGTGCAGGAAAATATCAGAATTGCATACTTAGGTGTATCTGTCAATACCTGTGTTCTTTGTGCTATTGTATGGCTGCTTTCCTAAAACGTGTGCTCTTAGTGTTTTTAGAACAAATCCAGCACAGCTCGAATGCACTGAGCTCTTTGGCATGCAATTACAAAATGACATTGTTTTGGAAGGAGGAAAAAAACTGCTGTTCTGAAAGATGACGTTACTTAACGTGAATTTACTCAGGAAATGTAAACCCAAGGTGAAATTGTGCACATCTCATTTGTATGCATGTAATAAACAACAATGAAGTTCCATAGGTGTTATAAATAGGATGTGGTGGAGATGCTCAGGCTGCTAAGGTTTCTCAGATTTTATAGCAAGTACCCAACTGGGTTTGCTGCTCTCTAATTTTGCCTTTTGGGCTAACCAGCTGACGCCTAGCTGAAAAGAGTTATGTTCCTACAAGGCCACAGAAGCCTTACTATTCCGTCTCCTTCGGATTGTGGAGGACTCTGTGTACCATCAGCAGCTCCAATCCCACCCTTTCGGCCAACCCTCATCTATCAAACCCGGGCTGAGAGCTAGCGAGAGGAAGCTCCCAGATAAACATACAGCAGCGCCTCAACTCCTAATCACTCTGGGCTTCCGCTTCCAGGCCCTATAATTAGAAGTCCTTCTTTTCCTTGTATTCCCAGTTGACGCAAATGCTTTTTGTGGCTTGGCACCTCATTTAGGGCGTGGGCTTAGTTTATGGCCAGGCCAGAGTCTGGTTTAGTCTTCTGATACTGCATAAATAGCTCTTAACCCACAGTCTACATCTGTACTGGTTTTTCCTTTTATGCATATATTCGCTGCACTTTTTAATGTTTCTGTCCTGAAAGAAGCGCATCGTTTCCCAAACACAATGCATGGAAAGCAGGCAGGTGTGTGTCTGTCAGGTAAAATGAAGCTGCAGGAATTTTGTTATTGTTTTTGCATCTAGGACATCGGGTCCCTTTAAACTGGGTTTTAATCATCTCTGTGGATTTGAAAAACCACATAGTAAAGCAGTCATTAACTTAATCTAACTGTACACCTCACATTACGGATTAAAATAAAGTCAGCTTTGCTGGGAGATGCATACTAATTGCTGTCAGCTTGGTGCGTAGATTTCCGTGGGTTCTGTACATGTAAGATGTTCAATTGATTTCAGATGGTATCTGTTAACCAGGGATTAATGCCAGTTTGAAAAATAAGCAGGAAATCCTTGAGAATTACTCACTTCTCATCTATGGTTATTCATACATGAAGTACTTTGTACAAGAAAACATTTTGGAATGAGCTTATGACAACTTTAACCCTATTTCCGTCTAAACAACCTCTTGAGAAAACTGTCACAGTCTTTGAGAAAGTGGAGCTGAAGTTTCCTGCACATGAAAGAGAAAGTGAGGTCGGTGCTGAGTCCGGAGGTCAGGTGTCAGTGGGGTGGGCAGAGGAATGCCATTGCTGTGCTGTAGGAATGGAAAGCTGTGATTCTCTGTATGAAGCAATGAGAGGTGGAGAACACCATGCCAAAACACAGCTCCCATCTCCTAAAACGTCAGAGATTTAATGTTTGAGTAACAGTAGTGAGTAAGATGTTTGAAAGTACAGTTTTATAAATGGGTTTTCTTCTGCACCTGTGGTGCTGTGCTTGGGATCTCTGTGTTGAATCAGCTCTGCAAGTGTATATTTGTCTTTCAAATGCGAATGTTTGTAGGAAATCATCTCCTTTAGTTTTCTGAAGAAATAATTGTTAATAGAAGTGAAGGGCCTGCTTTCTTTTGGCTTTCATCTAATAAATTGCATTTAATCCAAACAGTGGCAGAAAGAAGGACTTTAGGTTAGACATGCAAAATTGCCAAGTCAGACGCTGCTCATGTTTTTATTTTTAAGGCAATTTGTTTACACCCACAAATACAATCTCTCTCTACTCCTTCAAGCTAACAACAAAAAAAAAAAACAAGCACACAAAGCCCAGAATACTGCAAGGCAAAGGCAGCACGTTACTGTGGAACCAGGCAGTATTTACCTCATAGGGCAGTGATCAGAATTTCAGGTAGGTGAGCATGTTTTGCCACTTAATTTGTTCAGACACTGCATTTGTCATTGAAGGATGAACAGGTGCTCCTGGGTGCTGTACTTGTTTACCTGTGTGCTCCCAAACAGCACCCTAGCACTGTGTGAATAGAAATTACAGAATTGGAAAAATACCTTTGCAAGAAGCAAGGTGAAATTATATCAGCCTGTGGGCTGCAGGGTTTATCAGTCCATCTGCAGACACCTGCATCTCCAGCCAGGATTGGAAACAGTGCTACAGAGCAGAGTGGTGTGATGGACAGTGCAGTGTGGTGATCCCTGTGTTCTCACTGCCTCCTAACTATTACACCGCTTTCTGTCTCCAGCTCCCAGGCAGATTGTTGGCTCATTCCACCATGTTTCTGTGACGGCGCTGTGCCGTGTGATGGGATGCACGTGAACACTGTGCTCAGATCTCTGGGTGCATTCTGCACGTGTGTTTACAAAAGACTTCTGGACAAATAAGCCTCCAGTTTTGCTGAGGCTGTCTGCAGGCTGCTGAGAGAAGCCCTGTGGGCGCATCTCCTCCACCTTCTCTTTCTCCAGGCAAGAGAACAGAAAGCACACTCAGCCTCCCTGAAAAGTGGTCTAATGTGTGAGGAGAGGCAGACAGGGGGATGAAGAAAATAAATATTTTAAATTAGGTCTTTTGTAATATCCTCGCTCCAGTAATAGTGTCAGCCTAATCCTAGTGCACAAACCCTTCTGTTTGCTTCCGACTTTCTCCACTGGTATCGCTATATATTATCAAGGACCGCACACTTCACTAGGAGGGAAGTGTATCTTGTGATGTTTCAGAACAGAATTAATGCAAATTGTGTGCATAATCCCACACTAAAGACTTGGCTCACTTGCACTTAAGCAACTTTAGCTGTATTTCCTATCAACACAGTCACTACAAATCAAGGAAATTGCCAGTTAAGCCAACATTAACATCCAGACCAACCTCAACTCACATGCCTTACCGCCCAAACACAATACCCAAATGCACTCATGGATTTCTGAGCTCCGTAACAAACTCTCTTTCATTTCTAACACTCGGCACCGGGGCAGCAGCCTGGAGTAGTAAAGTATGTCTCCTGGAGAGAATCTTGCTGAGGTCGGGTTTAAGATATTTAAGATTCTGCGTATGTGTGATTTTGAGGAAATAAATGGCTGTGAGCAATGTGGGTGGCCGCGCTCTGCGTGAGCCCCACCAGCACAGTGGTCAAGCTAAAAGGAGCTTCGTAGGCAGATCTGTTTCTACGTGCAGTTTAGATTTCTCTGCAGTTCTGTACCTTTCTTCAAAGTATTGATATTCACAAGTTCCTTCTATCTCTAAGAGCTGTGAGGCACTGCGGTCACCCACAGGGTCCTTGCTGGTGCTGTGTCAGTGTCTGTGTCCCTGGAGCACCCTGGGGGATGCTGGTGGGTCCGGAACATCAACATTTTGTCTCCAATCTGAGCTTAAAGGCAGAGAGATTTTGGAACTATCATGGAGGAAAAGTGCTCAGAGAGTGACCTAGTGGTAGGGTGCCCTCGGTTCTGCTGAAAGATTAATTAAACTTAATCTTAACTGAGATGATTCCCTGCCGCTCTGTATGTGAATTTGCTTTTTTTCCCAGTCTAATTCTGCAATTTTAGAAGTGGCATGTACCAGGCTTCAGTGATAACACGTGGGGGGGTTGGAATTTGTACTGGATATATTTGTTAGGCAGCAGTGAGTAAAACAGAGAGAAAAAAAAATATGAACCATGCAGTTGTGGGTAAATAAATTGAGAACATGAACACTCCTTTATGACAGAAGTAAGATAACTGTTTGTCCTTTGAAGAGGAGTCAGGTAAAATGTGGAGATCTAAATTCTCTTCCTGGAGTATAAAAGGATTTGGCTGTGTTTAAATGGAGAACCAATGCAACATGAACTGTGCAGAAAAATCCTGGTTTCCTGTAGTGGATATGATACTCTGAAAATTATTTAGGAGGTGCTTTAATGTAGCTATTAGCATGCTTAAAGTGTTTTGCATCTGAAATTGATAAAGTTAGACGTTTATTTGGGGTGGTAATTTCCTTAATATTATTAATAAGCGAGTTAATATGGACATTTATATGCAGAAAAACAGGTATGAAGTTTGCTTACTGTATTCTCAAATTATGCCATAATGCCATACTTCCATATGCAAAAACATTTCTTTGTTTGGTATAAAAACATAATGGCATGTTGGCTTTCAATATGTGTTTGTAAATTATGAAATGCGTTATGGACTGCCATGCAGAGAAGAAGAAGTAAGCAGCATATAGAAGTTACTGTGATTCTGCTGCTCTTCTAATTTAATCATTTCAGTACATCCATCAGTGACCCGTTTTCAATGAAGTTAGTACCTAATTTAATATTTCACTTGAAAGCTCTCAACTCCGATTTGCTGCCTTTCCAGCCATAAATCAGACAGTTCCTTTCACATGCTTTTGTAAAAAGATGCTTCTTCAGGATTGTTTTGGTATAGGTTGTTCTAGCTGTGTTTTCATAGCAATTCTATGTCCAAAACTAATTACTGTGGAAACACCAATCTTTTGTATACAGACTCTTTCAGTGTGAAGAGCACTTTTGGTGATTCCCTGCAGTGCTCATCACTTCAGTGCTACACGTTGGTCACTCAGACTCCCAGTGTGACTTGAAATTCTCACAGGTTCCTCGGTTGCCTTTCATAGCTTTGTGCTGTACTTTTTCAGCAGTGCTGGTGTTGTATGATGTAGGTTGAAGTTCTGTTTCATTTTTATGAAATGAATCTCTTTAAATTCAGTAATTTTCCTGCAACTGTTTTGTTTCCAGAAACCACGATGTAAAGCACTTCAGCTTTTTAGATAGACGTTCTTAAGCCTCTTTTCAAGTGTTTAATCTCTTGTGCTTTTCTTTTTTTTTTTTTTCTTTTTTCTTTTTTACCCAGGGATGTTGCTGGTCACTACTGACACGTTAGGCCATGATTTCCATGTTTTTCAAATACTGACACATCCTTGGTCATCATCACAAAGTGCCGTCCATCATTTGTATACACTTCACAGGGGAGAGACTGAAGCCAAAGTAAGTGGAACTATTTGCTGAAGAATAATCCCCAGACACCTTATACATTTTGTGTATGTTGGCACTTTAATGTTTGTTTCAGCACAGAAAGAGCCTTTCTTGTGTTATAGCCGCAAAAAGGATAAGAGCACAGCGTTTAACCTGGACAATAATAAATTCTTGCCCTTTACAATGAGGTGCTGTCAGATTTATTCAGATATGACTCTACCTCCAAAGAGCCCAGATTATTAGCTGTGTTTGCACTTAACCTTTTCTCATGTAACATTTGTCTAGTGCCTGTGAAGCAACTGTCAGGGTTTGCTTGACTTTGGTGGTAAAAGCCAAAGAAAGGCGACCGGAGAGTTGAAAGCAAAAGTTAATCCAAAGACTGTAATTAACTTTTATCTACACTTCAGCAGAATGGGGGAACTTGCTGGAGATTGGAGGGATACAATTTTAACTTTCCAATTAGAATCCCATTCCTGAAGATGGAGGATTAAACTGGGCTTGCTTATAATAAGGTGAAAAAACCCGAATGCACATTTAAAAAATGTTCAATAAGTTGTTTTAGTAAAGTTAAAGATGCCACTCAATTGCTGTTTGCTAGCATTGCTGTGACAGCAGCAGTGTGATGTATTATGGCTGGATCCTTCACTGCACTGCTTTTAGGCATCAGGAGAGCTTCACCTTTGTAGCACTGAGTAACTGTTGAAGAACCTGTTTTAAATACATAAATAAAAATGTCACCAGAGGGTAAGAAATGAGTATTGCACTTGCTGATGCAATTACACACTGAAAGCACAGACTTGTGACAGTCTGGCAGATGTAAGCTAGTGTGACAGGGAGAAGCCTCGGGCACTTTGATTGTGACCCTGATACTGGAAGCCTGGGTGGCTGTGGTGCCCTGATTACAGTTGCTTCATACCTTCATTTTTCCTATGGGTGCACAGTTGCCCTTAAGTTTGCCTTACCTTTAGCAAGCAGAGATGATAGCTTTATTTAATGCGGTAGAGGTTGATAATATTTCAATCTGTGAATTTAAATTTCTGGTAGTTTAAAAGGGCTTCTGCTACTGTGCAAAATGTAAGCACTGTAACAGGCAATGGTTTCCTTCCTGCATAGGGAGGAATAGCCAATGTGAAAAGTGAGATGAAATTAAACAAAATGGTTCTTTATGTGGGATCATACATATAGTAATTATCTCGTAAGTGGTTTTTATAAATAAAAAAGGGCAAATATTGCAGATCTGTGTATATAAATGCTTTGTTATCTACCAGAGTGTGATATAATGTCTTCAGTGTGTCATTCTTGTTTTGCTTCCATAGAAAAAAATTGGGAATGTCCTATAATCAATATTCAAAGTATCAGTGCAGTCAGAAGGAACAAAGACGTTCTTCTGTATTTTATAGCTGATGAATTTATTTTTAAAGGCATACACTGGAAAGCAAACATTATGTGTTTTGAGACTAAACCTTTATTGATACAAGTCTCTGGGATATAGCATTACTGTCTGTGTGAAGGTATTGTGTTAACGTTCTCAGGATCAACATAGTAAATTTTTTTCCACATTTGCCACATAATTTTCATTTGGGACACGAACAGTATAGCTTTTGGAATGGTATAAAACAGAGAAAATCCTAAGCAGTCCCACGCATATTGATGGATTTTACCAATCCCCTGATAATTGAACTATCCAGCAACAATATCACATTGGTACATAGGGTTCTCAATACACATATTTAAAACATTTACATAATATGATGCATATTTCTGCTTTTGGAACAACAGTGCTTTCAGTTTTGTAGTAAGAAGGGCAGTGTGGGGTGCTGTTCTTTTGTTCCATAAATTTCATTAGACAAGAATTTTGGAGGCTGCTCAATTTAAAATTCTCACTGCAGATATTCTGAGAGACACACGGAAGCCTCTGTACCTCCTTTCTTGAGCAGAACAGCATTTATACATTTGCAACCAGACTTTTTTCCCCCTGGTTTGAAGCTAATTGTGAATCAAGGCCAATGGTCTTAAAGGTCACCTTCTGTACTGGAGCTATAAAAAGTTCTAATTTTTGTTGATAGACATGAGTGATTATCAGTGTCAGAATTTGTTTCGTTAGTTCCCGTTATAAATTGCTTAAACGTCATCATATGTCCTTGTTATACGTGGTAGTTGAATATCCATACTGAAATAATCTGCTTTCGTATGTGAGATTCTGGGCAATAGTGCTTCACCACGTATTTCCCCAAATGCCCCTCTTCCTGATGCATGACTTTTTTTCTTGCTTTTTGATTAGTTTGCATGTTTTTAGCAAGTGCTTGCCACCAATACCACAAAGCCATTCAGCTCATGGACAAAGCACTGGCTCGGCATAACGATCCAAGCAGCTTTGCATCACTCTGAGCCCAAAAGTTTGGGAACGGTATGCATTGATGTTCCAAACGTTGAGGGGTACACCTGGAGTTACAGCAGTGCTTGAATCCATGCATCAGCCCCACAGCCTCCCCTCCTGCAGGGTCACCCCTTTCCCTCCACCCTGGGGGTGGCTGGGCAGGCAGGGCTCGGTGTGGCCGTCTGTCTGCCAGGAAACCCGCTCTGTCCTTTGTGCACAGGAGCACCTCAAGTGGATTACACTGCATGCTTGATGCTTACTGAAGAAAAAGAAGCGAGTGTTACGATTTAATAACGGTGTTTTCTGATGGATTCGCTGAGCTCGAGCAGTGTCTCTAAGTCACCAACATGTCTTTCTGCTGAGTTAGATGTATTGGTTGTACTCAGTTCCTGGCAAAGCCCCTGGCTTTTTTGTGTGACCGAGATCAAGATGGGTTAAGATGGAAAATGGACCTCTGTCTCCTGAGGGAATTCTGAGGACAACAGCCTGGAAAGAATGTGAAGTGCTCTGATACTTTGTTGGTTTGAGTGATGGGAGTCCTAAGGTCACAACTTTCCAAGTTACTTTCCTGCAAACACAGTCAGAAGCCACTCTGTCACTTAGGCTGGATTAAGATCTTTTAGTCTTTAAGACCTACTTATGCTTTAGAATTTTTTTTTCTAAGGAGATCAAAACCTGGTGTGTTTGATGCACTGTGTCACATCATGAAGGCCCATTGCAAGTGCTGGTTGCATGTAGCCAGACCTGAGGGAGAACTGAAGCCTTTAGAGAATCCACGCCGCACAGTTCAGCTGCAAAGGGAAGAATGTGTGTGCAGCACACCTCTTGGTTAAGGATACTTTCCCTTGCCTTGCAGTTCTTGCATTGTGAGTCAACACCTACTGCACTCGTATTTTTATCCAAGAGTGCATTAGAAAACTTTTAATGAAGGTATAGCTTGCTCTGAGCCAAGGAAGTTCATTTACTTGCAGATGAAAGTTAGGCTGTCACCTGATGATCCTTTCCTTTTGATCTTAAATTGTAAACAGAAAAAAAAATCCCCGAAAACAGTATTATCTCCACCTAGAACAAATAAACGTAACGATAGCATCAGTGGGCCGCTGGCCAGGGCCCTCTGTAATCTTTTACGCTGTCAGACTTTTGTTATTCTGACTCTCCAACTGCCGCTAGAGCTGACTGCAGGCAGCAGAGGTAAACAGAAGGAATGATAAAAACATTCCAGCATGGGCTGCCCCAGAACATGGGCTGCTTTACTCTTCTTTGCAGAATGCAGCATGCGTTCATGCTGTGGTTTCGTGGGGGTGCTTCAAACCTGTGTCACATACCGTGTCCGGGTAGCATTGGTTAGTTAGCAAACACTGGATATCAACCTCATGGGTGGTTAATAGAAACCTCTTCCTGTCTTGTGACATGGTTATGTATTTGCAGTTGTTGAAATAGTCTCTGGAAGAGAGATTTTCTAATTGTTAGAAAACCAGGGGGAGTCATGAAATAATATTGATTTAGAGGAGGTGATCAGTCTTTGATGGAAGCAGAGAAAAAAGCTGAGCACTCTGAGGGCACGGAGCTCCGAGCTCAGTGTCAATGCTTAATGCAGAGCAGCTCCGCTGCCTGAGGGACCTGGTGTGAGTGCCATGGTGTGCCCAGGTTCTGCAGGGCTTTGTAGGGTTGAAATCAGTTTTGAGTGCTGAAGGAGACAGAGTTATGTCTGTGTGGGTCTGATAAATCAGATCGTGTGGCACGTGATTGTATTATTTTTTCATTTGTGTTTGTTGTCATGTTGTTTCCTGAATTTTCTTGACCAAAAAAAGTCAAATGCAGACCAGTTCTTTGATTAATTTTGGCTCTCCCCCCCTCCACACTGCTGCTCTCTTGTTCTATAGCACTGGTGGTTTCTTTAATTTCTGCAATCTCTCTGCTCAATATAATTCAATACTTAAGTCATGTCCTTCAAATAATGGTATGCTTCCTCTGTGACACTGCACGATGTGCATGCAGTAATGCTGCTTGTGCTTTATTGTCGTTTCACTACAATGTTGAGATGCAAGTTAATGCAGTGAAGTGCACAAGGATATACATATTGTTATTGGGGTAATTTACCATGCTTGAAAAGGAGAGATTAGGGAAGAAAGCACCAGGAAAATAGAAATGATTTTCAATTGCTGTTTCTTGTAATTGCTATGAAAATACATGGTGCAGAGCTGTGAGCTTTGTTTTCTAACTCTTGCCTCGTGCACACATCAGTGGATGTGCACAGGAAGGACACGAGCCCCGGGTTGGCAGCTCTGCATCACAGCTGAGGGCTGCAGACTGCATTTGGCTCACTTGTCTGTGCCCCATAGCTGCTGTGACAGCCCCTATAGCTCCTTCTCCTTCAGCAGAAAACAAGGGATGGTATAAACATAAGTGTAGTGCAGCAAGTTAGTACAATATTAACTTTCAGAAGACATGAAATCCAGAGGCTGGGTATGGGCTGTCAGTCATTCCCAGGGGTAGTGGTAAACAAGGTCACTGCTGTCCCATGCACTTCCTTGTGTAATCAGCCATACCTCTGGCTATCCCACTTTAATCAACTGCTTTTAAAATAGGTTTTCTGTGGGCTGCTCTTGCTTCTGTTTTGCTTTCTTCCAGTTATGGCTTAAACTTTAAAAAAAATATATATATATATATATTCTCCAATTAACATTATATCTATATTTGGACAAGCTGTGGGAATAAAGAAGGAAAGATAGCAAAAACTTCTGTGTATTTCCGCTGTGTGAAAAAGTAAATGTGTCTCAGCTTTGAAGCCTCAGCTTCAGATATTTCCCTCCAGGTTTTTATCATATCAGAAATAGCTGTTAGTCTTGGAAGCAGATCTTCAGTGGAGCTGTTGGTAAATGACCTATCCTTGCAGGACTCCATATATTGCATTGCCCTACGGCCTTACTCAGTTCAGACTGTGAAGAAATAGTCGTAAAGACAGGAAGAAGCACTGATAATCTCACAAAACTACGTGGTATTGCAATTTAAAGTATCTTAAGTACTCCTGAGTTAAATAGAATCACAGGTCTGCGTTGCCTTTTATTGGCATGGACGGAAGAGGACAGATTAAATTCTATAAAGGCACGGGTATTAAATCTGAGGTTGACCTTGAGCTAAAGAGTAAACTTTGCATCATGAGAGATCTAGTGTACTTTGTAGTTTATTAACATATATCTGTAAACACTATGGGGTCTTGATTGATCTTTGGTATCTAAACATTACATCATAATTAACAACAAATCCAGAAATATATTATAAATACATGAAATAATAGTCCATTAACCTAAAGGACAGCAATAAATTGCAACGCTTAGCATAAACTTGAAAACCACTAATGGGCCACTGTGCAGCTTGTTTATACAAGGAGCAGTCAAGAACTCTGCACAGTGTGCAGTAACAGTGTGGTGGATGACAGCAAGTCTGATACGATAATTTATATATTCTTTTCATGACACACACGGCTGATTTTTGAAGAGCATGCTGCAGTGAGCGTTCTCCTTCTGGCTTGGACTGCTGCTTTCATCCAGGTCTGCTGAAAAGGAGAGTGGGCTCCTTCCCATCACAGAAGGACTGTGCCCTTCTGATGCTAACACACTTTAACCTGGGCCTTGCATGAAGCTGGAAGTATTTTCTGAATTAACTCCTTGAACTGTGTGTGGTACTGTTGCTCAGCACGTACCTGTGGAAGTGAAATTAGGCCCATTTTGAGACAGGTAGGAGATGCTTGTGTACAAAGGCAGCTTCCAGAACACAACTTGTTCCTGCTGAGCAGGCTTCATAGGTGTGCTTCTAGAGAACTTTGTTCATTTCACACCCATCTGTCTACACTTCTTTTCCCCCCAGTGTGTCTTAAAACCCCATTCTTAGCCTCAGTGCTTTCTGTTTACTGAGAGTCGTCAGGACCATGGAAGCCCATGCCCAGCTGTGGTGTTCGTGGTCGTTATTTTAAGAGGACCTTTTGGATGACGGTGTTCCAGGCACATTCTTCCTGGAGATCAGGAATACTTTTCTGTGTGATGTTTACATTGAGAAAAAACATCCTGCTACGATTGTTTCCCAGTTTCTTGGCTGGAGTTGTCAAATGCCAGGGCCTTTGTATTTACATGTATTTATTTTTTTAAACGGCGTAATCCTAAGGATGCATGCTGACAGCAGAGTATTAATATGGAAACATACATTTCTGGTACGCAGTACAGTGAGATACATTTTCTTCTTTATCATCTCGTAATTGGAAGCTGCATCTAAAATGAATACCAAATATTTGGCAGACAGTTGTGTGTTCAGAAGGTCAGCATCTGAAGGCAGACGTGGCTGTTCTTCATGTTCTTACAAATTGAAGATAGGGCCTTTGATAGGATTGGAGATCTATTCCAACAGACAGTGATTTTACTGTGTTAAGGATCTTCCTATTGTAACTGAGGATGGTGATTTGTATGCAGTTCTTACCTTTGGTTTGGCCCAGTCCACTTGCCTCTTCACACTGCAGGTGTGTAGGCAGTCCTGGTGCCCTGGCTTTGCTCAAACCCCACAGCTTTGGGGTTAATCCCCGTGGGGTCTCTAATCCTTTCGGAGCAATCTGTGAAGGTGAAGCACTTTGTAGACAAACCAGGCTCTGAGTGCTGTGACTTCATGTCAGTAATACCACAATCACCATGAGTGCTAAAGCTGCCAGATTTCAGCTGGCTGTGGAGCTGCATCATTAGCAGATCATTTGGGTGCATCCCCGTGGTTGAAAGGAGCAGGTGTGTAGGTGTGCTTTGTAGTTTTTCCACGTAATGTCGATGAAGCACTTTGTTGGTGGCAGTCTGTCAGCCAAATATCGTGTCACGAGTCACAAGGCTGAAATCCTTTTTTATCTCGGAGGCTCCGGGGCTCGGTTGGAAACTCGCACTTTGATGAATACTTGCAGCTTTTGTCTGGAATAGCTGGAGTGCATTTCTGGAATATTTGTCAAGATTTTATCAGTGTTTACTCCAGTTTGAGTACCTAGTGTATTGTAAAACTGCCTTCAGTGAAATCTTAAAGAATTTTATTTAGTTTATGCTATATAGTAATATAATGAAAACTAATCCTTCATCTGTATGTTTGTTTGCTGTGTTAAATCCCACTTGTGTATGTGGATCTTTTTAGTCAGCTTTTACCTTTAAAAACATTGTTGGAAGGATTGTTTTAAGACTTCTTTTCTATGATAAATCATTTTAGCCTAGACTACTTGTTTTCTTGAGTTGTCTGCCAGTATGGGGCTGGAAACAAAGTTTGATCTCTCTTTTAAAGCATTCCTTCAGCAACAAGAATTTGCTTTCCATCAAAGTGTTATGTAAAGCACACTTAAAAGGGAATTATATCCTTCTGGACTTCATATCTGAGATCTGTACAAGCAGTAACTATGATAGAAAATATTTAACTGTATCACTATATTTGCTTCCACGCTGACCATTTTAAGCTGAAATTAAGGGTTGCATTTTTCAAGTGGTGGATAAGAACTAGTATGTGTAAGAAGAATCCTAACTGGGGTCTTTCCTGGGACTTCAGTAGCCGATTAATGAAGATTGTTAGCTGTAAGATGGAGTGATTTAAATTGAGAAATTACCAAAGTTACTAAATTTCTTCCTGACTAAATTTTAAAACCTAAAAACAGCATTAGTCCCAAGATAGCTGAATGGACGGTAGTTCCACTGATGGACAAACTGAGGGTAGCAGGAGACCATTAGAGACAGCTTTTGAAAATACTGGGCATTGATTTTTGGTTGCTTAAGTTACATGGTACATAGGACATGGTGTTTCTGTTAACTTTAAATACAGTTTTGCGTGCCAGTATTTGCCAAAATCAGGCTCAGATGTATTCTTTCTCTTGTTCTCATCCTTCCCTTTTCCCCTTTTTGGGTAGTTTCTAAAATTCAAAGTAAGAAAGCAAATAACAAAGCATGTAATTGAAATGATTTCCCAGTTCTTTTCAGAAGTAAATTCTATTTGAAAATTATGCCAAGCTCTCGTGGCTTTAAGTAGTGCTTTGCATCCTGGTTTGTTTTGATGAGTTCAGGCCTGCTTATAAGAAAAAAACCATCAGAATCTTTTGCTAAGTGCATACGATTTGGAACTGGGCATTGTTCTGCAGCAAGGCTCACTTGGTATTGATGAGAAAAAAACACTTGGTGGGTGTTTTTATTAACATTCCCAGTAAAGATTTATCTTTTAAAACATGTCGCTGTTTCCTCGTGTGCGCCTATGACTACATTTCCATTTCTCTTCTCTGCTCTCCAGGTACAGGATATCTCCTTCAGCCACGACTGTCGCTGGGTGGTGGTCAGCACGCTTCGGGGCACTTCCCACGTTTTTCCCATCAATCCTTATGGGGGACAGCCCTGTGTCAGGACACACATGTCACCGCGGGTGGTGAACCGCATGAGCCGCTTCCAGAAGAGCGCAGGGCTGGAAGAGATCGAGCAGGAGCTGACATCTAAACAGGGAGGCCGCTGCAGCCCCGTTCCAGGCCTGTCAAGCAGTCCTTCTGGCTCACCGCTCCACGGTAAACTTTTTATCTCCCTGCTGTGTTGTCAGGAAGCCTTTCCCCCGCTCTCATTAATGCCCGTGTCCCCCAGCACATTTCAGCACTTGGTGTGTGGCTGCCCGACCCCAAGAATTTGGTCCCTAAATATCGTTGGACCTGTTGGCCTAAAGACCTTCGTGGTCTTCCAGCTTCAGAATAATTGCTAGAAACCTGAAAAACAGGAATGCTGAATTTACCGGAGATTGCAAGAGTTGATTAATTTCCTTCTGTTTGCCCGTGTAGATTGTGCCACTAAAAACTGAGTTTCATAAAATGAGGTGCAGAAATATTTGGGGTATGCAGGTTTTATAGGAATGAGTCAAGTATAAATACTTAGGAAAGACAGTTCAAGTTTTTCTCTTTTTTTTGATCTTGCAGTGTGACTGCTTAATATACCAAGAGAAAGAAATTTAAAGAATGTATCTATAAATCCTGCTTCTGTGGTGGATATGTTTTTCACGGTAGTGAAAGGGAGCCTCTAAAATAAAGGCTCAGCAGTCATCGTTGTCTCCACTTCTTCAGTTTCTCCTTTTTGTTGATTTGCCTTCTCTTTGATGAGGTCTCTACTGGCAGCCATTTGTTTGCCTTCAGAATCAGCTGCAAACGTACCCCCTTCTTTCTAGTAAGTCACAGCTTCCATTAAAATGAGAGTTTAAGTATCAGTTTGGGACAGCTAGGCACATTTTTTCCTGTGTAAAGGTATTAAAGCCACAGGGAACAGTTCCTCTTGCCTAATTACGTGTAGGATAAGAAATGCTTGTGAAACCTCGACTATGTTCTGTCACAGTCCGCATCTTTACTGCTAGAGATAATCCTTGTGAGATTTCTGAATCAGAGGAACACATTTTTATACATAGACACATCTATGCAGCAGTGTGGACAACAGATCTTGGAGGACAGACAACATGGAGAGCACTTGGGGCCTCCTCATAGACCAGGTGTGTTTGTGGGCCAGCTGCTGCTAATCCTGCAGTTATTTCCCTAGCATTACAGTCGCTTTGCTGCAACCTTGGGCCAAACAAAGGGGACGTTGCGAGCAAAATCCTGGCTTGTTATCTTTCTTTTTTCATTAGCTGTTATAACCCCTTGATGTGAACTTGTGATTAAGCTTTGTTCTTGTAAATATTTTCAGACTTCAGATTTTGTAACATTTTTCTCACTTGTTTTTTTTTTTTTTGTTGGTTTTTTTTCCCCTCAGTTTCAAAATGGAACTATTTGCTGTGTATATAGTAGGAAAGCAATTTATTTACATCTTGTTCTGAGTCCCCCACAAACTGTTTACCCACACAATGTAAGCCTTCGCTGGGGGTGGGATGATTTCATTTCCAAATGAATCATAGTTTGGCTTTGTTCTCTAAACTGTTCAATAGAGGATGATAAAGAGATGTTTCCTTGCACCTTTTATAGCTAACCCAGATTTTGTTTGGGTTCTTCTGCCTGTTAATCTGTTAATCCAGCAAGGTTGTTTTTGTCATTCCTTTGAGTTGCCAGAGTGTGTTGTCAGTAATATCCAAGTTTGGTTGACATCCTTTTATGGGCTTTTTCTATTGTAAGACTGTCACGTCAGCTGGTTGTGGGGCTGGAATGGCAGAGGAACGGCCTCGTGTGACCCCTCAACTTGTTTGAGATGGGGGAGATGGCGCTTACCACCTCCCAGGTACACAGCGTGCACTGATCAGAGAGCAGTCAAAACAGATCCCTGCCCTCAGTGGTAGGCGTGTGTCCCCTGGAGTCCGTGGGGCTCCACTCTGACCTTTCTGCTCTTGTTCACTGCTGGATTTTCCAGAATCAGAACTAACTTTAAGCATAGGGAATTAAGCATACGTTGGAGCTTTTGCTGCGCTCCAACAGCGACTAGAAGCGCTCGGTAATATAACATTGTCAGATGTGTCTTGTCATTTAAGTGGGGATTGAAGTATGTGTTTGGGTGGGACAGCTTTGCTGAAAGCACTCATAATACACAGCCATCCCGTTCTGAATGCGTTGCCTACTCTGAATTGCAGTACATCGACTTAGAGCTGTAAGAAATGAGCTGTTCTGTGCATATTGCCTTCAGACTCCAATTTCAGGAATATTTGAGTATAGCCCGCTTTTCTTGTTTAACTTTTAAGTATCAAAAGAGCCCTCTCACTTTGCCTTCATTACGATCGCAACAGATTAAAATCCAAGCTTGAATCTGGAGCTTCGATAAACACACAGGCTGAGATGCTTTAAATATTTTCATGTTACTTTTCACTATTTCCCAGAGTGGAACTCCTTTTACTAGAAGAATTCTTATGGGAAAGCGGAGCTGAAGCACTGACATCATCAGCCCTTCCTGAAAAACAGATTGGTTTCCTTTAAGTAACACTCACTTAAGAAACCACCTATTTAGAGAAAGGCAGACAAAAATAGTTTCAAAGAAAATTAACTGTATGGTAACTTAAGGCACTGGAGGACAGATCCTTTGCAGTGTTTGAGAGCAGGCACTGGAGAAAGGTTGCTTCTGTTAAGGTTTTGGTTTCCTCCTTTTGCAAATCCTAATCTATCTACAGAAAACCTTTGTAACACATGGATGCAAACAGCAAGGCGTGCTGCGGGGCTGCCCGGCTTTGTGTCGCCCCTTCGCCGTTCCCGTTTGTTCCAACGGTGGCACCCATCGCTGTGCCGCCGCACGCACTGCCCCGCGCTGCCGGCAGGGGGCGCCGCGGCCCCGGCCATCCGAGCGGGGCGGCTGCTCCGAGCGCTGCTGCCCGGCACCGCGCCGTGCCCGCCTGCGTCCCGCCTGCGTCCCGCCTGCGTCCGCTCTGCTCGCCATTCGTTGACTCGTGTGGGATCAGCTTTAGAAGTGAAATTATTCATGCTTCAGGAGAATTTAGAGTGCGGCTATGCATCCCTCTTTTTATGCTGCTGGCTCTTAGCAAACTCTGATGCGTGCTCGTGGTTGTTTGATGGTAGGTGTGAAACACCGAATGTTATAAGAATAGAGCTTTTCATTAACTCGGGAAGAGTCATAGCTCTCCAAATCCACTGGGCAATGGGCTGCCTGCAGTGATTGCATTGGTTGCACACGCTCGTTTGGAGTCTGTCTGTACAGGTTGATGGCAACTGAAAAACAAAAATTACCTGGTGGGAATTTTCTGCTAGCAACTTTTAGAATCCATTACTTCCGTCTGGCTGTGTGAGGGTGGGCAGAAGCCTCCCTCTGTTTGCAGCAGCCCCAGAAACACGTGTGAGCAGGGGAGCAGAGGTATGAACAGCCGACCTAAGCACTGCTTTGGGCACTGCTTAGCAGCGTACTGCTTGCCAATAAGTTGTGTTTTTTGCTGCTTTTCCTTTTTGGTAATGGATGGAGAAGCAGTGAAGTGAATGAAGTGGGTGGTATGCATTGGATAGTTTCTGAAGTGGAAGGAAAAGATCCATTCCCTTCAGATAAGTAGGGAAGCAGACTGATAAATTCTGACACAGGGGAAGTTTGTGTCTATACATGAAGTGTTTTAGAAGTGGGCTTGCAAACGGTGCTGATCTGAGACTGGGGCAAATATACATTTGCATCTAAATTTAGGATCGTAGAATATCCTGAGCTGGAAAGGACCCGCAAGGATCGTCAAGTCCAACTCCTGGCTCCATACAGAACCACCCAAAATTCACACCGTATTTCCCAGAACGTTGTCCAAATGTTCCTTGAACATGGGGCTGTCCCTGTTATCCCAGAGCATTGAAGAGAACCGGCCTTAAAACGGATCCCTGCAGAACGCTATGAGTGTAGTGGAACTTGGCTATAACCCTTTGAGCACAACCTATCAGTTGTTCACCCATCACGCTACGTTTTGCCAAGGATGTCGTGAGAGATGGCATTGAAAGCTTTGCTGAAATCCAAAAGGATTCCATCAGCCTGCTTCCCTTGGTCAACTGGATGGACAACTGTGCGTTTGGAAAAGTAGTTGCAAGTTTTCCGTAGAAAGTTGAAGAAGACTGACATCAGAAGGGAATTGAAGTTCTTGAGATACGAAGAGTAGAAATACACGACTGGGTGATTTAGCACAGCAAATGCTGAAGTAATGGTCAAAGCAAACTGTCTCAGAAAGATTGTGGGTCGTCAAGCAGAGGGGAAGTAATAGGTGTACACAGGAGACTGCGCTGTCAAAGCTGGATCATGAGGTGAAAGGAGAGAGGAGCTGGATTGCTACAGATGTGAGCGTCCCACAGAATGGATGATTTCAGTCTTGGTAGCATCAAACTGCAGAACATTTCTGTAGGTCAGGTTTTGGAGACAGCTTTGTGAGGGAATCCAAGGAGAAGTGGTAGCCAGATTTTTAAGAGTTTCTCTGAGAATGATTTAATAAAATTACCCTGTCTGATTCTATCTCACCAGTTAACCAGGTGTGTAAAAGGCAGGCTGGTGTATTTCCTTTTCATATATAGTGAGTAAGAAGGACAGCCCTGTTGGTGGGGTTTTGCAGGCTGCTTCTGGCCACGGCCACTGCTGCTGGAGGGGAACCTGGGGCAGATCCCCCGTGCATGCAGGCTGGATCAGATTGCCTGTGTATATGATCAGTGATTGATTAAGCAGTAATGGATGCTGCTCTTGTTGTCCTGGAGTTTATTATTCTTAAGTAAGGCATTTAAATCAACCGTGCATTTTTAGGAGTCTGAGAAATGTAAACACTTTATGGAAGGAAACGTAAGCATTAAGTTTGGAAATAAAATATACTTGTATCTTTTAAAAGGTTTATCTTTACCCTTAAATATGCTGATTTGGCTTATTCTTTTTGCTTAGTCTTTGTGGGCTGTTAAAATCAGTTGCTTTTTCCCATCTCGAGGAAATGCATCTTTGACACTTCTCATGACCTGAGTCACGATGCTGTCACAGAGCCAGAAAACATCCTGAACGGTCATGGGTAAAAGAGCAGAGCTGCCGAGGGTGTGTGGTGGGTGGAAGAGGGAGAGAGATTGCTATGGCTTGCTTCAGTTCCTATTCTATGGGTGTTTCAGACAAGCCATTTATTATAATTATCCATGGATATTATTATCAAGTTCTCATATGCAGTGGTTCTCAGGGCACTTTTTTTTTTCCACATAACTTGCCATAAATGCTGTGTATTGAACCTGGATTGAATTCAGACATTAAAATATTAGTGCTGGTTGTTGCAGGCAGAGCAAAGGAAAATACAGCATAGGGAACAAGGTGTAAAGAAAGAAAAATGAGCCACAGGTGTAAGATGTATTTTATTATAGGTACTAAATCTTGATAAGTTAAATTTGGGTAAAGGCCTGCTGTTTAACATTCCCTGTCTCCTCACCCAACGCAACTGCATAGAGAAGCGTCCTTCAGAAATTTCTGGATTACTCAAATGTGGTTTTCTAACACAAACCAACCAGATTTTCTGGCTCTGCTGTCCAAACAGTAGAAAGCTGCATTTGTAAAAGTAGTTTTATTCTGTATCATTTGGTAGAGAAGTCTGAGAGACCCAACTTTTCCGAAGTTTACTATTCTGAATTGCCTCAGAGCCACTCCTGAAAGAAGGCTTTGTGTTCATAACTGTGTTGATGGAGTCCTGACTGATAGACAGGGTGAGGAGGAGGAGTCCTGGGATGGCTACAACTGCACGGCTTCTGCTGCAGGAAAGATTTGCAAAATGCTCCATAGCGTAGAAGAACTCAGAAGAAGCCAATCTTGCAATGCGTTAATCTGTGCGGAGTTGGAGGTGCAGTGCCTGCTGCAACCAGCATGGCAACTGTCCGGCCCCTGCCTGTGGCTGGCATTTACTGGAGGTGACTTAAGAGCAGAAAGGCCACTTTGGCTCATTTTGCTGGTAACCAGCATCTGGAGCAAACCAGCCGAGGTGTTACTGCTGCAATGGCAATGCAAAGCCTGGAGCCAACTGGCCTGATTGCCAGCTGGCAATCAAGTTTTGCTGTTTTTACTTTAGGGAGAGTTTTGCCCATAAATGGTCTTGAACTTAGCACCAACAATATTTTTAGTTAAATAAATCCTGAAGGGTGATTATGAGGCCAGATTTGTATGTGTGGCAGAGGGGTTGTTTTCTAATGAAATGATTCAAGGCAGCTCTACCAAGCAGGTTTGTGAACAATGTTAGCGTAGCAAAGTGATATCAGTGCAAAATGAGGAGGGGAGAAGGGAAGAAGCAGCCATTTGTTTCAAATGTTCAAGGAGACCTTTTTTACACAGGGCAGCTAAGAATATGGATGTCCTCACAGCTGCTGGGAGGAGGTGCCACGAGCCTGGGACAGTTACTGCTCTGGTACAGGTGGCTTCTCCTCCTTCCAAACCACACATGTAGTTTCTTTTCTGAAAAGAAATAACACAGGTGGAGGAAGGAAAAATGTCCAGCTGTATGTCATTAGCTGTAGAAGTAAATGACAAGTTCCAATCCCAAGTAGAGCTTGCTTAAGGTTAGAACCATTCCTTTATATCTTTTGGACAGTAGAGATAACTGCAGCAAGGGGGTCTCTCATCTAGAGAGGAAAATCCTATGTATTGATGGGATCCTGTAGCTGAAGGACAACATTTTTGAAACAGAAGGTGGTTGAAGAAAAAAAACTTCAGACAGAAGAAGGAAGCATTATGGAGAAACGTTCCAGTTTTGAGAGGAAGATGCTGACAAGGAGTTGGAGGAGATGCAATTCAATAAGGTTGGATGAGAGGGCAGAGGAGCCTGTTGCATCTGTGGCTGAGACACTTGGACTGGTTCATGCATGCCTTGGCAGAGCATTCTCACTTAAGAGCAACTCTGTCACCATCACGTGCCTTGCCTGGATGTGGAAATGCAGAAAGTTTGGCTTTCGTAGAGTCATCGTGAGATTCAGTGCAGCTGTGTTTCAGAAGGTTCAATATCAAGCAGTTTTCAGTGATACGAAAACAAATGCCTGTGTTATTTTCTCCCACCAGTTTGAATGGAATCAAGTTAGTGATAGGTTTTGGACTCGCATCAGTTCAGCTGAGAATTGCTCCAAGTAGCTAAAAGCTGTGTGCATACGTGCTGTGGCTAATTTGTAGTATTCTGTCTTTAATGGGCTTGATTGTATTTGAAGTATTGAGGTATGGGTGTGAAATGAAGCTAATTTTGGTAATATACAATTCAAGGAAATTGCAATGTAACTTTAATATAGTTAGATTGATAAGTAAAATACTCTGAGTTTCCTGACTTTTTCTTGGAGAATGGGTAACATCTTACAAATCAAGATAAACTTTTTTGACTGCGTGAAACAAAACAGAAGAGGAGAAGCCCATCTTGGCAGCAATCAGTGCTTGTGGTACTGAGTGTGCTTCTCTGGACGCTGCTGGGTTTGTCTGTCAGACTTCTGCACACCAGCCTTGCTTCCACAGGGTTCTCCAGTGAGGTCACAAGGCAGCATTTCTCACCAGGGCGCTGCTGTTTCCTCTTCCGACTGGAGAAGATTACAGATTATACTGGAACATGTCTGAGAGAAGGTCAGAAAAGAGGGTGAAAGTCTTGGAACTGTAGCTGGGAAGCTTTCCATTCTCATCTGTGAAACTTTTGGTACTGAATCAAAAGCAAAGCAAAATAAACCACCACGTACACAACTACACAACACTTCTGGTTTTTTCTGCCATTTTCTGTTTGCAAGTTAGAAAGGACTTAATTTCTGTTGCATTATATGATTAGTGAATGTTTAATTCAGGAATCGTTGGTGTTACTTGAACAGAACTGATGGCCAAGCACTGCTTGTTTTCTTAGAACTCAGCCTACACAAGATTGCAAAGCCTCAATTTACTGCATTTTTACTTAGCAAATTAAAGATGTTTTCATGTAGTGCCAATGACATTAGACTTGTGGTACACTTTGAAATGCAGTCTGTTGAAGACTGTAAGATAGATACAAAAGCTAATCAAGTGGGGTTTGAATTTTAATGACACTGCACCACTGAGCTTTTTGTATTGGAGTAATGGAAGAAAAAAAAACAAAAAAAAATCAACACATAATCATTTTACTGTGCAGCTGATTGGTGCTCGATACCACTTCAGTTTTTTCATATGAAATGTATAGAGAAACTGAAATGCTTGTGATCGTTACTTTCCTAGCAGAAAACCCTGTCTGGGCCAAGTCCTGTTGCCCTGCTTGCTAATTGAGGGAAATTTCAGAGTGCAAGAGTGTCAGACAGTGCCGTGCACCACTGAAACTGCCAGGGAAAAGTCAGTGGGTAAAATTATTTATTTTCAGTTTGGTGTTCAGTTGCCATTTTGCATCACTTACGTGTTACAGAGTATAGCTTTGGTGCTGTGCTGGACTCAGGGCTGCTGACACCTTCCATCCAGTTGGCTGGGGCTGCTGCCTGTGTGCAGGGCCGTGCTCCCGGTGTGCTGGCAGCAGGACGCAGTGTGGTCAGGGCTGGGTCACCTTTGCATGGGGCACCGAGGGCTGCGGCACAGGAACAGGGCTGGCTTTACCTGGGGGCTCCTGCTGATGTCTTTTCCACAGATGTCCAGCTTTGTGACCAACCAGTAAATCTTGTGAAGCTTGTTTTCCTTAGAGCATCTGTGTTTTATAACAGCGCTTTTGATTTGTTTTTCCTTTGTCTGGTGAGGTTTCTTTGGTCCGGCACGGTCAGGCCTCCCTTTCTTCCTGGTGGATGTGAGCCCGCCGCTGATGGCTGCCCGGGGATCGCAGCACGGCCCGTGCTGTGTGCCTTCTTCATTCCATCCTCGCGTTAATCCGTTTTCCTTTGGAGCATTTGTGGAGTAAAAGGTCTGGAAAAGCGTGCCTCAGGTTTTGGGGGTGGTGTGCTTGTGGCAGGCTTTCAGCAAACAGAGCTAACGGATGATACTGCCTGTGTCCAGCAGGCAAAGGTTATCCTGTGTAATGCTGCACTTGTAAATAAAGCTCTGCTATCAGAGCACCAGGGCACAACACCCTCAGCTTTCAGCTACTTGTCTGCTTGATCTCTGCCTGCAAGTCCCTGAGTAAAATTAGTAAGAGATTTACCAACAGCTTAAACTGAGACATATTTTTTGCACTGGATGTCTAAAATGCTGAATTAGGATTAACTGTAGGAGTTTGGGGTTTAGCTACGATCGGGATCTGTGACCTTGAGTCTGTAATATTTGAGTGGAAATAATCAAAGAGTCATAGAATGCTTTGGGTTGGAAGGAGCCTTTTGAGGCCGTCTGGTCCCACTCCCCTGCGATGAACAGGGGCAGCCACTGCTCCATCAGGTGCTCAGAGCCCTCCAGCCTGACCTCGGGGCTGTGCAAGGATGGGGTTAGCGAGTGGCATCCTGAGTTGTGGCCCAAGCTGGGAGTGTTGGCAGGTGATTGCAAAGAGAGAAAATAAACTGGGGCCAAAACTGGCCTCGATTTGTTCCTTACACAGCACTTGAACTGCCATCTGAAAATCTCTTCTGTGGCAAACACTTGACCAAAAGGACTTGCCCTGCTGTCCTGGGGGCTGCTGATACCATGGCCTGGCTGATTTCCAAGGGAAGAGCCTCACTGCGACGGATGCTGTGTTGAATATGTTATTGTGGGGATACAATTGCCGTGATATTGCTATGACAATTTTTGTTTTCCTAGATTATTTGCAATATAAAATAATCCTTGCAAAGTTGATATGAAGCGATTTATGTTTAACTTGCAATATACAGCCAAGTTAGCATTTAAAGTTCAATTGTCAGTGCAAAGTGAAACTATTCCTCTGAAGGTATCATTGTGAAATATGCTTCCTTACAGGAATTAATGTGCTGTCCACATGTGGCGAGGTAATCTGAGCACAGCATCCTGCTGTATGAGGAACGTTTGATATTTCTAGAGGACTTAAACCTTGGCTTATTTCTTGTGTGTCCTTTGACAGTGAATCCACAACTGCACCAAATGCAGCAATAACGTTGATGCTTGCCTGCATTCTTTGTGCTCTTTTGGCCCTGTGTGCAGAACTGCCGTTTCCTGAAGGAGGGGATTCACATTTGTGAGGGCTGCAGGGGGACGTTTGTGAATTTCTGGATGGGCACAATAGGTCAATATACAATTATGGGATTTTTAAAGGACCAATTAAATGTAATGTGTGATGCTGTTTTGTTCCAATGAAATCCAGTCTCCAACATGGCTTCTGCCAAATGCTTGGTAAGGTAGCAATCCCGGGCACTGAGTGCCTTTTCTGGATCCCAAGGCAGTGCAGGTCTGGAAACTTGGATGCATGTCTCTGATAGGCCTGAGGCGAGACACAATGAAGATGTAAGAGCATAGAACATTTCCATCATAGAAATAACTAAAAATAATTCAGTGCAAACCACAGCACATCTTTTTACTTCTTCGTGTTAAGCACAATATTCTTTAACCTTATTGTGCACCCTTAACATCCCTGTAATCAGATATTCAAGAAAAACTTTACTGTAATTTATCTCTTTTTTGTAACATTTCAATTTTTAATTTTTGACTTCTACCACTGTTAATTACATTTATTTGCAACAAAGCAACTAAAGGTTGCTGCAGAAGTGATGGATTGGAGAGCAGTAGCTATCGGGATATGTTTGGTATTTTCCCTTTTATTGTAGTTATATTTTTAGACTTAGGATTTTAAACTTAATGCTGTAGTTTTCGGAGTGCCCTCGACTGCCTTGGGATTGGTCACCTTGTGTGGAAATGGGCTCATCCCCATGCAGGAGGCACATCTGTAAATGCCCGGCTCTTCTGCATGCAAACGATGTGTTGAATCAACAGATAGCTTTGCACGTGGAAAACAAGGTGATGTGAAGAGCAGAAGGCACTGGGTAATTAAATGTGTCTTTAGAGAGAGGGAAGCTGTTATGACACAGTCAGTTCAGGAGTTCGTAGTTAATCATTATGTTCCTAAGAAATAAGAGAAAACAAATTGCAGCCGCCCGGAGCCTCTGCAGGTACGCTCTGTGTGCTCTGTTGCTCCTGGTGAATACAGGAGAGTGAAACACTTTCAGAGAGGCCTTGATTACATGCAACAGTGACTAATTAGACAATAAAGCAGCAGACTATTCATACTGCTTTCTACAAGAACCAAGAATGCATTATGAAACTAATCTTAAAAAAAATTAATTGCATCTCAGTCTTAATTTAAAACTGAGGGTTCCCCCCTCCTCCCCCCTCCCCCCTTTCCTGTTTCTTTTTATTCCAAGTTGGTCCAGCAAAATTGCTATTAATGAAATCTGCTCTCCGAGACTTCAATAGGCTTGTTATTCATTAAGGCCTCAGTATTTCTCTTAAAACGTATTGACCAGTGCTCAGGCCAGATACTTAACACAAAGTACACTTCGTAATTTCATCATTTTTGTTGTGTTCCTCTGAGATGCAGAGGTCTGCAGACTGCAGGAAAACAAATAAAAACCCTGAGCTTACAGTTATGGAGTATAAAAGAGGGGTAAAGGAAGCACTGAGTGTCTTTAAGATGATGAGACATTCATTAAGATTTTTCTGCCTTCCTTTTCCTATTTGCAGCCCATCTGAAGTATCATTAAAGCTTTTCAGGCAGCTTCCTGTGAGAAACCCTCTTCTGCGCTGTTTTTCTTCCTTGAAAAAAGGTGGCTGCTCTTCAGTCAGATTGTATGGATTTGGCCTGGGATTTGTATAATAACTATGGAGAATGCAGCGGTTGTTTAGGAACCTAATTCCCAATATGGCTCCCTTTTGATTAAGAACAAAGCAAGCATTTCACAGCATTATAGGAGCACAGAAAAACAAGTTAATGATCTAAACCTTTTAATTCATGGTTGCTTGTCTATTTAAAGTACTTCTGATTCTGCTATAAACAGACTGGCCCCTTTTTTGTTTAACTTCTTTCTTTGGTTTCTTCACATTTCTTTCTTTACTGTCCATGAAATTTGCAGCGAGTTTCCTTTTCTAACTGAAGAATGAGAGGCTGTGACTATAGAATGATACAGAAAGTAAGAAAGCGTATCTAAACCGGGCGTATATCCAGCACAGACCTCTTTGAAACAAGCTAAATTTAGGGTTGTTTTTGTTATGCTTTCTCCTTCCCTTTTTGAATACTGATTTTTTTTCATTTTATTTCTCTCTTTTTTTAACGAATATCAAGTCTTTGACTTTTTCAATACTTGATTTTTAGGTGATGCTGGGTATGGCTTTACTTGAAGTAGTTACTTGTGGTATTTGCTTTCTTCCTTAGCTCAGCAGATTGCTGTTCTTTGTGCCTTTATCTGGAGAGACAAGAGCGGCCTTTTCAGAACTTTCAATTACCAGCAGAGAATGTGGTCCTTCAGGAAGAAGTTCCCTTCCAGAATATTCTTTTTTTTTTTTTTTTCCTTTTTCCCCCCATAGAGATCTGGATCCAGAGTCTGTTCTTCAAACCTAACTCCCAAACTTTTTGGTGAACAAACCTGCCAGGGAAGCAGCAGCAGCATGAAGAATATCCTTGCCGTGGAAGGGCACCTTTCCCCCTACATCTATATAAATAAAGATTTGCTGCTTCCCTTGTCATGATGTCTTTTTTACCTGAATTGAAAGCGACTGTTTTAGGTTGGTTTTTGTTTGCAATAGGAGCTCATTATTTCCTTTCTTTGCCAATGGCTTATTTGAGATACTTGTTAGAAATGATAAACGAAGGAGCAAATTGCACTCATACGTTTTATTACGTCTCTGTCCCATCAAGGTAAATTGAACAGCCAGGACACGTACAATAACTTCACAAACAACAACCCTGGGAACCCTCGCCTGCTGCCGCTCCCCAGTCTGACCGTGGTGTTGCCTCTGGCTCAAATCAAGCAGCCAATGACGTTAGGGACCATCACCAAACGCACAGGGTAAGTCCACGTGCACAGACCTTTCTCAACCTTGCTATGTGTCGCTTCTGTGGAAATAATTTCTCTCTAGTTGTATTCCGTTTAAATTGATTTATTTATTTGCAATGGCAGTGTGTGTAACGTAGTGCTAACAGAGCAGTTGGGTATGGGGGAAGGAGAGCTCAAGAAAAGAAAGCCAGCGCAGATAGGCAAACAAAAACTGAGCACAGATCTCTAAGAATTCAGGAGCATTTCGGATGAGACGTTTTCTTGCAGTCTGCCATATGGGAAACACCGCACGCTGACATCAGGAGAAGTTTCACACCAGGAATTGGTATGAAACATAAGCAGAGCTGTATTCAATCAGAATAAGTTATGGGTTTACGTTGTTGGGTTTGGTTGTTTCTTTTTTGAGTTTGTTTCTTTTGATTTCCAAACTGCTCAAGCAGAGATGCTTTTTGACTATCAGAAACTGAAAGACAGTGAGCCAGGTTGAGTGGAGAGAAAACTTAATCCTGATGTTTTCTTGGCCTTATTTTTCTTCTGGAGTGGCTGTTTTGTACTATGAAATTCACATGTGGGTTTTCTTTCTGGAATCAGTGGCACTTTGCTGCTCGCTGATGTGCTGTGATAAAGAACTGAGAAATGCTTATTCTGCAGAGCTCTACTAAATACATTTACATTGAAACTAGAAAGAAGATTCCCCGAGTTCCATGAACTGTACCAATTTTCAGGTTACTTCTTTCTGCTCAACCGTTATTTTTCTCTTGCTAAAATTCAGTTCTTCAGTTTTTGCAATTAATGCATAAAACCAGCAGGTGATTTTTTTTTTAACCCCTCTCAATTTTTAGTAGTTCAAATCCCTGAATATTTTCTGGTTACAATTTCTAAGGCTGATTCGTGCACTGAGTTACAGACTGCTTTTATATTTGTAAGAAAAACAGATCAAGTTTGGCGTGTGGTTGGGCAAAACAACTGTCAGTCCTACAAGTTAATAGCATTTTCCTGCATTTTGGTAAATGGGTGCAGGCACTGCTTTGCTTCAGTGGCTTCTTGCTTATCAATAATGAGGTGAATTCCACCTTGTGTTTCATGGTCTGGGAATTATTTTTTGGAAGGAGAGCTCCGGGATATTTCCTCTCTCCCTGAATAATTCCCACATTCTGTGCTGCAGCAATCTGTGAAATCTGTTACTGTTTCTTTAGTGCTCTAAATATGCATGATGGGCTTCCAAAGCTGACATCTGTATGCATGTATGTCCATGAATGTCTGCGTGTCTGTCTAACAGGCAGTCCTGTTCTCACTGCTGCAAACAGCAATTTCATTTCTAGAACCAAATCATGGGCTGCAGACACTCAGTTGCCCAAAGGAAAGAGGCTACCTGCACCCATGTCCCTGACTCCATAGATAATTGTAAATGAGTGCTAGGAAAGAGTGAAGTAGCGTGAGGGTAATGCTGTGATTTACTTCTGCATATATATTTCGATGGTTTATGTTTGCATTTTATTTTTACTAACAGTTTAAACACTTGCAAGAAGAATAGATTGTGTCAGCAATCTAATTTTAAGTATAGAAGGGTGAGATTTGGAATGTGGGCAGGAGGGAAGCGAAACTTAGGGAAGGTGCAGAGAAATAAGCAGCAAGTTACAGCTCCTGAAAAAGGAAAAATACACAAAGGTTTCTTAAAGAGTGCAGTCAGAGGAGAACAGAAATGAGGACACAAAGGAATGCACTCTTAGAGCTGGGTGGGATGAGATGTAGGAAGAACATGAGAAGGCATCTGATGGTCGGTGAGGCGGCGGCAGCGGCGGCGAGGGGGTGATTTAAACACAAACAGCCTCTGGTGCAGCTTTGGAGGTGCTTGGCTGCTTACAGAAACTCACACAGCTGCCTTACAAAGGCTGCTTCTTTATTGCCACGATGATACCTGCACACCTCACAACGGCCATTACCAATAAATGGGCATTCTGAATGTAATGTTTTATCCCTATTTTTCTTAAATGTACTCAAAATAGCGTCCGTATCCATAGTTTTCTTTGATGAAATTCTACAGTTCTCAGCCTGCCCATGCCCTATTATTGTGTGTAATTTCTAAATTTAATTAAATTTAAAATACTCAGTGAGGTTTATGTAAGGGGAGGAAAAAGCAGTCATGGGAAATACCCTGCTGTGTAAATAGAGTTTTTGTGAATGAGGATCATAATTTTCAGCAAAGCCGGTGTAGATGTGTAACGTTCAGCTGAGTGCTTCCCTCATTTGTTCTGCATCCAAAACATTTGATGAAAGTACACAAAATTAACATGAAAAGCTGTATTTATGAAGTGGGGATTTAGGAGGAATGACTCGCATCCAAGAAGCCTGGCATGCCTAAAATGACCGAATTGAGACAGCAGCCTTAACTTAAACCTCCAGGGGGCAAAGCGTGTGTTTAACATATTTAACATCTGCCCTCATATTTCTGCAAACACATAGCAATGTAAGTCTGTACAGTGTAATATTTAGACAGGACAGGGACCATCTGCCTCACTCTGAGAAGTGTAGGAGGCATGTATTGCTGCAAATGGCAAAAGACAGATGTATTTACACCTACGTGGTCAGCACCTTTAAGCAGCGCTCCAAGGAAACAAGGCTCTTCTTTGGAAGCAGCTGCTTAACCTTGTGATTGTGCAGTGATCAGAAAAGGAGGAGGAATGGCAATCGGTTGGATTTTACCATCGCTGCTCAGTGGCCCTTAAAGCTGATTCCTTTTCCGTTGTTTCTACATTTAAAGAGTGACACATTTCTTCTGTTACAGTGTATTTTGAAAAGTAAAAAGCAAGCCAAAAAGAACGCTGTATAATTTGCCCACTCTGGTTTCATCCGTTCTATTTGCTTTTAGCTTCTCTAATACAAGATATCTTACTTAAGTTTTTCAGGTTTTATTAACCATGTAGAGGTTTGTTTTGCCAGTATCCGGGACAGCAAACTATTTTTCAGGTGAAAGGACCTATCACTGCCCTTAATAGGATCTGTCTCCAGCAGAGCTCAATGCGTGTCACTTTATTTGACAAGTGGAACGGCAGTAAATTCTTTACAAGTGGTCGCCGTAGCCCCGTGGGAATGAAAGACCAGAATCTGGAGCTGTGTCATGATGGTGCTGTTCATCACAGATATTTTTTTCATGTAAGCTTGTATGTTTGGGAGCATTATCTGATGGGACATTGAGCTCTGATTCTGAGCAGTTTCCATTCTCAGCACTCAGTACCTCTGTGCAGTACCTCCCTTACCCATCACCATCACACGTTCCCTGCCCTCCATTTCTTCCCTTGCTTTTTCAGGTCTCCCAGGGCAACTCCCCCACCTCCAGAAGCACTTCATTTTTGTCCCTATGTTTTCTCATCCTGCTGACTCACTTTCCTGCAGTTTGTGCTGTCAGTGCATTCTGAGGAGCAGATAGATGTTCCCAAAGGAGCTCTGGCACTAATGAGGAAGGAAGCATCTAATGTTTTAAAGATTAGGGGGATGCAAGACAGCGAAGGAGATAGGTTTAATAAGTCCTTATAGATCCATGCCTCAGTTTCCCTCTCAGAATTTTAATAGTTATGCTGAATTCCTTCTCAGGTCTCGTGAATGGGTTAATTCATTGCTCCTGTAACAAAGAGCTTATAGATTGGAAAGAGGAAGAGCTGTGCGGTCCATCTCACGCTTGTCTGTAACAGGGAGTGCATCCGAACATGGCAGAGGACAGCTTTGTGCTGTGCAGCTTCATAAGCGTGCCTTGTGTTTGTGGAATGAGTTTGTTTCCAGTGTAGGAACGTGGGGACACAGACACACCGTAATAGGAAGAAGGGAAATAAACGATAGAGGAACGGCCCCAAAAGAAAAACCATTTCAAAAATGGACTTCTCTGGCAGCAGCTGGAGAACTTTCTGGTTTTAACTTTCTCGAGCCGTTCAGTTGTTATGTTTGTATCATACTTCATTCTCAGATTCATTATAGATGTAGTGAAACATGAAGATGTGCCCTACATTCGTTGGGTCTTGTCACAGCAGAGACGTCCAATGCATCTTGCAGGAAAAGAGACAAACTTTTTATGTTTTCCATCCAATAACCATGGATAGTGAATTTTTAAACATGAAACTCCATCCGTTCTTCATCCAACTCCCCATTTTCATTCCTCATTACACCCTGAATAAGAGGAGGAGTAGGTTAAGTGTCTGATGTTGAAGCAGGCTGAGATATTATCATTTTAATGTTTCTCTTTGCTTTTATTTCATGCACTGAACATCACTGGTATCCTGTTTATCCTATTTGGCTCAGAAAGGCTTGGTTAATCCCAGGTTTCACTACTGGGGCAAGCAAAAATAAGGTGTGCAAAGTCCTGTCGTCGTAGTGTAGTTATGGAGGTACAGGAACTAAAAATCAAGACAATATTAAAAGCAAATCTGAAGAATTCATTGAAATAGGTTGGCTGCTGTGCGTGCTGCAGGCAGGCACTCAGGCACATTTCTCAGGCGTGTTTTACGTCGCTTTAACATTTTATAAAATATATTTTGGTTGTAAAGCAACTACTGTAAGTGATACCAAATACAGTCAGGATGGCAATGAGGGTTTGAGTAAATGAGTGTCACGTGTTTTATTAAAAACTTGAATAGTTGCAAGTTTATATTAAACGTAACAAAGTTGAATAATATTTCAGTTTTGAATTTGCTAAAATTCAGAAAAGAAATTAAGAAAATGCTGTTGGAATTTTGAATCATAAATCATCTTCAGTTATTATTTTCCTTTAGAATTCCCCACTAACCACAGGAGCAGAGAACCTCAGTGAGGTTTCTGCCTTGGCATTGCTGTGTTACTGCCATCGAGCGCAGCCATCTGCTGCTGTCTTTTCAAGGTTGGGTTATCCTGTAATTTGTACTCCCCCCATTAACATACCATCCATATTGTGTGAAGGAAATACTGAAAAACAATTACTGAAATAAATGTCTTAGGAAAAAAACAGTCATTTTCAAAGAAAGCGGGACTCATGAATGTAAAAATCCGTGTTCATCTTTCTTATGGCTATAAATAAGACTATAGCTTGGTCTTGTGACTAATTACATTTCCCACATAACACAAGATTTTGAGTCTATGTATGGAAAAAATTGTTGCTAACAACAGCAACACTATAAAAGAAGAAAGCATCTTCTACTGAAGACTGTATCCCCCTAGGTAATTTATATTTAAACTGGAAAGAATTTCTTAATGTGCAAATATAATTGGGTCAGTATAGTATGGTGGGCTAAAAACCCCAGATATCCACACTGTTGTAGTGCACTCACGTGAGCATCATGAGCCTGCTTTGTGCAGATACAGAAACTGAGGCAGGTGGAAAAGGAATTGCTTGCTAAATGTCCGGGGTCAAGCAATTCCAGGCTCCCAGTCAGAGCTGCTCACCTCCAGTGACTCTTCAAATACACAAGGGATAGATTCTGGGAATTGAACCTGATTGGTTGTGGGCTGTACAAAAACCTCAGCTTTCCAGTCAGTGCTTAAAGTGTGCAGCAGTGCTTTGCTGATGTGATGCTGAGCCATGAGAGCGGCCCTCAGCTCCACGAGGCGCTGAGTATTGCTGTATGGCACGTCCTAGCACTCGTACACTGCATGCAATTCGTACATTTCTGGCAGTGTAGTTGGGGTTTTGTTCAATCACCATGCTTTATGTCTGGAAAGGCAGCTGGTTCCATCAAATGAGGAGTGGGAGCAGGATTTTTTTCCACAGTATTCCGTTCCGTATTGGATTTTTACATCCTAGAATGTAGAACATACATCTTACTTATCTACCTTCACATTAAAGGTGTTCTTACGAGATGTCTGCATTTCTTGATGTTGCACTCGTGCCAGATTTAGTTTTTTCAATTTTTTTTTGTGCTGCTCTAATTTTAAATGTTTACACATAAGGCTGAGTGCACGACACCTCGCAGTGGTGGACCTGCTGGGTTTAGCTGATTTACTGAAAATACTTCAATTGTTTCAACTGGCCAGAATTCATCCCTGAGTCCAGGTATGAAAAGAAAGATGATGCATTGGCATTTACCAAATCAGTCATTCAGTACTATTGTGGGTGATGTTACATCCCAAATGGGAATCAAAGGAGCTGTGAGCACGTGAGCAGCTCCACATTTACCTCCTGTTTTGCTTTTCAGATTTTATGCAAATGTCAGTATGGCAATGGCTGGTGATGTAAACAAGGGGAAATTCCATGCAAAATGCTCTAAAATTAGTGGTGTGTGATACCACTCTCAGAACTATGCACTGTACCAAGTAGTTCAGCTGCAACCACATCATGGTACAGATACATTACAGAGTGGCCAAAAGCACTAAGCTCTACAAATTGGGTGATTTTTAACATCAGGTATATTCGAAGTAAGTTAGGATTCTCTTTCCTGCATTCTGTGCAAGCTTATCAATGGGGGAATAAGATTTCTGGGTCATCTAGTCGCTAGAGATGATTAATTTGATAGTATCTTTCTATCCTAGGAAAAGGGCTGCGGAGCTTTCCCGCAGAGGAGTGCCTTGTGCTGCAGTCTCTCTTGCCCAGTGCATTCACCAAACTGTCCCATGCAGAGCTTCAGTGTTTGACAGGGAGCAGCCACACATTTGTTGCTCTTGTTGCTAATTTACTCTGTTTACCTGTTACGACTTCCAGCGTCTATTTAAGGCTCTCTTGACTACATTTGCCTAAGAATTGTCTGCAGACTAAACTGTGTCTAACTTGAA
Organism: Centrocercus urophasianus; assembly: GCF_019232065.1. Taxonomy (NCBI): domain Eukaryota; kingdom Metazoa; phylum Chordata; class Aves; order Galliformes; family Phasianidae; genus Centrocercus; species Centrocercus urophasianus. The sequence continues at coordinate 2,084,730 of NW_024884900.1, forward strand.
CTACCACGCCAGAGCCCACCTGCACGTGATGCATTGCATGTGTCGCAGTGTGGTGCATGGAGAGGGAGCTGCCCGTGAGCCCTGGCCGTGCAGCCGCTCGCGCTGTGGCCGCGTGCTCTGGGCAGGCGCCGCTCCGTGTGTCAGCATGCTGGTGATGTGAGAGGTGTGCATCTCTTTCAGGGCATCATGAATGGTTATGACAGTTACTTTGTTTACCTTCTGCGTAAATCTTAATAGCATGATGTAGAGTGTACTTGTTGGTAATTGAGTTTTCATCTAATTTCTGTGCATTTTTCCCCCTTCCGTGAAGACCTTACCTGTTTGGAGCAGGATGTTTTTCCATAAAAGCTCCATGGTGAGTTCTCAGTTCAATCCCAGCATGCCTATAATTCATTTGCTGTACTCACTAAACATAACTCTGTGTTTAGACTTTTTGTTTGGGATTATTTATTTTTTTTCCACATTGTTCACTGCATGGCTGATCCATAGGCGGAAGCACTGCATAATTTCACTTTTAAGCTGTGGATGCATATTCACCATCGAGTGTTGTCAAGCGAATGCATTCTGTTTTTGTTGTTGTTTTTTTTTTAACCTTTGACGGTGCATTTAATTTTTAAGTAGCAAAGAAGCTGAAAAAATTAATTATTTTCCAACAGGCAAAAAGGATTGCAAGTGATTTTCAAAGCAGGTCTGCTTTTTTGTATCGCTTCCCTTCCTATAGTGGCACTAAGTTGCTCACAGACAGAAATCATCAGTGATGACCTCCTGATACTAAGCCAGATTAGCAGTGAGTAGACAGTAAATATTGCAGTAAGAGACGTAAAGCAAGTCAGGTGGGCACTGCAGAAGAATAATAATTTACAAAGCTTATCACACCTGAGGAAAAAATGAACCACAGTTCCCTTAATGTAAGGATATTTGAAATAATAATGTATTATTTTTTGTAATATGTAAAATGGAAGCATATTTCAAAGGGAGAACAGTTCATGAGTTTTGTTTTGCCGGGGCTCGGTTCGGGATTCATACAGAGCTTTGTAACAGCCAGCCACATTTTATCACGTGAGGGTTGGGTGGCTGCAGTTATAAGCATCAAGATTGGACGAAGTCGGGGGTTTTCTTAGGAGATGTACATGGTCTGTGTGTCTTTGAGAACGTATCACTTCAGCAGAGAGGTCTTGGTAGGAGGGAGGCTGAGGGTGGCTCACGCAGGGTGCGTAAGCTGTGCAAACTCTCGAAAAGCGAAGGCACTGTGAGACAAAAGGAAAGGGAACGTTTACTCCTTATCACATGAATCATTATTACGTGAGCATTGCATGGGAAGGAATTAACAGCACAGCATTTGGCTCCCAAAGCAGTATTCCTATGGAGCGTTCCGAAATGCAGTCTGTGATGCACCCAAATTTCGTCTGGCAGTGATCTAAGGAGTGAAGGGCTCTGGAAGAGGAGTGCTGAGCACGGCATGCATTGGCCAGTGCTGCTGGGGGCTCCCTTCATAGCATGGGCTCCCAGCACTGCAGCCTTGTCAACCAGAAATGACTTTAGATTGAAGCAAGATTAAAAGGCCGAGATTAAAGAGGGGAATGTATGAAATAGACTCAGAAATCGTTGCCTGTCTTTCACAAGACTCTCTTGTGGTTTGTTTAACGCCAGTGCTAGCTCACAAATGTGGGCTTTCCTAGCCTACAGAGAAATTAGGATAAAAAACACACTTTGGGCAGGGAAAGAAGTCATGTTGTTCCCATTAAAGTCTTAATGAGACCTAAATTATGTAAACAAAATGAATGGAGATTTGACAGCTTATTGCCTGGCGAATAAAGGAGCCTGCTATTTCTTTCTTGCTTTCTCTTGTTTTATTCATGGTTTGACAACTGGGAACATGTCTTTATTTTCCTTTCTTCGGCACAAAGATAAAGTAATGAAGATGTTTGTATTTTGAGGCAGATAGGAGTTTTCAGTAATTTTGCAGCTATAAATTTTGTGCAGTGTTTTTCTCTGGTACTTTTGTGGCTACTTATGAGAAAACTTTTCCCTTCAAAAATGGAGCGTGCCCATTTTGGTGCATTTCTCTGCAGATGATTTGTGCAGTGTCTTACAGATTAGTGCTGTGGTTTTTATGAATCTGATGTGTTTAAAACCTCGTCATTGGTGATATAAAACCAAACAGGGGCTGCAGAGAATGAGAATCGCACTATTTTGTAGATGATACTTTGTTTCATAAATCAATTTCTTCATATTGTGGATCTGAAATTTGTTTTTTATACATTCAAAGCCATGTCACTTGTTTGCTGTCTGAAATTGAAGACATTGAACAGCCAGCAGTATTCTGAAGGACACGGAGCTCTGTGAGGCACACTCCATGCCTCTGTTGGTACCCTGTGGTTTTCACCAGTTGCCTATGATTTTCAGAGTATTTAAATAGAATTAATTCTTTTTTCTTACCTCCTTAAAGTGGGAAAATAATAACAAATGAGAAGTAGCTGAGATATAGTTACGATGTTTTATGATGATCAGTTATGAGCACACTTCAGAAGCTGTGGCAGACGTTAGGGTTTGTTACAGAAGTCAAGGAGTCTTAGTGCTGAGTTGTTTCAGAAGCTCTTCATCTTTTGTTCTTTGTCAGCATGAAAAAACTTGCACGCTCCTGCTGCAGTCTTCATTTTTTTAAGGAGATGACAGTGGTGCCTTAATTATCGTCAGCTTCCTCTCAACTTTTGCGCCATTTCCATAGAAAGTGCACATGTGTGTTTTTTACTGGTTATGTACACATCTATTCTCAGTGTTCCTACATTGAAAATGGGAATCATCCTCCGAAATGATGTCAGAGAAGTTAGTTAATATCAGCAGCACGCATTTCCCCAGATGTCCTGTACTGAGCTGAAGATTGAGTTCTAGCGGGTGCCTTTGTCTCCATCTTCAAGTGGGACAGGTGCATGGGAGCTGCTGGAAACTGAAATTGCACTGCATGGCCTTTGCTGAGGCAGAGATCTCCTGGAGTGTGGGTGATGTAACGCCAAGGTTTTTGTTAGCACTGTTCTACAGCTCAGCAGCTGCATCCTGACAGAGAGGGGTCGGTGTGCTGCGCAGGAGGCACGGCCATCTCCATTCCTTTTCTCCTCCGCAGTGTTCTTCATCCTTCCTGCAGCAGAGCTCACCCAATGGAAGAAGCCCCGCGCCGTGCCCTGCGGTTCGCTGGGCCTTTCCTGCACCAGGGCCTCTTGCAGAGGAGCTGCACAGGACTTGGAGAACGGGGGCAGCTTTCTGCAAACCCGGCAGTGGAAGTGGATGGCAGAGCCTGCCTGAGATCCTCAGCTCCCTGCTTTGATGGGCACGATCTGCTCGAGTGACAGAGGAAAAACCCTTATTGCCCCCCTAGGGTGAAACAAGCAGAAATGGTTCTTTTTTGCAGATAAACTCTGGGACCGTTAGCTCTTTCTGTGTTATGTTTTTTCTTTTTTTTTTAACCTTCTGCTGTAGGTTTCTGCATCGATACCATTGGGATAATAACACTGCTGTGCCGTGGTGAGTGCTTGGTGTAGGTGGGCAGACCCAGATGGGAAGAGGTCTGCCAAGAATTTATCCTCCACGTCTCTTATAGGGCCGTTGTGTCTCGTGATGGAAGACTGAAATTAAGAGCAAAGGTTTTGGTCAGAGTAGTTCAACTTTTCTTATTTCTTCTGCCCTTCTTCCTGCATCATAAGCCTTTCCTGCAAAAAGATACAGCGTAATATTCTGAATGTCAGTATATTGTGAAGATTGCTTGAAATTAACTGTTTTTAAAAGTGAGCCCAAATGTGCCTTAATTTCAGCTTATGGAATAATTTACGAAGTGCTGACAGGCTGAGAGCAAGGAAAGAGCAGAAGTTCTTAGCAGAAACCAGTCATTCACCACCTACCTTCAACATTTCTGTTTTGTTATCGTTTATAAAGCTGAGAGGGTGCTTGCATCTACGTAATGATGAGGATTTATAGTTTTCAAGTTGTTAAAATATCATAATGACATGAAAATATATTTTTCTAATGGCATTACCATTACAGAAAAATAATTTGGCTTTTGAGATCTACTGAAAGAAAGAAACTTGAGTTGGAACGTATTGATGAAAACTCAGAGGTTAAAGTGAAAAGGTGGGAAACCGAAAGGTTCCGTAGTTACAATAATTTCAGTGTAGACCTGTTGACATCCCTGCACTTATTTCAGAAATATGCAGAAACCAATGTGATGCAGCAGCAGTCCTTGGCTTTTGTTTTTCGCAGGACTAAGTTGAACCACATGAGTGCTGATGTTTTGCAGGGTCTGCTCTCTGACTACAAAACACCACTCTGGGACGGAAAATGTTTTGTCACTGAAGCCAACACTTCAATGCACGCCTTGAAAGATGTACATCTTAAAGATACAAAGTAAATAGAATGTAGTCCAGAGCATTTCCTCCAGCTGTGTATGCCTGTGTTTGGTTGAGCAGAGCTCTCTGGGACTCAGAGCGTCCCAAACTCAGCAGAGATTCTGTAATTTGTTGTTGATCTCAGGTTCCCTTCTGCTGAAAGGCTCAAAGCAATGGTTGAAGTCCATTATGTCTCTGGTTTATGTTTTAGGATAGCATTTGCTTCTACTTTGTTGGTGGTTTTTTTCTCCTTTTTATATCATCTCAGTAACCTTGGGTGTGTGGTGAGAATATTTAGAATGTTAGGAATATTAGAATAGCATAGAAAGATAAATTGCAAGAGTTTCTATGAGGAAGCAAATGTGAGTGAATCCTGTTGGTACTCATAGTTGGCTCTGTACTGATTGAGGGGCAACATCATCCTTCTTAAATCTTGTTTAACATTAAGAACGAACATTTATTGTTTGAAGCACGGATCAGTAAGAAGCCCGTGATGAGTGCACGCATTGCAGCATCATTTCTGCAGTGGTGTCCATGTGTGAGTGCTTGGAAGCTGAGAACTAATAATAGTTTTCAACACACAGTTTGTCCCAGAACTGATGGGAAGGGCTGCTTGTGGGACAGATGACTATTCAGAGTGAGCAAAATCTATTCTGAATTTTTATGAGCGGCTGACAAGTAGTGTGTTAATATCAATCAGAAATTCTGATGTTGTGGTCAGGAACTTTTTGGAACACAGAGTTTGGATCCAGTAATCTGTAATTGCAGATGTAACAGTTGGATATGAAGTGCTTTGTGGTAGTTCAATATCGGAGTTACTGACTATAAATTGCAATTGCTCTTTGGGGACGTTCCACCTTCTGGTGTAAGCAGAAGAGCTTCAGGACCGGTCTGAGTCCATGAATGTTCATTTGAATATTACAGTCAATGTAACACAGTTCCTTTTGGAAGGTTGTTTTCATGCTGTTATTTTATTTCTTATTTTTTCTGCAAATGAAACACGTGGCCACAGGTTTGCTGTATCTGTGACCTGTGGCACATACGTATCTGCACACACAATTAGGATTTAAGAACTTAAAAACAAATAAGAATGTGGCAGTGTAATCAGAGATAGATGTATTATGGAATAGGAATTAATGAAAGAAAAAATAAAGTGGGGAAAGGTAGGAAGAGAAGGAAGCAATGACATAGAATATAAGAAAGAGAGAGAAAGCAAATTGCAAAGATGGAAAAAAGAATAGGACTCAGATAAGAAGGAATCCTGTGTGAACTTCTCAATCAGTGTTCCTGCTGAGGAACAAATGAGATCCAGGTTTGCTGGGCAGTGCTCTAAAAAGAGCTTTGAATTCATACAAATCTGGAAGCAGTCGAAGAAGAAAGTGAAAATGCAGTCGTGTTTCAGTACAGCACAGTGACAAGCCACTCGATGTGCTACTTGTACATTGTTCAGTATCATAGGAGAATTTTTCTTACTCTTTTTATTTGGTGCAATTACTGATTTGTTTTAACATATAGCACGAGTGTGCACGTTCTTTCCCTTCCCTCCTGTCCTCTGCATGCTGTTCCCTCTTACCTGTTGCTCACGTCGTGTCTATTGCAGTGGTTTCAATGCCATCCTCACTGTCTGGGTTGTAGCTGAGCAGCAGTCAGTGTGAGTGTCAGCTGGATGCGGATCTTCTGCAAATGCTGGGAAAGACCAGCCGCCTTGGGTGGCAGCCCCAGACTCCGTGTTTTCATTCCCAAAGGGCTTCCAAATGTCTGCATTCCCTTTGGAATTTGTTTCTATTGAATGCAAATGTTCAATATTGGGTCTTTCAAACAGTCTAACCAATTCTGCATTATGAGCAGTGCTGTTCTTCAAGTTAATGAGTTCAGTGATCGGGGGGAATTTGGAACCTATTATCCAGAAACACTGAGCATCTGTAAGTCCTGCCAGATCATAGGGGAACTGCAGATATTCAGCACCTCCGAATTTGTACCTGAGGATGGCTGTGAAGCAAAGGACATCGTCATTTTTTAAGTATCAATTTGCCTAATTTGTTTTTTTGTTTTTGTTTTTAATTTAAGCAAAACCAAACCGGCTCCACAGATTTCACCCAGTAAGTCTGTGGGAGGAGAGTTTTGTGTCGCTGCAGTCTTTGGATCATCGAGGTCGTGGTTTGCAAACAATGCTGGGCTGAAAAGAGAAAAAGGTAGGGAAACTTTCTGGAAATTAACTGTGCTTCTTATGGTTTTCTTTTTGTCTCCCCAGCCCCTGCAGTTCTTTTCGTTGATGTATTTGACCACAAGTTTATTAAGCCGAGCGACTTCCAAGAATAGTCGGCGATTTCAGTAAATATTTTTTCAGTTTCTCTTGTGCTGTTGCAGTAAGATTTTCTTTCTTCTCGCAAACAGATCAATCAAAGCAGTTTGTAGTGGAGTCACTGTACATCATCAGCTGCTACGGGAGCCTCGTGGAGCATGTGTTGGAACCACGTCCTCTCAGCACTGCTCCCAAGATCAGTGATGACACCCCTCTGGAAATGATGACGTGCCCGAGAGCCAGCTGGACTTTGGTTAGGTAGCTCATTTCTTTTTCTTTCTGTCCTCCTTTTTGTCCAGTAAATGAGTATGAACTTCTTTTTTTTCTGAAAGGAGTGAATGAACTGCATCAAGATTTTTGCTGTTATTTTTATCTGTTACGGACTTTCCACTGAAAGAGGATTCAATAGCAAATTCAAGCCTAAATTTTCATGTAGTTCTGTTAGTGCTTAGACATGGAGCTATGTGAACACGTATAAGATCAATAGAGATCTTTATCAGTTGGTGATTTTAAATGATCAGTTTGTAATTTAGTTTTTTATATATTTTATATTTATAAATACAGAATTCTGCCATGAGAGATGAGTGAGGTTTTCCAGATGAAGCATTGCAGAGTTAGGCGAGTTATCCTGTAAGTAGCTGAAGGTAGCATTTCTTGAGGTAGCTGAAGAAATTATTCCTGACATGTGGAGGAAAGTAAACAAAAATTGATGAGAAACTGTTGTCAGTGCTTTTGACGTTTTAAAATATTTTCTTATCGATTTTTCTTGGCTCCTGTATTCCTTAGTGCTGCTTATTGCTGGACTGGATTGATCAATACTTGATTTACCAAGCTATTTAGGAATGGCCCACCCTAATTAAAATTACAACACAGACTTCTAGACCATTATTGTTGAAATGAGTAGGTTGTAATGGAATTGAAAATTCTAATTGGATCAATAGTCCATAACTTTACACAGCTTTATTTTCACAGTTTGTAAATGCTCAATGACTTTACAGTATTGAAGCAATGCTAGTTAACAGAACACAAAAGTTCCCCAGGTTCTGCAGTGTGTTTATATTAAATAACATTGCTGTGGTCCTAAACGTATTTACCAGCATGATCTGAACTGCCTTCGTCATTTTGGTGTGCAGTATTTGCTGCAGCTGACAAGCAAGTATTGTCTTCACAATCTGCACAATTTGGCCACGCTGCACAGCTGCCTGTGGTGTATTTCAGTGTTTGAACAAGCTAATTTAAGTAATTACAAACATTTTGTGAGCTTGTATAGATAATTACACGTGATGACAGAAATGCTGATTTACATTCTCTGTATTAGGCTTAAATATTAATAGTCTTGTGTTTTACCTCAGAACTCCTCAGTGGAATGAGCTCCAACCACCATTTAATGCAAACCATCCACTGCTGCTGGCTGCCGATGCAGTACAGTACTACCAGTATCTTCTTGCTGGCTGTAAGTAGCTGACAACTTTTTGTCTTATGTGCAAGCTGTGTGCTGAGCATGACTTTCTGAAAGGGATTTTCAAGCTGCATTCTTCAAACAAAATGACAGCAGTTGGCCAAAGGACTTTCTAAAAATTCATTATGAATGAACTGGGAGAAGTAGGGTTTTTGTGTGAGATGTAACTGAAATGTGATGAAGATTCAGAGACAATTTACCATAAGAGATGAAGTTTTAGAAACGTAACAGTGTGCCAGTAATGATATAATTAGAGGGAGGTAAAATGTTTCCATGCATTTCCATTACAAAATATAAGTATATATATATACTTATAACATCTACCATAAATAATGCTCTGATGTTCTTTATTCTTCTTCGTTTTTTTAATACATATTCCAAAAGATGTACATTCTGTTAGATTGCAGCAAACTGTAGGGAAAGGACCAGCATTGGGATGCTATACCTCCTGAGTAGTAGCTTACACTGAACAAGTGCGTGTTACATCAGAGGTTGGGGATGGGAGTGCCCACCCGTGGTTAGGTGTTCAGTAGTATCACAATGAGCTCTTCTGTGCAGCAAGAAGCTGTGCTGCTTTCAGTATGTGTTCACCTTCAGAAAAGAGCTTCTTGTAAGCAGCTGTGCTAGCAATGGCAGAATAGTAGAGTTAGATTCATTTCAACATGAGTCAAGCTCTTGAGGCCGTTGTGTAGGCAAAAAGTGAGAGCTTGGCAGGCCTTGCAAGTGTGACCCGTTAGCTACCCTGAAGACTTAAGGGTTTCTTCCCCTTACTTCTCTTGCTTTCAGCCATTTCCTCATGAAACTTACATTCAGAGACAAAAAAGTGCATCTGCATTTTCCCACTTCCCTGGAAATCCTCATTGCTGGGCTGCTTCCAGCTGCTTCCCTTGGGAGCCCTGGCCCCACTTCCAGGGGTGGCTGCCCACCATGCTGTGCTGCCCAGCCACGCGTTTACAGGGGGTGATACCCATCCTATGGCATATCCACAAACATTTGATTTATGTACCTGTATTTACAGATAATGCATGGATATTATACAGCTCTGGTATATATCTCATATTTTTAATAGATAAATGAGTACTTTTATTTATAAAAGTCACATTTTTTTTTATTCTCACAATTCAGAGAAGACTGTTAGTAGTGATTATCAAGTCTCTTCTTTATTATCAAGGGTGTAGTCAAGACTGAAGTGATGTAACAGGCTGAATTCCACAACTCTTGGCATATGCAGAGGTACTCAAGGGGAAATCAGAGCCTCTGTGCAGTTGTCAGTGCAGCTAATGCCAGCAAGTTACGTGACACGAGCATTCAAAATGCAGAAAGTGGACACCTGGGCCGAGAGGCAGGATGGCTGAAGGTGGCTGTAAAAGCGACGTTGGCAGCAGACCAGGTCTGTTGCCTCTACCTGTCCATCTGTTACGTGCTCTGAGAGCTCGAAATGTTGGGAAACCTGCAGGTTCTTCCTTTTTCCACGCTGCAAGTAGGAAAGGGAAGGAAATTCACACTGTAGAAAATAGAAGACAGAGGTAACCAACAGCACACAAAACTGAGTGAGCTGTGCTTTGTAGCCAGAATGTTTTCTGATATTTCTGTGTTGTTTTACTTTCACATACAGGTATGTGGGCTCTGCTTTGAGAGGAAAGGTCATTGCAAGGATGCATGCTGGTTGTATAATATTTTATGATACGAATTTAAACACAGATCAGTATTTTCAAAAGAGAGTGAAAGGATATTGTCCATTGCTGTGTACGTTCATTGTTCTTTAGGGCTGTCAGGCCTCTTGCTTTGCAGAATTATCTAACCAGGCTAACAAACACAGTGTCTTCAGGGAAAACAGCAATACTAAGTCATCTTGAAGTGCTCTCCAAAGCCAGCTTTTATTCACAGATGCTAGCTCTGTTTGTGAGTCCTTGCAGCTTGTCTGTTCGGCCAACATTCCATTCCCCCCTTCTCCCCTCCCCACATTCTCTGCTCTAGTTGTGGACATCTTTCTCTTCCATGCTGTCTTCAGCTATTTCTCCTGCCGGCTGTCAAGCCTATGAATTATTGCATGTAGTAGGCAGTTATTGCAGTACACGTCCAAAAGCACAGAATGCTGTCTGGGGAATTTTGGACATTCTGTACAAGTATTTGTAAACTTTTTCATTTCTGCAGAAATGTAAGTAATACATGAATACCAGCTGAACAAAAGCCTTTCAGAGAGCACTGATGTGCAGATGCACAGATACACTTATTTATTTCTCTGTATTTCATTAACAACTCAAGGACTGTCTGTTTCAAATGTCTTCTGTACTGGGACCTTTTTAATGGAAGAGGAGTGATGGCTAGATTCCAGCAATATAATGAAGTTCCATTATTTGAATAACAGCAAATAATTTTAAGTCCGATGAGTTGGAATTGGGACAGTACAGAATAATAAATACTATAGACAAAAAAAAGTGGAGAACACGGTAAAGTTAACAGTAACAGAACTTTGTGTGTATGTGATCTTTGAAGCTTTATTTGTCTTCTGGAATTGTTGTATCTGAAGCTACTCAGTGAAGTTTGTGAAGAAGTGGAGTCCAAACAGGATTTGCACACATCAGTCCCAAGCACCTGTTAGTTTTCCCCCCTCAAATACAGGCTGAAATGAAGTTGGCTGGCTCTGCTTACCTGGACAGCGTGATGGGCTCGCATTAGCTGCAGCCTGTGGTCTGATGGGCTATCACTTCCATCAGTAAGTTTAATTGCCAGCAAATGGCTAAATAGGAGGCTTAGGGTGAATGTTACATCTGTCTGCCACGTTAGTGGTAAGAGGAATTCTGGCGCCGTTTCAGGGTCACTATTTGTATCTGTCTATCAGAGGTAGAATACAGCAGTTTCTCTCAGTTTCTGTATAGCATTTCTGCCAATTGTTTGGCTCCATTAAGTGTGCAGTGGAAATAAAAGCCTGAATGACCAAGTCACAAGGGGGTATGGATAGACCCTTTCTTTGTCCACACTCAGAACATTGCATTAGGTCTCATTATCCATTTATAATAAGTGACCTTTGCCCCCTGGGTCATTGAAAAATACTCAGTGTGCTTTTTAGCACAGAGTACCTCTGTCAGCAGACGGGCAGAACAATGAAACGTCTGGCAGGCTGCTTGGAGAGCTGTACTTTGCAGGTTTTCTTAACTATGCAGTTTGATGCCAAAACACAGAACCGAAATCTGTTTTAGTTTCCAAAAAGTATAAAACTCTTGTGATAAAGAGGTTTCAAAAATACTGCGCATAGATATCCTTTATGCACGGTTCCACTTGTAATATTATTAAAGGATTGTAGAGTTATATTCAGAGCTGTTGAGGAAGGAACAAGGAACCATTGTTTGAAGAAATATTTTGTACAACAAGTGTCCAAGACCTTTATCCCAAGGGTATTTGTAAGTGGATTAGCACAGCTGTTTCATTGCTTTGAGGTCATCAGTGACATCTGCTGCAAAAACCTGGATCAGAGCATGCAGTTCTCATCTACCTGAGTGCTTCAGTGCAGCCATGGCTGGCGTGGAGAGGTGAGAGAGTGGGTAGTGAGAGATTTGAGTCCTCCTGTAAGTTTGTAGCTTGAAAGTGAACTTGCATTTTAAGCTTCACAACCTGCCGGTCGGCAGGAAGCATCAGCATCCCGCTCCTATAACTGTTTTAGGCATTTTGCAGGTGGTCTTTGTAAAAATAATAAGTCATGAGAACCTCCTTGGCTTCTTCTGGAGCAGATTTCAGACTTTCTTCATGTCTGAATTTATACAGACACGAGCGTGATACGTAACGAATTGCAATGACTTTGAATTCCAGCAGAAAGTGTTACATCCTCATTTCATACTTCCCTTTCTCCTTCTTCCTTCCTGCTCCCCTTTGAATTTCATCGCACTGAAGGTGTTGTGGACCGTAGTTCAGATATCTGACACATGAATGATTAACATGTTAATGAACCAAACTTTGAAATCAGAGCAAAAACTGATCCCAAAAGATAATAACATTAATTACAATTTCTGTCCTTTGGCTCTGGAAAGGGCATCTTCATCTTCCTGGCAAGAGTTTTGGCTCCTCAGGACCAATTTTATGGAGACGACCTGCAGTTGTCAGAAGCAGGCCAGTGACAAGAATTAATATATTAACTGGTATGCAGTACTCTTTGACAAATTGCTTACTAAATACATCAAAATTGATTGGGCATTCTGTGTTTAAATTGACAAATGACTGCATTAGGGGAAGGAGGGAAATCCATTAATTACAGCTGCCCTCAACCGTAGGAAATGTAATCGTATAAATATAGATTTTGTTAAAACAAAAGTCTCTACTGTAGCGTTGCTGGTAAGTGTACTTGCACCTCCTCGCTATTAAACTTCCAATAGGAGGTTCTGAAGACAGATCTTTGCAACTGGCTTTTAAAGCATCAAAGACCATTTCTGGTTTTTTCTCCCACTCTGACCACTTCTGGAAATTGTGCTTCCAGAAAAATGGGCGTCTTGCTGAGGCTTCTGCTGTCTCAGTAGCTGTTTAATCTAAATGCTGGGTAATTCGTATTTCCATTTTAGAACTTGGAACAGGACTACGTATTTTTGTTCTTCGTTCTTGCTTTGGTCTCCAAGTAATATTTGCATGGCTGTTACTTATTTCTGAGTAAGAATTTTCACTTGACTTGGGCCCGAAGATATAAACGGTTTTGTAGACTTCGTTAAGGGATTCTTGAAAGGAGTAGGGTCTGTATTTATAGATGACTTTGACTTCTGGCTGTTACTACAGATTTTCATTTCTGGACCAACTGTTGTACATATTTAGCATTTTACTGAAAATGGCTTTCATTAGAAGTCAGACTTAATAACTGCTTGTTGTCTTCAAAGGAAGGGGTTAAGCTCTCTTCACTGTTTGTTTGGGATAAATGATAACAAGATTTATACTGATAGTCTGAACACTGACATCATGTTTGCACTTCCTGCTCCCTTGAATGAAAGCTACGCACCCTGAGCGAGACTTTTGTCTCTAAGCAACGTTGTGGCTCTTTATTGCCTATTTTATATTCCTGCTATACATTCCACTGATGGAAATAAGAATTCCATACATACAACTAGTGAGCATAGTGCAGAGGAAAGCAGGACTTGCAATGAGAGCAGAGAGTGCTAAGTAACTGTGAATGTGTGCTATGAAGACAGAGCTCATGAAGAACAAGCCATGATGCATAGAATCCCACCCAACCTGGAGCCATTTGAGTGCACTGGGCAGGTACCAGGAGGATCTGGTTGTTCTGCTCCACGAGGCTTCTTCTGTGCCCAGCAGAGCATGTGGTGGAGATAGGGAATAAGATAATGAACTGGGGCTGATAATTATGTTCAGTGCTCTACTGCTTCTCAGCCTTCTGTTTTTTTCTTGTACTCTTTTGCATGGATGGTTTTAATAGTGAATTTAAGATGAAAGAATACATATTTTGGTACGTACCACACAGTGCATGAGTTGCTGTAGCTGTACGTACCGCATGCTCTGTGGGCAAGAGCCGTATCTTGCTATGCGTATGTTCAATGTCTGTCACAATGCAGCTCAGTTTCAAATAATAAAACTGATCAAAACCAGAGCCTGTTCTGTAACAACAATTATGCTATCATACAGTTACGAGGTGTTCAAAGCCTTTTTGCTGTGTTTCTGAGACATCCCTGCATGCGGCGGTCAGAGGCAGTCAGGCTCAGAGCAGAGCTGGCTGGGCTGGGTGAACAAAGCACTCTGGCCGTGCTGGGGGTGGGCAAAGCCCACTGGAGGGTTGGGACAAGCGGCGGTCGGTGCACTGACATTGTGAACTGCCCAGTTTCTGTCTGCCGATCGTACGAACGCTGCCTCAACAACGTAGCCGTACACCAGGGATGATGGTCTTTCCACAAGATCGTGTCAATGGAGTGTTCTGGGCTTAAATCTGCAGCTGCATCACCAGGGGAGTACACACAATTGAAGGAAAGGCAGAGGCAGAGATGGGCTTTGCAGAAGTAAGGACAGCCGGCAGGGAGTCAGCAGGGAAGGCTCCTTGTCTGCACTGAGCTGATTTGGAAGCCTGAGTGATCATGGGCTCTGTTTGCTCTGAACGACTCCACCAGGAAGAGCAACCCTGGGGTGGTTGTTATACTTAAAGATGGGAAACAGCGTTATGTTGTTTTGGTATTTCGTGTACAACCAGCACACAGCTGAGATTTCACGTACTTACTGCAGTACATATGTTTAACTTTATTATCCAGATGGGAAATTTTATATATATAATTTATTTATTTATGTTTTCTGGATTCTCAGTTTGCCATTATTATTCCTCCTGCTTGAAATTACCTCTAGTTAGTGTATCCTTCTCATTAAGTTCTATTTTGTTATTGCCATGTAATAAATGAATTCAACATACTTCTAAAAGGAACTTCCTGGATCTGTACACCAGTAGTTTCAAAGGAGTTGTTCAAATGTCCTTTAAAAATCCAGATCTTTGCAGAATGATTTTTAGTATTTGAATTTTGTAGATGATTTTTAATATAGTTACAGGAAACCTCATTTCAGAATTTCAGAAAACTAATTCTTAATTGGTTATTGCGTTATTGTGACTGATGCATTCTCTCCAGCTATCACGTGAAAACCGTAAGAGATCCTAATGAGTGTTTTATGGCTATAATTAAAAAAAAAAAGAGACAAGTGAAACTATTTGCAAGAGCACATTTATCTTAGAGAGTTCTCTTATGGTTTACCCTCAATGTTTTCAAGAGTTTAGAAGCTAACAGCCCAAGAAGAGGGAGTTCTTGCAGTGGCAGCACAGTGTTTCCTTAAGCAGTCACAGCTAACGAGGGAACTTTGTGCCCACCTCTCTGCTACTTCCTACTCTTCCCACTGCATTTCAGCAACTTCGTACGCATTTCTAAGAACAGATTTTATTTTCGTGACATCCAATTTTTTTAAATTAGGATTTCTATTTTCATGTAATGGGATCATTGAACAGGGATACCACGCCTCGTTTTCTTCTGTGAGTATTTGGGTTTTGCTGGCAGGAGTTGCCGACAGTGAAAACAGAATTTTCAGGTTTGCTTCTTGCATTACAAGGTGTAACAGATTGCAAGCTAATCTGTGTCACCTTCCTGCTCCAAAAAAAAGATGTTTCTAATGAAACTGCAGTTCATGGTGTTTCCTAAGGGGAAGCGAAGTTTCCCTAAAACTAACCTGTACTTCCTGCGCCCTACAGGAAACAGGATTAAGTGGTAAAGGGAAGCAAATTTAATTTCTGACTGAGCATTGGATTGATTGGGGTAAACAGGAACAGGGCAGATACCGTTTCATGGGGAGCTGCATCATTGCATTCGAGCAGTGTGCTGAAGCCTAATATGTTCTTCAGCCACAGTCGCTGTTTGTGAAACAGTACTGGCAGGCAGATAAATGAACTCGCTGAGGTGTTTTGGGAGCTGACAATCTGTGTTAATTTTTTGATGCCTATTGTATACCTGTGTAGGACTTTGTCAGATTAGCCGGGACTTGCCCGTCTTGATCCGTGTTTTATATACTAAATGCTGGAAACAGCACTGCGTATAGGAATTAAAATACTTTCAGATGTGTACAAACAACAATAATGAACAAGGGCACATGCTGAAACAGTTCTTTACTATTCTTACATGGTCATCTGGAACTTCTTAGAGAGGAGTCCATCAACACGGAGGGGTCAGTTTTCAAAGCAGTGTACAGGGATTTAGCCGCGCGACTCCTATTGACGTTAATGGGAGTCAAACGGGTAAATCCCCACGCACCGCTTTGAAAATTTACTACTAAGCCTCTTGACTTCTCACTACATACTTTGATTGTAACAGTAATCCATGGTTAACATAATTTTCCCGACAATAATGTCAAACATACTTTTGAAGTCAGTGAATTATAGAAATAGTTACCTCTTCCATAATTCCTTAAAGATGGCCATCAGATGGATTTCACCACAGGTTCATGCAGTTGAAATTATTTTCTAGCTCGGGAAAGAATATATGTGTTATCCTTAAGTACAGAGCTGATAGTCTGCTCACAGTCTCAGTATTTGAAGTGTTGAACAGCCTTAAGGTACTCCATCCTGAGTGTTGGGTTCTAGCTCTGCCCAGACTTAAATGCTCATTGTACATGACTGCTTTCCGATGGGAACACCGGGAGAGGAAGCTGGAACTTTAGCACAGAGAACATTTACCTGATTGCAGTGCAACCAAGAGTAACAGTAAAGCCTGAGTACCTGACCAGTACTGTTAGGGAAAATAAAACGTAGCTGATGACTGTCAGACCAGTGTAAGGTAAGGAGCAAGTAAAGCAGTCAGCCAGGCTGGGGTAAATCGAAGAATTCATATCCTGCTTAGAGTCCTGGCTGTTCCTGGAAGATTAAAGTTCTGATACAGAGAAAAGGATGGTCTATAAAGCACCCAGTAAACTGGAGTCAATATACAAATAATGAATAAATCTGTAAGTCAATTGGTGTTACGAAATAACTCATGGGCTGGGTAAAATCCTGATTTACGGATTTTTTAATGTGTAATTTTATGATGTTTGTGCATATAAGAATCTCAGAAACAGTCGTAACATGAGAAAAACTGAGTGGGAAGAAGCTTTGTGTAGAAGAGGATATTTTAATTTGCATGGAATGCTTCTGCAGAAGTTCACATGCTAAAAAATGCATTGAAAACAGAACATCGATCACTAACATGCAGTCATGATTAGAAGTACATAGAGTATGCCAAAACAGTTTGTTTTAAACGTGACTGTATGAATCCTGTTTGAAAGGAAAGCTTGGTCTTTGCTTTACCGTCCGAGATGGAGCAGAGGTAGAGCCAGCAGTCAGATCGGTGCTGGAAGGGAAAGCAGAGGAGTGTGCCTGCATGAGACTGGATCAGCAGCTGTCAGACTGGAAGTGCAGGGCCCTCAGTGATGTGAGTCACCTGGCTGTGGGACACCACATCCACCTCTGGTGGGAGTGAGATCACATTGTCAGATGGAGAAAAGTGGGACCTGCTGGTTTGGGGTGGCAGCACGCAGACCTGCATCACATTCTGCTTGTCACACGTGGCGTGGTGTCACCAGTGCGGCAGTAGTTGCAGCACTGTGAAGTTGGTCATTCAGATTGTGGCGTTTAAGAGTAGTCCTGAAGTCAAGAATGTGATTACTGCAGGTCTCTCAACCACCTCTGATCATTTTAGTTATGACTTAGGAATCACAGAAAAAACATCAGTCAGATGTTAGCATGTGATTCATATGAAATCAGTGGTGTGTAATCTGTGTTTTTATACCTGTTTCCCTCGGACATCGCTACAGCCTGCATGTAGATGAAGGGCAGGCTGGATTTGATGAACTGGTTAAGAGCGCGTTGTGTCTGTGCCTACTAGATTTTACAATCTTATTTCGAACGATAAATTTTGTGTATTCAATTGGGAAAAAGAAAAGCTTTCTGGGTGTCTGCACACGTGTATGGCAGGCAGCACAGAACAGTCTTTATAGTCTGCAAATGCCGTTGTTTGCTCTTAATTTGGGCAAACTTACGTTCCCTTAGAAAACAGCACATTGGAAATTTCATATATAACTCAATTAAATTGAATTGTCTAAAGCTTATTTATATAAATGAGAAAATTAAAACTTTTTGGTTCAGAAAGTACACAAAACTGAGTAAAACTGGTGATTTATTGTTCACAAATCAAAACCATAAGTGTGCACACCAATTGAGCTGTAGTGTTTCTTTGTTCCAACACTTCTTTGCTGCTGAAAGATGTCAATTTATAACGTTTGAATGAATAAAGATTTGTCTTTGGTCTAGGTATTTATCATATAATTATCCCATCCATGAACAAAAGCACCGTTTGTTAATTCCAGTATTTGCCAGGCATATGTATTTCTCTAGGTCTTGCTCACGCGTCAAAAATGCCTATGCAAGTTATTCCCAAGTTTAATATAAATTGTCTGTTTTCTAATTTATCAGTAATGGTAAAGTTTCAAAATATTTTTTTCTGTATTAATCATTGAGCTGTGTGAATAGGAATGGAGTTTCAGAGGACACTTTGTTTTGGCTCGTAAAGCGTTGCTCTCCACAGTCATTTCTGTGCAGTTAACACACAGACTCCAAAATCTGACCCTTGCCTTTAGTGATCTTCAGTGTGGTAGTAAGATTAATCTTGCAAATGCAGAGAACGGAGTCTGAGGATTTATTTTGTTACTTTACCTTAGAGCACTGATAACCACCTGCAGCTTTTATTTGAGGGATGAAAATGAGAGGGCCGTGTTCAGGTCAAGAAAGAAGGTGAAGAACAATAATTTCCACTCCAGTTCTGATTTTCCTTAGTTGAAGGTGCAGTGGTTCAGTAGAGCCAGTCGGGAAAAGAGATGAGAATATATTCCAGATTTAGAGCTGGTGTAGATCAGTCTTCATTGTAAGGAGGACGGAGTCTCAGGTCCCTAACAGTACTTCCGAGCAGCTCAGAGGTGGTTTTGCCTCTGACCAAACGTTTATGGCAAAGCTCAGATTTCTGCTGTGGGTAGTGCTCCAGTTTGTAAAGCATGACCTTGAAAGCATGCCAGCATGCTTATGTTTTCTGTGGTTATGAATTAGCCTTAGAAAATCGTGTTCTGCTCTACTGCTTAAATAAAAATTGCATGTTTTACTTCTCACCTTGGATTTCCAATAAATGCTCAGTTTTGTTGTATTTTTCTTCAGTCTGCAGATATTTGTAAAAATTCCTGAATCTTTGTGCATTTTTAGAGTAAGTGAGCTGAGTTGTATTTTGACATTTGGCGTACGTGCATTCCAGATGATGGAGTAAGTATGGCAAGAAGTTCAAAACTGGCGTAACTCAGACCCTAGATTGGATTGGATTGGATTACTGACACCTGAAATAGCCAGCAAAATATCTCTGGAGGAAGGGCTTGCTCTTTATGCACGTGTTACACGATGTTTTCCCAAAGAAAGAAGAAGGACAAATGTGAAATTAAAAACACGGCTGAATACAAAGCTTTTGAATTACTGTGAACATTACAGAGAAGTTCTCTGAAAACTCAAAAGCTGTGTGGTACAGTGTAGGAATAGCAGCACTGATGTGTGTGGGGCGGTCGTATCTCCAGTTGGAACTCAAAGATTTAGGCAGGAAGATATTGCATTACTTTTGAGCTGAAGTTCCTGGAAATGTCCCCCTGACCGTGGACTTGGTCTTGTCCTGGAACTGAATGCTTGATAGCGATACAAGACGTGTGTGACCCAGAAACACAGAAAGAATCTCTTACATTTTTAGGTTGTATTTGCTTCTGTAAATTCAAGGCCATTTTTAAGCTGGAAATAAAAGAAGTCTGTATGTATATCTGTAATAAGGAGCACAGCCATGGCAAATCTCCAGTGAGGATCACTTGTCTTATGAGGCCATATCTCAGAAAGTGCTGCTTGCTCCACTCGGGCAGTGGGAGTAAGGCGTGCTTTGCCTGCGGCGAGGCCGGGCCCGTCATTATGGGATCCTGCTATCGAAACCAGACTCTCTTTAAATGCCTGCTTTTGTGATAGGTGTGGCGCATAAATGCTATTTTATTAAATAGCAAAATAAATTATTGAGGTTTGACCTCAGCTGAGGCTTTATCACTGTTGCCCCGCTGGTGAACTTGGAGGCAGAGCCGTCCCGTGGAATTCCGCATGTCGTCACTTCTCGGTGGAAAGAGTTAATGCTGCATCTGAGCTGCACTGAGACGGGCGCTCCTGCCTACGCAGGGCCAAGCAGTGCTGTGCTTCCGCAGGGAGAGACAGGCGGGAGTGGAAAACCAAACCTGTTGTTCGATTTGAACAGTTTCTTTTTTACTCTGAAGCAGTCTTGGGCTGCCCTGCAGCTCAGCATGCCCTGAGGGGCAGGAACGCACCCACAGCGCCCTGCTCTGCGCTTGGCAGCTGAGGCCTTGCCCCTAGGACAGAAAGAACAAAAAATTCACAGCAGTCCATAAAGTTCCTGTTGGTTGGAAAGCAGAAACATCTGCTGGAGATGTGAAGTTTGTTAGCAGAGCTCCATAAGGGAAGGCTGCAGCTGGCTGGCTGTGCCCTTGGAAGCAGGCAGCTCTGCAGGCTGCATTTCCTGTGGGGCGTGGAGAGCTGTGGGGAGATTTGGGGCCACAACAGAAGGCGTCAAAATAATGGCAAGGAATTAGAATGGGCCTTATGGTTGCGTTCAGATGCGTGCTATGAACCGCCAGCTGTTTGTGGTCCAGGATGGTACCTGTGTTTTCTTAATACCACGCATGATACAGGACAGACGGACCCATCTGTAATTACAGGACAGGGGCGGTGCTGCTTTGTAAGCGCGCACGTGCAGCGCTGCGCTGCCGCAGCTGAGGGCGCACCGCGCTCCTCGGCACCGGAGCCTTTCCCGCCCTGCGGGCCGGCCGCGCGCTCAGCCCGCCCCGCCCAACTCGCACCGCAACCTCTCGCGAGCTGAGCTCGCAGCTCCTTCCTGCGCTGCCGCCATTGCGGGTATCGATGTCGATGTGCGCGCGTCGCTGTGCGTTCCTCACTTCTGCCACAGGTGAGACCTGGAGGTGAGTTTGGTACGTCGCAGCCTTCTGAATAAGGATATGCTGCGATTCCGAGGTGTTCAGAACGGCTCCATAGCTGAGGCTCCGTTTGGAAAACAGGCTGAGAAAACAGGATGGAAATTCCTGTTTTTTGTCACATAATATCTGGATTTGTGAGAACGCCGTGCTGTTTATGGTGTGGAGGCGCCGCTCTGTATTTACGCGTCCAGCTGTGTCTGCTTTGCCATCCCCTGTTATCGGGGTTCCCAGTCTGTGTGAAGTGCTGGCTGAGCAGCTGCCGTGAACAGCTCAGCCCTGTAACACTGGGGTTCTCCAAACTCAGTTTTAAGAAATCAGAGTCACGCTCAGATGATGCTGATACAACAATACTGGTTCTAATTCTTGTCCACTCTCCGATGTGCTTGGGGATCATCCCATGGCAGCATGAAGCCACCCTTCCATGGCCACACACTGCAGCCCCCTGCGCTCAGCACTGCCTGCTGCCCTGTGCCACACACGGCTCTCCCACATGGGGAGTCCTTAAGGCGGCGCCTCCACCACAGACTGTGAGCTCTGCTGCTGTGTCTGAAGGACTCAAGGACTGTGAATCATGAAATATTTGTCTTTGCAATATTGACTCTCATAGCATCTCTCTTGTTTGCGGTAGTGTTTTCCCCGAAGTTATATGATTAAATGGTGGTGGCTCTCAAGGTGCTTTTGTATGTTATATGGTCTGCAGTGCTGAATGTTTAAAGGTAATTTTTTCCATTTTCTCATTTTCTAGTGGTTCCACCAGGAAGCCCTGGACCTATCACTCGACACGAGTCCTATGACAGCTTGGCATCCGACCACAGCGGGCAGGAGGATGAAGAGTGGCTGTCACAGGTACGTTCTGGAGAGTTCCGCTGCAGGAACCAAACAGTGCTCATCTCCACTAGGAGGAAAACTCATAATTTCACTTCAGAATTGAAAATAAACTGACAGCATACCCTGGCTGTTACCATGTTTAAGATGGACTTCGCTCCCCAATTAACGTTGAACGAGTCTGATTATCTCTGAATTTTAAACAAACATATTAAAAGCCATGTACAACCCGTTTTTCTCCTGACATGGATCTTTTCAGATGTGGGTACAGAAGTTGGCTTGGCAAAATGGAGATGTTCAGTGTTTCACATACTGCATTTTAGCATAAAATTAGTAGATAATCCTGCTTGGTGGGATAGTTTCTTATGAGGTGAAATTGTGGCCATTTTAGCCATTCTTGCTTTGTTTTAGTGATTGAAGATTCTTTTAAGAACCCAGTAAATACTTGATCGTGTGGCTCAAAGTATAATTTCAGTTGAAGAATGTAAGTTGTGAATAATATTCTGAGAATTAGATCCTGTTAGAAGTAAAAGTCTTGACAGGAAAAAAAAAAAAAAGTATGCTTTGGCTTTACCAAAGTAATTCTAGAGTACCTGATACGTGGATTTCATTCTGATGAAGCAGGTGGGTTTCCTTCTGTTTAAGAACAACATTGTTATGGGAGTGATGCATTGAATATCTTGCTGGGGTTTGTCACATAGTTTAATGAATATTAAACATTTGTAGATGTGATTTGCTTCTCCCACTAGTGAACAAATCACTGACGTTTTCCTAAAAGAAGAAGTTGGGTTTCCACAGGTGTCCTTCAGGATGTTGCATTCAATGGCAAATCTATTCTTGTGAATCCACTCACCTGGTCCAGGTTTTCAAATGCAGCATCTAACTTAATCTGCCTAGGCTGTCTCTAATTTGCCAAGGCATAATGATGGTAAAACTACCAAATGGCTGCGTGTGGTGGGAGTTCTGTCACTGTGCTCGTTGGGTCCAAGATTCCATCTGTAGTTTTACTTGTTACCTGGTAAAGCCTCTCCAAAACTCTTTAGATAGTTGTGCTTACATTACTGTTTTGGTGACTTTCCAGTGTATAGTGAGAAAAAGTAAAAAAAAACCTACATGATGGGCGTTCAGTTGTTACTATTTCTTGGAAAGTAGGGAAGTCACAGGAATTTAAGAAAGCTCAAACTTCATCACATCCATCCCTCTACAAGACTAAATATATTTATAATAAAAAATGGGAAGTGACATCACTCAGAACACGTATAATTTGGAGATTGCTTCAGGAATGTGAAATCTTTGCTAAGTGACACGAGCAGTGATACCTATTTTGAGCACGAAGGTGCGAGCATTCTCTAAGCAAGCCACTTTAGATTAAGCCTAAAGTGTAAGTATGTTTTTCAAAATTAAAGTGTTGTTATCAACAGTAACAGCATGCAGTGAAAAAACACTGCCCTTCACTTCAACTTTTCAATTAGAACAGTGGGTAATGTGTGCTGTCAGTGTGAAGTAGATACAATATGTTTGTCCTGCACACAACAGGAGAGTGAATAGGAACATCTGGCCATAGCCTCAGTAAAATTGCAGAGGCATCTGTTTACCTCTCGGCTCTGTGACACTGATGGTTTCAAGCTTAAAATATACAGATTACTTTATCTGTGGCCTAATTTACACTGCTACATAAAAGCTACTTGACTCAGAAACATCTACAGTCAATCTGAGTTACGCTAGGATAAATGCAGGGATGGAAATAGTGCTAAATAGGCTGTGCATTTGTCGCCTTATATTAGCAGAGAACTTAAAACAACGTTATCCAGTATTTAAAATTCCTTCTTAAGGAATTAGAGTCAGTAGTACGTGTATGCATGCACAAATAAAACCCTAAGATACTTATCTGTGTCAAATAGATAGAAAAATATATTTTCATGGGTTTCCTTGATAAATTGCATTCCCATTGTGGAGCTGATAGTTATTTTAACGTAGAAGTATAGGAAGTTTGCAGTCTATTTTTGTCATTGTAAAAACATGAGTTCAGCAGAGCTTAATATTTTCATATTGCCTGCTTCTGATCTTTAAAGGCAGATTCTTTATTCAGTTGTTACTGAGGACTGATGCTTTGTTTGCCCTTCTGATTACAAGGCCCCATCCTGATCACATACATTTGCAGCAGCATTACCATCTCAGTTTCCACAGTTGTTCACACTCCTGTAGTTGGCTTCTTTGGGACCCTGCAAAAATTTCTACTTAGCAGTTTATAGTTAATAATATGATGAGACATTTTTCAGAATATTTTGGATTCTTCATTTACTAGAATAGTTTGTTTTCTCAACTTCATATCTAGGCTGTCACTGGTAGAGAAGATTAGTGTTTGTTAGATGCACCTCCTGTATTCTCTGTGCGTCTTGGAAGTAGGGATGGAACTGTGAAACTCTGCGTGTGTATCCACACACAAACATGCCCACAGATACATATCTCAGATACACCTACCATGTAATGGATGTGTGGTTGTTCAGTGCAAACAATCACCCCTATCTCTGTCTTAATTCTGAGAATTCATTTAAATGAAGGTGTGTATGTAACTGTCCTTCTAAACTCAGTAGCTGCACGCACACACATCTGTATTGCATCTGCACAGAAATGAACTTGACCCGAGGTGCTCAGTGTCTCACAGTGCACGTCACATTGCTCCCTGTCACCAACCTTGCTGCTTTCCAGCAAGATGGTCTCTGCCAGTGCTATCCTCAGTATGCCAACACTAATTATGAGCTTTGGTTTGAAATACAGTTCACACTATATGCCTGTGAAACAGTGCTGTTTGGAGTGTGAACTTTGAGAAAGCAGCCGGAACAAAGCTGGAACAGCTTGTTTTTAGAAAGTGCATCCCTTATCCAGGTCAGGATTGAAGTGACTGACAAGAATATTTGGGGAATGCAGACTTCCAGTTCCTCTGCGCACTCCACGTGGATGCTGTCAGAAATGTGTTCCCCCACTCGCTGCCACAGCACTGGCTGTTTAGTGGTCGTGCTACAGCACCTATTTGGTGTGAGCCGTTCCCTCTGTTCCCACAGGTCGAGATAGTGACCCACACCGGGCCCCACCGGCGCCTCTGGATGGGCCCTCAGTTCCAGTTTAAAACCATCCACCCCTCAGGCCAGACCACCGTCATCTCATCCAGCTCCTCAGTGCTGCAGTCACACGGTCCCAGCGACACCCCGCAGCCGCTTCTGGACTTCGATACAGATGATCTTGATCTCAACAGTCTCAGGTAAAAATAAAATGAATTTCCAAGCTGTTTCACATTTGTTGTGTGAATCACTTATCTTATGCTTAAATGAGGCCATCTGTATAGAACACGTAGTGCTTTTCATCAAGCTTGTCCAGATGAAAGTCTTAGAAGTGTATGACAGCAGCAATAAAGATTCATCCAGGTCAAACAGCTTAGATTCACTTTTGCCACTTCTTGTGTAAATTACAGTGAAAGATCATACAGAGTCTGGTGGCCTTCTCAGCATCATCTTGGCTTTGCAGTTTCTGCATTGCTTAAAAAATTAATTCTCTCAGACATGAGTAGGAATGTAGTGCCATAGATCTAGGTGCTGACTAGATGAAGCTGTCAGAGTGTTGGAACAGTAAGGGAGAGTAGAGAGATTAAAACAAAATGAACATGTATGTTTTCATGTGCACATACTACAAAAGGAGCAGGCGGTTACGAATGTGTCTCTTCTCCTGAACTGCTGAAGAAATTGGTGTTGTTCAGAAGGGCCTGGAGGAACTGTAAGCAGTTCAGGTCAGTTGGGTGTTTTTGTGGGGAGGCAGCTAACATCTGAGATGCAGTGGAGAGGTGCTCACTCGGTGTACCATCCTAACCTGCCTGCGGATGGGTTGTCTGTTCCTTGGCCCCTGAAAGCAAAGTAAAATTCCAGCAGGGCAGCTGATTTGAAAATAAATGGTTGCTCAATTGCTTGTTTGTTTTTGGCTTGTGATTTAATTACAGCCCATGTGAGCACTGATTTGACACAGGTGGTGACTGTAACTTATCATTTAGGATTCAGCCAGTTCGTTCAGAACCTGTTAGCATGCCCGGCTCATCGCGTGCCGTTTCTGATCGCAGAGGAGTTTCAACAGTGATTGATGCGACTTCAGGTAAGAAGGTGTTGTTTTTTTGTTTTCTTTGGTGCTCGTGGCATTCATCGATCTGGTTTTCTCTTTGTCTGGTAATGCAGTCACTAATAATGCTGTACACTTGAAGGGTTGTCACAGTTTTCAGCTGCGCTCACTGGTAAGTGCTGTCTTACACAAATGTATCTCAAAGATTGTGATGACTTTTCCTCTTACCACTCGTATCTGAAGACACAGCATTGTCATAAAACGCAAACACTGTATTCACATTAAGCTAGAGAATGCTTAAAAATACCCAATCTAAAAAGCAGAACATTTGCAAACGTTGAGACTGAAATGCTTTTATTAATGAATGCCTGACGCGTAGGATATTACAATTCAATCTCATTTGTAAAATACATTTCATTGAGATGTAATCATAAATGTAATTTATTTCTGTGAACGGTCAAGACAACATGGAAGTTTAACTGATGTTTGTCTAACAGAGGCACATTTTCACTGCTCTGCTCTGGAAGAGTGTGTGTAAACGTAATATTGCAGTGGTTCATTAATATCAACACAGCAATGTATGCGCTGTAAAGTTTTTCCTTTTTCATGGTGCTGGGATATAGTCTATATAAAGAAACAAAGACAACAGAGCTTTATATTCAGTACAGCTGTATAGCGTCTGAAGGTTCCACACAGCAGGATTTTGTCAAATAAAATCTCTCACAAGTAGAATTATTAAACACACAGCATTAGTCAAACAGTCAAGTCAGAGAGGATTTTAATCTGTAGTGATTTGAAAATCCCTCGAGACTGTTGATTGGATTGAGGTTAAACTGTAAAAGTAGACTGTAACACATACAGAAACTGATTTCTGAAGGTTGTTTTAAAGAGAGTTAAAATAAAAGCTCCTGTTCCAGACTCTGTTTGCTGTACATGTAAATTCTGAGTCCAAGATTCTGCATCGTTTGCCAAATTAATTTATTTGAGTATTACAGGATATTTCTTAGATCTGTTTATAACTGTGTTCAGTAATAACTGCATTTATGTTGGATATTGAAGATTGTCATTGTAAATTCCATTTTCAAGTATCGAAAACCAGTTAAATTAATTCCCATTGAGCTTGGACATCTGATGGTGGTTCTTTAAAGGGAATTATATTTGTTTTAGTGTATGTGAGTGTAATTTTGAAAGTTCTGATTTGCTGTGTAATCTGTGGGCATTACCTCTGGAAGCTTCAGTTACAGCAGTGCTTCTGTCTGTATCTGACACTTCAGATCCAGAGTGATTAATGACATGGCTGTCCCTTGCTATCGGTGTGACTCTGCCAGGTGATACAGATAGAGACATCTGCATTATCAAGGTTGGCTTCTTTTGTATTTTTTTTTCCTAAGTGTGAATGGAGCAGTGCAGTTCCCTGGAACAGGGATATGTATTAATTCTGAAACACAGCTATTCTGTAACAGTACCACATTCTAAAGCTGTTTTGTTCCAACAACACTGCAAACAATGAACCACATTCGGACCGTACTTCTGTGCTGAGCAGCCTTTCCTATAGAATAGAGGGGCCTTAATGTGAAATGGCTCATATGAATGTGATGAAGCTCCACTGGTAATGCCTTTAACATGTGTGTCCATATTAAAATTGCCAAAGTCAATTTTATACATTGTTATGACACTAAAAATATATTTACTGTACAGCAGTGACTCCATTTTATTATAACACCTCATAAGTTTCTTATAAACAATGCATGGGTTTTGTTAGAGACATGCTGATAGCAGTATTTATTTAGCTTCGCTGCCAGGCTGTTGGAGTTTGAATTGATTTTTGATTCAGGGACTTGAACATCTATTTGCAGTTTTCATATTGCCTGATCCTTAGTTCCTTCCCATGCAGAAAGTATTTGTCCAAACTTAGGGGGGGGGGGTGTGTGTGTGTGTGAGAGAGAAATGGTGTAGGAGTTCTACAGGGTCAAGGAGACATGAGAAAAAACGTGTGCAGTTTTTGAAATCTCATACTGTCCTTGTAATAGAGTTGGGCAGCAGGAAGAGGAGCAGTGCTTCCTTTCTTCCTACCTTGGAGGAATGCAGAGGACTGCATTCAGCTCAGCTCTGCATGTGAAGGTTTTATTTCAAAACTTTATATGCAACATTGCATTATTTTAATACTGTATCCCACTACAGTAAATATGCTCACTTCCTGCTAGTACTGAGGCATACTGTAAGTGGTTTGTGTTCTTTGTGGAAAATGAATTTATTGGAAAATACGTATTTAGGTTTGAAGCATTTTTTTAAGTAGGTCATAAATTTTTGCTGGCTAAGTTGAACCAGGAAGTGATCCTTCAGCTCTGCCCCGTGCATGCGAGTCTGGTGCACTTTATAAAGATGTTTATCTGGTGTTGCTTAGAGACACAACCAGCGTGGCGCCTCTCCTTATCTGACTCCATCGCTTGTTCTTCCTATCAAAAGATTTCAAGTACATGTTTATCATCTGTAATTTTTCCATCATTCTTTTTAGCTTCCTTCCATCTCTCCGTTGGTGAAAACTTTGTCATTGCAGCTAATAAGACATCTGTGCAGGTTTTTTAGTTGTGATTTGTGCACGTGTCTGTACAGTGATGCTGTACTAATGGCAACGTTCTCTCACAAAGGCATTTGAAAAAAAAAATACTCATTTGAACAGAGCAAAACTTAATTATGAGAGTATTTTCAAGGTGGATATCAGTATCTGTAAAGATAGTGGATACATAAAGAAAAAAGGTAGAGGTCAATATAGTTATCTCAGTTTCACTTAAAATTTTTCTAAGCTATTGTTCTCTGTGTTTGTTTTTTTATCTTTAATCAGTAAGATAAGTTTGCAAAAATGCAGGCACCTGAAGCTGCTGGACACGCATCCTCAGCACACACGTATTGGTTGGATGCATCACAGAGAGAACATACCCTCAGGGATTAAATGCACTGTAATTCCAGAAGCTGTTCCAGAGCCACAGTTTAATGTTGAAGGGACAAAACTTGAGTTTAAAGCTTTGTAACACAGGAAGTTTATAATATGCACTGAAGGGAAGACTTTACTGATGGCAGAAACACGCTGTATATGGGAGAGGCGTGCAGTAAGTCAGGTTATGTTCAAGACTTTCTTTGGACAGCAGAGTGGAATAGAAAACTGGTAAGTGCCCATCTGCAGGAGGTGCTGCAGCTGAACATCAAACAGTTCAGACATCTAAACCAACAATCTCTGAGATCTGTAGGGCAACAAGAGGTGTCTACCACAGAATGATCTGGCTCTATTTCAAACTATTCTGCTGGCATGACTTTAAAACTTTAACTGTAGACGTTGATTGCTGTTCCTTTCTTTGGTGTGACTTGAATTACATATGATTTTTGGATAGCTGAGGTATCTACAAAATTACTGGAACTAATCTGGGAAGCAGCAGCATCGCCTAGGTAGGCAGCTGCGTATCTCCAGTGATGAATGGGTGCTTTTCAGAAGTTTTATACTCTAACCTGTCGCTGAGTAGTGTATGTGTTACCTGAAAAATCACAACTTACAGAACTCTGTTACAAATAGCTAATGGAGGAATTAAAGGCTGCAGGAAGGCTGGAGAATCTGCATGGAACAGCAAATCTGAACTGGCAGAAATAGAAGAGCTCTAGAGCAAGGATGTTGCAGCTGTTCCTGATCACACAGCTGCACTGAGTCTGTATGGGCAGACATTTCCTTTAAGCTGCAACAAATGTGTTGTTGAAGGGCGCAGGTATTCAGGTGTGCTGTCATACCTGTAAATTCAGTCCTGCTTGGTTAAGAAATCTGTCTGCATCTGTCTTTTTTTATGAAAAGCAGAGTGTATTCCCTCATGCAAACAAGTTTTTGAACACTTAGCAGTCAAGTAATGATTTTGTTACATTGTCAACTCAGAAAAAAAAAAAAAAAAAATTGGCCAGGAAGAAGCTGTCTGATCTTTCACATCAACGTTTTCCTTTCCTACGATCCGTTTCTTTCTTGCCTAGTACAGAAATTGGTTATGGTAAGAAAATGTTGATGAATGAAATGTGGTTTTTTGTGCTTTTTTTCCTCTTTGGTTGTGTGTAGGCCAGGCAGAACATCTATATTCTCTTCTAAAACCTGGCATGCGCTGTGCTTCTTAGGGACGCACACATCATTTTTTAATGAGGATTGTTTATTACTGTTGTATGAAACACTGACAACATGAAGCTTTCTTCTGGTTACTTCAATCAATGCCCTCTTAAAACTGGCTTATAGTTTAGTACTTCCCTCTTCTTTGTTTGCCACCGGTGGCTGTGAATAGATGGCAGTGGGCTTAATGAGCAGAACTGATGTGGGACTGGGGTTTAGTGGGGGTAGGAGGTTGCCTCCCTCCCTCTGCCTGTAAGGGATCGTTCATTGTTCATCACCACACCTGTGAGACAGGGACCCTGGGACAAATTCTTACTGTCCAGCAATGCTCTCACTTGGAATTTAATAAACACTTCTGCTGTCACACCTTAAACCATCTGAGCTCTTTTCTGTTGTACGTGCGATCAAATATTTATTCCCAAACGCTGTACATCAGAAAGTGCTGCCTTGGAGTAGCGGAGATCAGTTATTCAGGTAGTAAAGATGTGTGAATGCAGCTGGCAGATGAAGTCACCAACATTATGAATTCCCAGGCTGTCCTTATTGCCACAGGCAATAACTGACAGGCCTGAGCGGGCGGCGGTTTCCCATTACGGGTGCTGGTAGGGCCCGAGGATCCCGGTGTCATGGATACTTGAGCTGCCCTGCTTGAGTGGAGCCGGCCAGCGCTGCGGGGCCTCGCACAGAGCTGTAACCGATCCGGTCTGGAATCCTTGACCCGAACCTGTAATTACCTGGATGGTATAAAGGTGGATTGTTGTTGCAGGTAGAGATTGCGCTCAGATCCTCCGAGCATAATGCTGAGCTTTGAAGCCAGGGAACAGCTTTGGCCCTTGGTCTGTTCTTCACAGCAATCGAGAGGTTTTAATAATGGTCATATAACAAGCTGTTCTTAGGGGGCATCACCTGTGCAGTAACAGAACACATGCCCAGCACTGTTGTTCCTCTGCGCTCCGTCAGCTTAAATTTAAATGTGTTGAAGTTATGTTTCTTTCCTGTAACAGCTTGCAAGCAAATTATATTAATGAGATACCTATTTGAAACACTTAGTATGTTTCTCATTTGAAAAGTGT
Organism: Centrocercus urophasianus; assembly: GCF_019232065.1. NCBI lineage: Eukaryota > Metazoa > Chordata > Aves > Galliformes > Phasianidae > Centrocercus > Centrocercus urophasianus. Next base: position 2,115,550 of record NW_024884900.1, read on the forward strand.
TTTTTGGAGTATTTCCAGGATAATGCATACAGTTTGGGATATGCTCAGGTTTTCTTTTAGTGATGAAATATCACACGCCTGCATGTGTGTGTGCTTCCTCCATCCTATTTGGCTGCCTTGCTAAATAAGTGTGTGTGTGTGTGTGTGTGTGTGTGTGTGTGTGCTGAATACTACAGAATTCTGGTACTTATATTTTTTTTTTTTTTTTTTTTCTTTTTATCAACTTGATCTAGTTCATCTAATTTGAGAAAATGTTATCTGATGATTTCTAAAGAGGGCCTTAAGACTAAAGCGAATTCATCAGGCTCCAAGATGCCACTGCAGTGTACATGATTACATCTAGAAACAGCTATGCCCTATAGACTATGAAGATGTGAAGAGAAATTAAAACGACTTGACACTACGACTGGGCACTTGCTTCTGGATCGTTGCCTGGCTTGGGAAAAGACTCAGCTGCAGGGATACATGGAGTAGCATTAATGTCTTGAAACACCAGTGGGTGTTTACTGCAGGCAGGAAGAGTATACTGAAGAGGAAGTGCATGGGACAGTGAGCAGCAGCAGATTAGTTCTATAGTAATCTATTTTTGCCCCTCTCTGATGGTATGGTGGGTTTGCCTGCTGTTTGCAGCATGGCGTGGGACTCTGCCCCATGCAGGTGACAGGGAAGGCTGCTGATCCTCATCCCACACTGCCTTGGGTTTTGCTGAGGAGCCTGGTGGCAGCTAAAGCAGTTCATCTCTTCTAAGGTGGTTGTGCTTTGACCAGTGTGTGTCCAATAGCTACCACAGGTGAAAAACTCACAATGGATTCTCCGAAACAATAAACGCAGTGCTTTCCACATTGCTGTCATAGCTGGATGGTAACGTAACTGTGACCTAAGCAGCATACAGACCAGGTACTGGATAATGAGTTTTCTTCACATACAGAGATGAGTCACAGTGAGGCCTCCAGGGGTTACGTTAATGGTCATTGGTGCAGTCCTCTGCTGCTCAAAGACAGTTGTTCTCGTGTCACACAACCTGCTTGATGCGTGTTCCAGTGGTCCATTAATGCAGACAGCAGAGTGTCTTATTGCTTAAGTGTTACATACTGACTTCCAGCTGGGAAAGCCACCTTCAGTTCCTATAATGGCTTGTCAGCTGAAAAATAGCAGTGTGCTAGAGCATGCTCTATTCCAAGCACGTAAGTGCTTCTTGTTTATCTATAGGGAAAAAAATCCAAAATGCACAGTGGTATTTTGCATATCAGTAGCTAAAGCACATTCATTCTAAATATTAGTTTGCCTTATATATCCTTTTATTGCCCTTCATTAACAGTTGTTGTCAGTGTTTTGCATAGATAGCTTTATAGCTCAGAGTAAGTGGAAAGTGTTGATTCTAATCATATCTGACACCACAATCTTCTGTGGAACAACACATGAGCTGAGAGTCCCGATGGGCTCCTGCAGGATACAATATTTATTATAGCTTGAGATCTGAGAGCTCCTAGCTACTGTTCAACTTACTACAGACCCACAAACCTCAGTGTCTGTGCTTGTGTTTTTCTAGCTTGCACAGAAATAACACGTTGTGCAGTGTTGGCAAAGAGGCATTGACATTTCTGTACTTTTTATACAGTGCTTAGAGAGGTAATTGTATGAATCTTAATGTTTTTATAAGTTAGTGTTGTATTACGTGCTCATCTATTAATCTAGAGTGTTTGAAATGTTCTTAAAACGTTATTAGATGGGCAAGTTAAAAGGCCATCCATTTGCAAATGAATTTTAGAGTCAGGATTTTTCATGCCGAGTTTTTGGTCAGGAAGTTGTCCAGTTTATGATAAGGAGGAGGCGCTCAGGGCATCAGCTCCTGTCCTCAGGGCTTCCTTTTGTCTTTCAGCCTCCTCTGCCTATCAAACACCCAGAGGCTTGATGTGCACAGCCCTGTAGCACAGCACCTGCCTCAGCATTGTATTGTGTTGGTCATTTCAGAGTGACTAAATCTGTAGGTGTACGAAGCAGTCTAGAAGAATGCTTTTTGGGGTTTACTCTTTTAAAGAGGCTTGGGAGTGGTGGGGCAGCTGCTGAGCGGTGTCTCCTTGTTTCATACTGGTTCCTAATTTCTTTCTTTTTTTTTTTTTTTTCAGTTCTCTTCATTAGAAGGCAAAAATGCACCAATTTTCACTATTGTTAATCCAGAATTAACTATTGTTCATTGGAGTGTAATATGGAGTGAGCAGAAGTGTGCTGTCAGTTGAGATATATGCCATATGAAACTGAGCTGTTTGGTGTGATAAAGTAGTCAGGTGTTTGGTGTGTCCTTAAAGTGGAGTTGAATACTTTGAGAGTGTGTTAATCACTGCCTCCTAACCGTCGTCTTGCAGGAGTAGGGATGTCCTCTGTTGGAAATAAATATTTATATCTAGGTAGAAATACAGTCGGTTGATACGTACTTGTATATACATTTTATTGCCTCAGTGACGTAAGGAGTGAAAAAACAGATGGAAAATATTTTGTTTCTCTTAATTATCCAATGCTGTGAAATACCCTTCGGCTTGCAGTCGCCTTGGCTCCTCCCCCTGTCTTGGCCTCCATCCCTGGCGTGATCCCAGCCCATTTTTAATAGTTCTTTATCCACTGCTTGTGCTGCATTTAGCTTTCACTTTTTATTAGAACAAAAGCTAAATGGGGTGCTGGTTAGCAGCAGGGTGAAGAGCTGCAAAAAGCCAGAGCTGGTGCCAACAAGCAGCTGCTGCAGAGGGTGCTCAGCATGGGATGAGCTGCACTGGGAGCAGGGTAAGGAGCCCTGGTGAGTCCCTGTCCTCAGCCTGTCCCCATCTGCAGGCACTGCTGAGTGCTGGGGATGGCCTGCCCAGGGCTGGCCTCCATGACAAGGACACGGAGTGCTGGAGGGAGCATGTAAAGCCAAGTACTGCATGCACGTACATAAACCATGTGGTGCTGTTCCCCTTGTAAAGGTGAAAACAAGCAGGTCACACTTAGTTAATGACAGAAAGCAGACTTGGGATTATTCACATCATTAGCACAGGATTTCTCCAGATAAGAGAAGTGGGATATGAGCCTCTACTGCCCCGAGGCTGTCTTTGGTTTGCTGCACGGGGCGTCGTCCTTTAAAATGGAGCAAGAACAGGGGAAAAGAAAAAGGTGGTAATATGTCTAACATATGGTTTTCTCTGGAGTTTGGCCACAGATTTTAAGGCCTTGGAGTGGATTCCTCAGGTCTTCATATGCTATCCCAAAACCAACACAAAAGCCTTTCCAAATACGATTTATAAGCTCTGTGATTGTAATAGTCCTCCTACCCAAAATCCCGTGTCTCCTGGTCAAGTGGGGCGCAGGCCCTTCTTTTCCACAGTCCCAACCTTGCTAAGTCTCTTTGCCTGGTGTTTCCCTCCTGCAGCAACAGGCAGCTATTTGTGTCTGATGTGCAGAGTAGCTGTGGGGCTGTCCAGCACAGCTGCTTTCCCTTGAGCTCACATCTGCTCAGAGCGAGTGGGACCTCCATGTGCTCACTTACCCAGGCTTTTGTCCCAGATGCAGCTGGTCCTGGCTGTGCACAACCCACCTGTATTTCTAGATGATTCATAGAATTTGCTAGGCAGTGGCACAGAGACCCGGTGCTTGCTCATGAGTATCTGATTGGGTTTGAGCATTAGTTTTGATGACCAACTGCTGTCATGGTCTTCATTTTACTTTTCCATTTGCTGAGTTATGGTACCATTAATGAGAGAAAAATGCAGTGCAGGAAATGCACACTTTGCAGTTCATTGCCTCTTGTTGTTAGGACTCTGGTTTCTCGTCCTGACTGCACCACTGCAGCAAACGAAGCCTCTGGGAAGGTTGAAGCAGTAGAAGGCACAGATGCAGTAAGGTCTTGCTAGCTTTTCACATCTTTAGCTGTATTATTGAGTGATTCACTTAGTGTTACACAATTCAACCATCACTTAAAATATGCTCTGAAAGTACAACATTCTCTGAGTGTATTTGTGATTGAACTTTAAATTCTGTAATTGACCTAGATCATCTACAAGGCTGTTTGTGTTCTTTGTGATATTTTTTTAACAAACTGAAAGTTGCCATGAAGGAGAGCAAAGGAGATGCTGTTGTGCTGGTCTTTGGTTTGTTTATGTGGTTCTTTTCTCCTTTTTGAGCCTTAAAAAAGCAAGTAACCAACCAACCAAGAAAACCAACCCAGCAACAAGCAATATGCAGTGAAAGATTTGCATGGAAGACATTTTACCACTGAATTTAGATAAAAAATTCACTGTATCATAAGCGAACCATTTCCCCCTTGATTTGTGTCCAAAATATGAGGAAAAACATTGCAGATGCATTATGCATTTTACAAAAGAACATATGCATGCATTTAAATCATTTACATTTCATCTTTGCTTTCTCTTATTTTTAACCCATATTACGGTGAGTGACAGCATGTTTGGAAAACTGAGGCTGAAAGAGGAGCTTAAACTTTCATGCTCAATAAGCTGAACTGCAAGCAGTGCTTCACTATTTCATGATTTTATTTCAAAGTTTTGCTTTCTCTCCACTGAAACATGTGACCAAAACTTTGGGAGTCTGTGGGTTGTAAAAAAGATGATGTGTGCATGGTACGTGCTGGTCCTACAGAGCCTGCAAAGCAGGAGTTTGTCCTTGCTGAAGGAAAATATGTAAGCATGTGCCTAAAGATGTTCTGAATCAGGGCTCAGTGAGGCTATTAGTGGTTCAGTTGCTAGTATCGAGCCCTCTTCATGCTATAAGATCCTTTTCAGTATGGGGATGAGGAAGACAGCAGCTTTGTGATGCAGCACCCCAGCATGGCTGGTTTCCAGCACTGCCCTGCTGTGCATTCAGGCAGGAGCTTCTGACTGCCCTGCTTACATAGCTGGTAGGTGAAAAAGAGTTGGAATCGTGGATGTGGTGTTTTGGTGATGGCATCAGCAAGCACCACTTCCCCCATTGCTATGAGCGGACAAATAGAAGTCAGCTCTGCTGCCCTAACTGTAGCATTTAATCACACTTCAGTGCAAGACCCTGCATGCCATGGAGTGCTGAACGTGTGCTGTGCAGCAGTGCGGTGTGCGAGGAGTGCTGATACGTGTGCTGGCTGGCAGCCTGCGGGCAGGTGGGTGTGGGCACACAGCCGTGTGCAGGCAGTGCTCAGTGCTGCCCTGTGGCCTTCCCTGCAGTCTGGCCCATGCTCTCCTGCTGTGGCTCCTTGCAGAGCTGTGCAGAAGCCTCAACACCAGCATCGCCAGCTCTGATGGGAACAGCAGCACTGCGTTAGGACGAGGGGTTCAGTGAGAGTCTGGCATCTGTGGAAGTTTTGTGTTTGATAACGTAGATGTTAAAGTTAGATGTTTACACTCCTCCTGACAGCTTGTAGAGATTTTTCCTTGTTCTCACCTTCTTGTGAAGAGTCAAACTCAAGAGTTCTGAGCGACTTTTTGTAGTAAAGGGTTGACTTGTAATTGTGGGCATGATTGGGAGGACCTGTAACTTGCTTCTGTATCCATCCCTCCGCTCTTAAAGCCAGGACGTGAAAGTAGAGAGGTTAAAAAGATATTGCTGATACTGAAGCAATTATATTTGGAGAACATACACTTTGGTTTTACGTCTCTGGCTCTAAAAGGTGACATTTCCCGTGTTTGTCATTTAATTTAACATTCTATATATTTTTAAACGGCTGTATGATTTGAAATCTCCAGATGCAATGCTTTATGCTAAATGAGGTTGACAGTTCAGTGATGTGGAAGGCCATTATCTCACCTTTGTGCTTCTAAACTATAGCCACTTGCTTTTGCCTGTTCATAATGCATTTATTGCATTACAGCATAGGAATTTTTAACACCTATTGAAAGCATTAATTAAGTATGCCATACTGATGAGCACTCTGAGATGAGCAAAAAGCCAGAACCAATCATGTTCTTCAAGTTTGTTTTTCTCCTGTTGCGTGCAGTGGGAGTCATTACATGACTGATGAGCTCCAGTAGTGCATCTGGGCTGGAATATTCTGTGTTACATATTTCTGTAATCTCAAATTTCACCATGGGCAACAATTACCTGTATTAACTATCATGGGCTGAGGCGATATCTTTAACGTGGCACTGCAGGGTGGGTGCCTGGTGGCCCTGTGGCAGCTGGCTGAGATGCTGCCTGGGTGATTGAGGACTTCCAGGCCACACCACAGGAAGGACACAGGGTTTTCAAGCACACAGTCAAGTGATTTCTGTAAGTTCTCTGGTCACTCACGTTATGGCTGTTGTATCCTAAAACACTGTGATTTGGTTTAAAAAAAAAAAAAAAAAAAAAAAGTGGTAACATTGGTAGAGGTTAATTGACTCAGAGCTCCTACTCTTACTGGATTTGTAATTATAAACTATACATACATTCTTATCTGATGTTTAATTATTGGTGAAAGAAATTTATGTATTTTCACAAACTTGACATGTAAATACCTGCGTAAAGCCTCAGCAGCTAGGAGCATAAAGAGATACATTTTTTGTTCTAAAGAGTCCAAGATGTTCCATTTTGATGTTTGGGGCTTGATGGGATCCCATTCCCATAAACTGGCATCCCTCTAGGAATGTACCATTTCCATATGTTTTGTTCCCTGAGAGGGGAGTTGGCTCCCTGTCCTCAGATTATCATGAGGTCAAGTGACAGGATAAGGGGTACCTGTGGAAATAAAGCCCATTTCCCCAGCTGCCCTCCATGGTGAGCTCCACTGGCTGCAGTGCCTCTCTATAAACCAGTGAACCAGAATTCAGACTTTTGTATCCTGTGGTTGTTGTCCTGAGTCAGCAGGTCTCCTATCAAGGCATTTTTCTATAAACATGGAAAATGGATAATCATTACTTTGTCTGTTAGAGCTCAGTAATACAAGAATAGGTCATAAAAATGTCACTTGTGTCTTAAAACCTAACCAGCTAGAAACTCTCCCTCTTGTCTAGTGCGGCCTGCAGTGCCTTTGATCACCTTTTTCTCCTCTTCCTCAGTACCCCAGCTAACTTCATAGTTTTCCCCTTTTTCCTTTGCCATTGTGACAGTGCTCTGCTGCAGATTACAGCTGTGCTCAGACTCCATAAGGTTTATATGATTAGTCAGCATTTGGTTTCCATATATAGCAAAAGTGCGTCTGGAGAAAATATTCTTATACATATTTCCAGGCAGTAGGATCAAAGAGCTCTCTAGGTTCTCAGTTTTAATTTATCTCTTCATGCACGTTGTATAAGGAACATCAAAAAGAATCCGTGTTTGCAGGAGGGAAGGGAGGGAGCCCTTTGCTATGTAGCTCTGGGAGTGCCGCTCTCCCAGGCCAGTTCAAATCCTAGCCTTTGTCCTCCATGGCATTGCTGAGATGCAGACTTGGTTTTTCCTGCCTCCATGTTTTGTGCAGGCAGGATTCCTTTCTCATCTTGAGTCCTGTGAGCTTTCCCATTCTTGTTACCCCGATGCTCCTTCGGCCCCAACTGAGCTCCCCTTCCTCCATTAGGGCTTTTCCCTTGGCTCTCCATCCTCACGTTGGCTCCTCTCCTGTTGTAACACATGCCAGGTTCATGTAGTTGTATCTAATCCTTTGAATGCTTGTTCCATCTCACTTTTTTATCTCAGTAATTATTCCTCATACTTATAATATCTCTCAGTATTTGCTTCTACTCAAGAAACTCATCCTCCAGGAGTCAGCTCCCAAATCACACCAGGCCTCTCTGAGATTGCATCTGCTGGGATGTGTGCCAGGTAACCCACCATGCTGGGAGGGACTCTGCCATGAGCTGGGGGGGCTGTGTTATTGTGTTGGGTGCTCTATTCATGTCAAGTTTTCTCGCACCTCAATTAGATCCTTTTTTTTCTGTACCTTTTATGGAATTGTAAAGCAACAATTTGTAAACTTTTGTGGTTTTGAAGCATATGGCAGCATGGGTGCTGCTGGGGGCAGGCATACGTTGTTGTTATTAAATAAGCAACATACTTGAATCCTACCAATCCCTGCAGTGTTTTTCTATGAGATAATGTTCTGAAATATTACTGTGCATAATAAGCCAAGACATGTGAGTCTTTTTTACATCACATTTTTAGAAAAGTCTTTTTTTTTCTGCTGATAGAAGATCTGCATTAAAAAAATGTAATGGTTTGATTTCAGTCATCTACTCAGCATTTCTAAGCTACTTGCCAAACGATCCCAGGTGTGGGATTGCAGCAGGTAATTTCCTGCGCTGTATTTGTGCGGATGATTTTCTGTGTTAGAAGATGATATCGGCTCACCTGGCCTCTCAGTGACAGAGAAATCCTTTGTTTATTCATTTAGTAGGCAGATTAACCCTAATGAATATGGCTTCCTGGAAATAGATACAGGGGACAATAGCGAAGTGAGGAGTGGGGAGAAATGGGGCAAATTCCCTTTTCTTTCTTCACTTGTAAATAATGGTAGCTTTCATGGCAAAGTGTTTTAAATGAGAAAGGAACGTGAAATATGTCAACCAGAAATTCTTGATTTTAAACAAAATGCTTTCCTTTATGGTTCAGGACAGCGCTGGGCATTTCATAGCGAGGTAGAGGATGTGAGAGCAGGTTTCATGTGGTTGCTGTTCGCTCTTTTGTGGAACCTGTTAGGTTTTGCATTTTGTGAATTACTAGTTAACAGTAGACTCTTCCTTCCAAAGGTATTGTAAGTTTTATGAGGTGAATAGAGAAAGGTGTTAACCGTAATGCCTTAAATTACTTCCGTCTATTTCTTTTTGTTTCTCAGGAGAAATAAGTCTGGATGGACATGGCAACAAGTGCGCTGTGTGTGCTGTCTGAGCAGCTGTTCTACAGAAGAAGGCTGCGTTCAGACAAGGGTCACGCTGTGTTGTTTTTTTTCCCAGTCATTCTCTTGCCGTGAGTTGACGCAAAGCTTCTTGCAGGCGTTTCGTGCAGCGCTGCTCGCTGTGCTCAGATGTGTGTCCTCTGCGCTCTGTCCGAGGCGGATAAAAGGCTGAGCCATCATCAGTTCCATTTAAATAAATGGGTGGGTTCTCCAGTGCTGCTGATGTGACACTGGATTATAGTTCCTAACCGAGTTGGAATCTGCCTGGAAAGGTGGTCAGTGTGCACGCAGAGCCCTGTGAAGCTGGGGGAAAGATGGTCCCTGACTTGGTGGGGTGTAAATCAGGCTGAGCAGTTCACATTGTGGTGTCACACGCTGTGGTATCGCTCCGTCTGGTAGAGCGGCGTGACTGAATTATTCAAGCTCAGAGTGAATAATGCAGTGATGAATTAAGTTGTATGCGTGTTAGTGTATGTTTTTATGTATACATATTGAATAGCTCATACTTTAAATGAGGGGAAAACACTGTAGTTTGCTAATTCAGATGGCTGCTACAAGCTACTGGTCGAAGTGTAGACGTAAGTACAATGAATGGTTTTGCTATGTTTGTGAGAGGAGCGATTTCTTGCATTTTTATGTGACTGGTACTTGAGATACATTATTCCCAAGACATGAATGTGTAGACACAGATGTGAAAATCTCTTAACTTCCAGCCAAACTTTTCCAGATCTTATCACTGTAATTTATTCTTTACTCTCTGTAGACTAGAAAAATGTCTTCTTTCACATAACTTTATACATTGGAGGAAAAGGAAAGTTCTCTCCTACCACATGCAAAGTGTTGAAGATAGGATACTGTTGGCTTTACCGTGCTGACTTTTGTAGTCGCTTGTAAAAACTCCAGAGCCTCAGAAGGGAAGTGAAAAACCAGAATTTACCTTTCCATGAAGAATAAAAGTTTCCATTGTTTCTGAGTTATGTTGCTGAAAGTATAAATGTGCAGGAACAGATAATTTTTTGAAAGTATATATTTGTACGTGTGTGTGTGTGTGTGTGTGTGTGTGTGTGTGTATGGGGTGGCAATAAATTACAAATGAATTTGTTTGCTTTGTGTGGCGATTGTTTCATCCTTCTTAAAACTACTATTTATGTAACCTTTAACCGAGCGGAGAGTAGCCAAAGCATTGTCAGGAGTGAGGATTGTTTTTCTGGCTGGTGCTCATAACAACTCAGAGCTGAGCAGTTGTGTGGCACTGCCTGTGCTCGCAGTGAGCAGTAACTGAGCATGTTGAAATGAGGACAACATGCCAGTGTTTTTCTTTTCTGCATGTTAAAGATCAAAATAGACGTGTGTCACATTAGGTGTCATTAGAATAGAGCTTGTGATAACCAAATAATAGATTTAATGCTGACTCAATATGTTCAAAGATGTCGGCGCAGTTGCAGAAGAACGGTGCAAATTGCCTTTTGAAACATGTAGACTGTCTGCATTAGCAGGGTTTTTTTTTTTTCCCTTTAGCAAAAACCAAAGGACAACAGTCATTATACGATTCTGTACTTTAAGTATTTTCATAATCCAACATAAATTGGCCCACCCAAGGATTATGTCTGTCTTATAAGGATGTGTTTATATAGTCATTGGGTGAAAGATTGCAGAAGTTGAACCACTAGTTTTGAAAGCTGAGCCAGACCAGGAAAAATCAGGATACAATTTGGCACTTATGGAGACTAAATGATTTCCTTTTTAGCTGCTGATTTCTACTGGGAAATGTATCCTTGGACTGAAAATTGCATCCGGAAAAATGTTTATGTAGTGTTTTTCAAATGACTGATTATTCCTCTAACCTTTAACACGCACTGTGTGTGATTTTTGTTCCTTATTAACTCTTTCACAACCAAAGGAATGATTTCCTTCGCTGTAAGTAAAATTAAGTGTATATTTCACATCATGCAATATTTTAATGCTGTAATGACACAAAAGAAGACAAGCCAGGGATATTATTGAGTTGGTAGCACTGGGAAATCCGGCTCATCTTCTCTGTCAGGCTTTCCTGGAAGACGTGTATCCTCACACAGCAGCGAGTCAGACAGAGCACAATGACATTTTATCCTGATTACTGCAGAGAAAGAGAGCAAAAATGTTCTGAACATACCATCAGATGCAGTTTTCTGGTGGCAGGGGGAGATTTCCCCATGGCTTGTGTCTGAAACAGGGGGAACGTGCTGCCAACTACTGGCTGTCACTTGCTGCTGAGTGCTGTGAATTAATTCAGGGTGGGCTTGGGGTTTGTTTTTGGGGTTTACTGATTGGTGCAGCCTTAACAGAATGGGCAGTTCCAGAGTAGCTCCACAGATAAATGCTGTTTGGAGTTAAATTGACTTCAGTGGTGTCGTCTTCACATAAGGGCATGCCAGAGCTCACTGTGATCCCTCTAGCTGGTATCTTTGTGTAGAGCCTATTCATGTTTGGTTTTCTCCTGCATCTAGAACCTCCGTGATGCAGGATGTGAATCTGCCTGCTGGCTGTTGTAATCCTTGCCTGGGCTGAGTTCAAGTTGCTGACTGTGCTGCCCATAGCAGAGCGAGGAAGCTGCTGGTGACCTCGTGAAGCCGCGTGTTATTAAAAGGCATTCCAGGCAGTGAGCATGGAGTGAATCCCATGCTAACAAATGAGCGTGTCTGCAACATTGTTTCATTGTGGCCCAGCTGTCTGCAAGTCATGTGTTTTTCTATGTAAAAACATGCAGAATTTCAAGATAAATTGAACTAGTTTCTGTAAAATATATCACCCAGCCCATCACAAGCAAGGTACTCAGTAAAAATTGCTAGAGTGGAAATGGGGACCTAAGACAAGCATAGCAAAGATGGTCTTATAATGGCTGTTCCTGATGGTCTCATCTGAAAGGACAGGTTTGTATCCTGAGAGAGGAAGCAGAGTTGGAGAGAAATGAAATCCCAGTCCCTCAGATCGCAGTGAGTTCAGGCAGAGATGTCTGCTTCTGCAGCCTCGCCAGGCGCCATGCCGATAGCACTGATGGTCACAGGGTGATTGTCCTTCTGACATCCACTGGGGAGTAGGTGGTGAAAAATAAAAGCTGGCATTCCTCGTGGCAGCAGTAGTCATCGTTCCTGCCCTGGTGGGGTTAAGTGGAATGCCTGGCAGCTGCCATTTTCTTTGATTTCTCCTGGTTCTTTTTGATCACTTCTCCCGTAGCTTTGTTTTCATGCACATCAGGGAAGATCTGCATTTATAAGCAATCAGAGGATGCAGCCCTGCTTGCTTCAGATGTCTTTTACCAGGAGCAGCAATTCCCAGGCAGTCCCTTTCATTTGAGGTAATAATGGTTTTAGGAAATGCACAGAATGTATAACAGTCAAATGTCTTTTAACCACCTATTGATGGAGCGAAATTCGGCAGATGACAGGGGGACCTTTCATTTTATTTCTGAAGTCTAAATAGCTTGACAGCTGCGCAGAGTCCCCTGAATTTACGAGAGCTGAATGTTGGGGTTTGGGGTTTTTTTCATGTGGAACCCAGCAGAGACTCTGACGGAAACTGTTGACCCTTCTTTGTGCTGTTTCTTTACTGTCTCGTCAAACATCTGGAAAACAGCATGTTTGCAGTCATTTCACAACATAATTCTGCATTTACATCATGTGTTATCTGGTAAAAGTTTTCTTGTTTTTTCAAGGGGAAAATAAAAAAAAATGGGAAAAGAAAAATCAGCAACTTGAAGGCTGCCGTAAGGTCAAGTGGTGATGGTGGATGCTGCCTGTATTGAACATATGTTTAACTCAGAAAAGCTAAGGCAGTTCCCAAAAATTTGGTAACCATTAGAGTACTTCCTAAGTCAGTTCCGGATGTCAGGCCCTAGGTGGAGGGGGATGGGACCGTGCTGAGCGTTGTATGGCTTTCCACGAAAGGGATTTGGTCTGGCAGCCAATGCAGCCAAGGAGCAAATCACGCAAGGCAGAGCTAGACAGGAAACGCTTCTGAAAGTGCTGTTTTGAGAGAGGATCATGAGATCAGGCAAGAAGCTGTGAACTTTACATGCAACCAAGGGCAGATAGCATTGCACTAGCCACCTGAGGGCTTAGAAATAAGAAAGGAAATTAAAGGATCATTTAAGTGGAGTGGGACCAGACAACTTAAATGACAATTTTCATCTTTGAGAAAGGAACACTGAAGTATATTGAATTCTTTGAAGTGAAGTAGCGCAATTGAATATTTTTGTTACATTCCATGCTCTGATTTAGCAGCTCTTCTAATACAACTCATCTCTGACTTTACTGAACCACCTATTTATAGTACTAACAGATTGTTGGTCTCCCTGGACCTAATGCTGTGTGCTCCTTTTAACAATCTGAAGTTACTTAGGTAACTCCTAAGTTAAAAACACATTAATTAATAAGCATAGGTAGCAGATTTTTTTATTGTTACTTTGATTAACGTAAAGTAGTCAATGTTTTCAGGTTGCTCACAGCAACCCCTTTAAATGTAAGAAACTTGGGTGTGAGCCTAGAATCACTTAGTAGTTCATGACGAGTGAATAGCAAAGGTTGTATCTCTTTCCTTGCCATCCATTTGGGATTCAGCCTACTCAGGATTAAGCCTTAGTGTCAAAGCTGCTCTGTACCTGTGGTTCTCTGCTGCTTTTGGAAAGGCTCAGCAGGGAGGGGTCAGAGCAGTGTGGTTCCTGCTGCTCTGGGTCCTGAGGAAGCCAGCCAGTACCTGGCAGAGCCCGTGCCTGATGGGGCCCTTGGAAAGCGGTGAAGCATACTAATGCTAATGCACGTGGTCATTATCCTTCCTTAATTTATATCAGAGTTAAACCTAGAATCCGTAACCACGTTAAAATGCTTTGTGACATACAGAAATGGGGATGCTGTGGCTGTACACCCCAGCACAGAATTACCAAGGAGTGAAAGGTTTGGCCACGTAGCGTTTGCAGGTGCCCTTCTCCTCCCAGTTAAAACCAAAGACAATTTATACAGTCGGAAGCATCAAGAAAATTAGTAAACAACAGTAAATCTGTTTTGTTGGTTCAGGATTGTGGAAGGATTTAAGGCTCAGCTTGAGCACAGGAGGCTGGGCACTGGGTGGGTGTGATTGCTGGATGCTGCTGAGCTGGGGAAGTAGGCGCGGTGCAAGATTCTTTTTCTGTGATCTTTCCTTCTATGGCCATAATCGTTTATCTACACGGGCCAGGTTTCCAGGTACCATAGAGATGACTCTTAACAAGGAAAAAATTGTGGATGGCTGCAATTGTGGTTTTGGAAAAGCTTGCTCTGGGATTTTTGTTTAACAGCTATTGGATACGAGGATGCTTAGTTTGCTAATTTGGATGCCAATACTTAGTATGGTTTTACAGCTCTCAGTTATTTCATAGTGGTGCTGGCATTCAAACTACTTGGGAAAAAGCAGAAAGGTTTTGGGTGTGCATTCAGGATTTTTTCTGTGATGTGTTTGGCAAGCGTGGATGTGTTTTTGGGATTTTGTACAATTTTAAGGAATAATAATGACTATTGAAATACTAATTGTTTCTATAGTTGGAACCTCAGGCAGTAGTTTGAAAGAGATCAGATGCAGGTTGAACACTGTGAGTGAGGATACTGTGTGCTGATATTTTCCTTCTAAGATGGCAACAGCTTAAGAGTTTTGCTTGTAAATAACCTTTAAAAACAAAAGAATAATAAAGGAAGTGTCCTGGGAATAAGTCATCCTGCAGCGATTTCTCTTTCCACCTCTTTCGGTTTTATTACACATGGATCTTCCTCTCCAAAAATTGTAGGTCTGCAGCACAAGGTGTCCATTACTGAGTTTTTTTTTTTCCTTGAGCGCTTTCTAGTAGGAAGTAGAGGTGAAATTCTCTGTATGAGCTGAACCAAGCACAAAGGTGGTGGCACATTTCCTCTTTATCAATAACCCTTCACATAGCCAGAACCATCTGTGCGCAGGAGGCTTTTAAACGATCGCTGTGAATGCAAGTCCCGCGGAGCCTGGAAGGTAGTGATGGTTCACTGCCTTGCTGTTTTTATGTAGGCCGTTCTTCCTTGAGGCCACGAAGCCCTCAGGTTTCTCCAAGCCTTTAGTGGTCTGCACTTCGCTGTTATTCTTTCCCTGAGAGTGCTGATTAGTGACTTGCGGTATGGATGCTGATTTATCGCAGCCCAGAGTTGCCCCTTGGGGGCTGAGCAGAAACACTCATGAAGGAGCCCTGATTAAAAAGAGTGGTAATGAAGACAAATGTTTCAGAGGGAGTCAAGAGCAAACCAGGCCTTGGCATTCCCACTGTTCCTCTGAGCTTTTGGAGAGGAGGTAACAGTGGCCAAAGGAAATATTTCCCCCTTGTTGTTTATTTCTCATGGCACTGGAAAAATTTTTCTTTTCCTCCTGGGTGTTCTAACTCTCACTTGTTAACTGCTTTTCATGCAGGGTTGCAATTAACCCTTGGCAGATACTTACCATGTTCCCTTTATATTCACTCTATACATAAAGAAGTTTTTATGTTTTGACCTGTTAACCATTTTAAGATTCTTTATACTTGACAGTTTCATCTAATTTCTCACATCATTAAATTGTACTTTATTTTCCAACAGTCCGTTCACATGAGGTTTGGTGTTTGTTTGATATCTTTAATCATCTTTTTTTCTCCAACTACCTTCTTTAATAAGGAAAAGGAATGACAACAAGTAATGCTTACAGGCAAGTTTTAAATGAGAGAGAGGTCAGAAAGTTCCTATCTCGCGTTGGGTGCGTAACTCAGGCCAGATTTCAAAAGCATATCGGTAGGTGCTGGATGGTGCAGTGTTTCTGCTAAGTAGAAATTCAAAACAAAAATCAGCATAATGCTTTTACTCTCTTTTGGATTTGGGGTGTTCTCGTCGTCTTTTGAGTTCTGTGGGATTTTTCATTTTTAGAGACCAGCATGGGTTGTAATTGGTGTACGAACTGAAAAGCTGAGTGCGTAGGAAAACATTCCAGGGCTTTATTGGCTCTTGCACTGTGCATACAGGAATTAGGTAGGCCTGTTACAGTCCATCCTAATCTCCTGCTGTTGTGCCAGGTTTGTGCTTGCATGAAGGGTACCCATCCACCAAGGAAGGGTTTATCAGAGAAGTGCAGTGCTGTCGTGCCCCGGGGAGGCTGTGCTGTCTGCTCTCCATCCAGCTGGAGTGCAGGAGGAGGTTCCTGCATAGGGTGACAGGGAGATTTGGGCTGGAAGGGCTCCGAGGTCTGTGAGCCCATGCCCTGCTGGGCATCAGCTGCCGGTCACACTGGGCTCTGAAAGGCATACGAATGGTGCTTTGCATTCAACAAGAGTTTCAGAGTACTTTCCAAACATTAACGAGCTGTCATGCAAAATTTTATCTCGCTCTTTGCCTTAGAATAGTGTTTGAAGCTGTTCTGCAGGAGGTTTGTTTCTCCTTCTAAACTACTGTGGCAAAGAAACAGTTCATCCAGGGAACGAGCAGGGAGAAGGGCTTTCCCTGATTGACTAGCCTTGGTCATGATGCACCTAAAAGGTCAGAGATTGTTTTGAGAAAGTATTTTAAAGGATAGGTCTGTGTTTTCTCTCTGTCTGAGAATCTACTTAGAACTTCCATGGTAGTGCTTGTAGTGTTAAATAAACTTACTGTACAAAGGCATCTACAGCTACTGTTCAGTTTCATACTTCAAAAATGTTAGAATTTTTCTGCACTAGGTCTGAAAAATGAAAGAAGATTCTTTAATATCATTTTGTGGAACATCTTTGTTTTATGGTAGTGACAGAGGATGAAACAACTCCAGGACAGGTGAAAGATCGTGTGTGATCTGCTGCTAACTTAACTGAATTGCTCCACAGTCGTGTGGGATTCAGGAGATGCTGGTTGTGTGTCTAAAGGAAAAGTGTGAGTCTTTTGACACTGACAGTTGTTGAGTGTAAATAGGAGCTGTATGTAGTTAGCAGTGTCTGGAACATTGGATGTTCCCAGCAACTGGTGCACACTTGATGGCACCAGCCTTTGTCTTTGAGCCATTGCACTGCTCAGAATTTTGGAAATTTTTGTTTCTAATTCTGATTAACTTGTGGGTGTTGTAGAGCTAGTTTGGGGCTGGCATTGCTGCACTAGTCAGACTGCATCACCATCAGCTGCCCACTAATTATCAGGAAATTTATAGCTGCATTAGGTAAATGTCACTTCACTGCAGTGGCCTGGAATAAGAGTGTTTTCTGCTCTGAATTAGCACCATCGGCACGTCTCACTGAGAGTCTATCCAAGCAAGCTGAGGGCTTTATTTATGCACAAGCATATTAGGGTTTTAAGAAAGGGTAGCTGAAAGATGTTGCATTGCTTTTTTTGAACCGTAACATCTCTCCATCACGAATGTGTATTAATTTATTCATTATGCATAATCACATGTAAAGTGTTTAAAACTGATTTGCTAATTTGAGAATGACAAGATCTGCGTTCAACAAAGTAACATACTTGCTGTGCAAGAAGTCTTCAGAAAGATAATACAGAACAGTGATTATTTGGTCTGCTTTCCTGCTGGTAAAATTCTCTGTTGGGTGATAGAGCACTGCTGGGAATACAGACAAGTGTTCTCAGAAGTTGTGGAGTGAAGAAATGTCTGTGGGATTGCTGTCTGTGCACCGGTGAGTCCAACAGGCGTTGACTCAGCTTTGGGCAAATCATCACCACGACTGAGATGTGGATGCAGGATCACAGTTATCTGTCCTGATGCACCATCTTCTCTCTTTGAAAAGCTGAAGGATTTTCTAAATCCCTAATTTCTAGAGAACTGTAAAGAGAATATTTGGCCTTTTATTTGTGTTGTCACTTGCTTGCACCTTTAGAGTAATAAAATTCAAATGGACAGAACTGGTGTAGTTTTTTGCTGTTTCTGCTCAGTGATAACCTGAAATTATGCATATTTTACATTGGTTTAAGGTATCTTTCCAAAACACTTCCTTATTTATATCTCCTTACACAGATAATGCTTGCCTGGAATTTTCTTTTCTTGCTTTATGAGATTACTTTTATCCATTGAGCCACAAAGCATTTTCTCAATGTTTGGGTGTTACCTGTGCAGCAAAGGCACTGCATGCCTCTGTTGCATAGCATATTCACTGTAGTTGATTGCAACGTTGAAGAGATTTAAAGGAAGTTGCTGTCCAGTGTTGAGCACTTGGCATCTCTTCTAGTTTTATTCTTGCTGCTTTTACAGTTCAAAGTGATAGAGATGAGACAAAGCTCGCATAGTGAATTCAGCGGGCCTTTCTTCTAGGTTAGTGACACAAGCATTGGCACAGGCCAACTGAACCACTTACATCAAAAGGATCTTTTTATTAGATAAGAGCAGATACTTACACATCGTAGTGAGTATAATTTGTGCAAAAGACAGTTCTGCCTGAAGGTCTGTTCCAAGATTGTATTGGAGTTGCTTCCCTTTGTTCTCCATAAAATGCAAAACCCCACAACCTCCCTGCTGCCATGGCTCCCAGCTCCAGCATGCAGTGAAGAAATGAAATTCTGGGAGTCAGTTTGGTCTGAAACAGGAGCAGCAGGGCCTGATCTGTGTGGGTGCTGGGCTGGGTGATCTGCAGCAAATGGCACAGCCGTGTGTGTGTGTGCAGCAGGGCCTCGTCTGCGAGAGTGAATTAATCAACAGCCAGCCTGCTCCTGCATAAAACTTTTATACCTCTACTTTTCTATAAGAAATGACCTGATGCAATTAGGTACATTACAGTAGTATGAATTTATAACAAATATAAATATAATGTGGCATCTGTATATTACATGATTTAAAGTATCCTTATGTTGTAATTTGGAGGTATTATGACAAATGCTGACTGGGTAAAAGATGCTTTTCCCTCTAAATTTAATCTGATTCTTCACCTGGTGAATGTATTTATTATTGGTTTGATCCAAGCAGAATGGATTAAATAACTCCTCGTGCAAGACAAAAGCATTTCTGATGATAGTGACTTGTTGCTAGCTTTTAACATGTTTCATGTAGCTCTGCTGGGTATTAAATAGAACACTTTCAAATATATTATACGGTATGCCAAGAACATACATAATTTTGAGCAATTTTACTGGCAGTTGCATTTTTATGGGCGTTATGGAAGTGAATGATGGTTTTCACATCCTGGGGAGGCCGGCCTTTGGTTGCACAGAGCCACTGTTACCATTGCATTCCTGATGGAAGTGCAACCTCAGAACTTGTGCTGAGCAGAGCTGGCAGCTGACCTCTGTCCTCCGTCACTTGTGCTGGGGCTGCTCCTTGCCGCTCATCCCATCGCCCCATTTCACTCCTAGGTGTGAGCTGCAGCATTTCCTTCCCACCCCAGCTCTTAAATCCTCACTAACTGCCTTGGCACAGTGCAAGACACAGAGTACTTGTAATGGGGTGAAGCTGCGTGCTTGCTGTCATGGAGTCTGTGCTTCTCCTTCCCATTTAGAGCAGGCATTCCAGCCGCGTTCAGCTCTCTCCGTGAGGTGAGGACTTTTGTCCTTATTTGTTGTTATGCAATATTGTGCTGCTTTCAGTGAAGGAAAGGGAAAAAATTGTCTGCCAATATGACTGTGATTTTTGGATGATTTATTCTGTACTTCTTCTGAATAACCTAACTTTGACATTATTTGTGAACTCCAAGCCTTGCTTGCGTTGTTCTTGCTAGTAGAAAACATAGCAAGGATGTAGTAGGTAATTGAACCCAGATGCACCGAGGGCTGCTCAGCCAGACTGTTATTTTAGCCTACACTAGTAGGTTTTTTAATACGAGTTTGACCTTACTTTGAAACATTCTCAAAATACCATTCTTTAATATCAATTTATATACTCCTGCTTTAAGATGGGGTAGAGTCACTTGAAAAAGTAATGAAACACTTTCTACCTGTTAATATAGGAGATACAGGGCGAGTTTTGGAGTTAGTTTGTGTACCTAAGGAACAAGGTTTACACGCTGCCTCTCTAATTGGAGCATTACTGTGTGTCTGTAGTGGTCGGTACCATCAGGGAAAGGCTGTTGGTCAGTCTGACCCGTGCCAGGTATGTGTGCCCACTCTGCCATGGGAGGGCCTGAGGTGCACAGTGCTACAGAGATTTACCAACAGGCCATCCCAGTAAGTCATTAAACAGAGTTTAATAACTGTGGTACATATTCATCTTAATTATTTTTAATGGGAGGTAAATGTTTAGTGCATGTGTTCTGAGAGGTTAAGCTGCCTTAGTTAAACAGCTTAGAAGTGCATTCCTGAGTTTCCCCCCAGAAGAGTCTCACTCCCAGAATGGTGGTTTGGTTCTGACATACATGTAATGTACTTTCCATATCCAAACTGTATTTTTCTAAGGGAGGAGCTGTGAGCAGCAGTGCAGAGCGGAGCTGTAGTTCCTTCTTCAATACAGGCTTTGTCAGCAGCAACTGAGCACAAAAACCTTGGGTATAATTAAATTTCCTGTGAAGATAGCGTATTTTTTCTGCTTAAACAGAACTGGTTTTCATTCGTTATTGCTCTGGTCAGGTGGAACCGGGGTTGTTACCTTAATAACTTGGCTGTCTCGTTGTTCTTTGTGAAGTGATGGCAGCAACTTGCTGTGGTTGTGCATCAGCAGCTGGAGCTGAAGTGATAAAGAAACAAGATTTTGGGGTAGATCTTGAAGTTGAATTCTTAAATTGATTAATCTTCTCAATTTCACTCCAGCATAGTGATTAATTCCCGTAGCTGCTGGTTGTGGAGCACAGTGGGTGTTTGCAAGATACCCAAACCGAGCGGGCTGCAGCTATACTGAATTCCTGCCCACATCCTGCTGCCATCAGCTTCACACCGGGTTCCTCAGCTCCATGTGAGCGCGGGGCTGCGAGCGGCTGCTGGTGGCAAACTGCTTCCAACCTGGTTGGCTTTGGGCAGTGCAGCTTAAAATATAGAAGGTGAGAAATTAAAAACGGTTTGGCGTTTTTCTTTCTGTTCTCTTATCAGAAATGTTCATTCAGACTATAACAACTGTTAGAACAAGATAACAACTTCAGGCCAGCTGTCAAATGTTTACCATTATCAAACCTCTCCCTAGGGGAAGATGTGACTTTGGCTCGCCTCACCGGCAGTAATTTAATTTTTCCTTCGTTCTGACTCGGAAATGGCAGCATTTTTCAAAGCTTCCTCCCACTGATGGCTGAAATTTTCCTTGTGAAATGATTTCCACCAGTCTTGAATCTTTCTTGCTTCTGCCGTCTTCACCTTTACTGATGGTTCTGCAACTCATCACCAGCTATGCAAACTGACAGTTCACATCCTGGGGCAGCAGCCGGGTCTGGCCTGCAGAAAGGAGCAGCCTGACCAAATTTACGCTCACAAGATCTCTTAATTCACAAAAGCATTTGCTCTAGTTCCTGTTCTCTGCTGCAGGGTCTTTTGGGGGGGGCGAGCAGGAGAGCGTTCAGAGGGGAGAGAGGCACTCTTCACACTCTGCTGAGTACACAGGCTTTGAGATGAAAAACAGACGGAAAGAGACATTTCCAGCCATCTTGCTGATCTATGCAGGGGTTCACTGAACTGTGCAACGTAGCACCAGACCCATGTATCATTTAATGTGCTAATTTCTTCTTTTTTTTTTTTTTTTTTTTTTGACTGAAGGAGTTTTTCACATTGTCAACAAACACATTAAAATTAAAAGTGGAAGCAGTTAAAAGAACCTAAGATGTAAATTCAGTACTCACCGGCTACCCCCTCCTTTGACATCCAGAGCTATGGAGAGATCTGCTTAGTTTTGAGAAGCCTCTGACAAATGAGAATAGTCAGAATAAGTTTTCTGTTTGGTCTGAACTGCACGTAACATCACGAGGTTTTTTTTTTTTCTCCCTCACAAGCTGAAACACATGCCATATGCTTGCCCAAATGCTTTCCCTTCTTGCACTTCCAGACAGATAGCAAACTTTTGTTACATTCTTTTCACAGGGAAATATTTTGTTCCTCCTCCCCTGCAGCCACCCAGGGCAGTCAGCAGCTGAGGAAAGTGATGCTTCCCCGAGGTCCGGCCGCAGCGCTCTGTAGCAAAAGGTCACTGCTACACTTTGGGTACTGGTTGGCTCTCTATTGGAAGCTTTTCCTAAGAATAACCCATTTTACATTTCTGTGATTACTTTGGAGAAAAAATGTGCGCTAACACCAGAATGGAAATCGGGGGGAGGACATTCCGTGTAATCTGATCGCGCTCCTGTAGCGTTTGCTCAGTACTTTCCTATCATTAGCTATCCAGTTGCTTGAGGAGCAGCTGCGCGGTCTGGTAAATTAATATACGTTGTAGTCAAAAGTTGAGATGAAAGGAGAAGTGAACCGAGCTTGTGCTGACATAGAATAGCAGTTAGAGAGATCGGGATCTCATTGAAGGTGGAGGATTTTTGGCTTTTTTCACGTGTGAAGTTGTTCCCTCTCAGTAAAGATGGAGTTGTACAAAGTGGATCTACTTCTAATGGCATCCTCTGCCTTTAGCGTGAATTCTGCCTGCGTATTTGTTCCCTGAGCCTTTGGGAGTATTGAGAAATACGTGGAGATTGGCAGGGAGGGGTGGGACGTGTCAGGTGGAGGATTCCAGCAGGCAGCGTTTCTGGTGCCATAGCAGTGTGACAGCGTGGGCCTTGAGGAGCAGTCAGGTTATTTGTCATCTTAATAAACAGACAAAAGAGAAAAACAAACATGAATCTTATCAGTCTGCATTTTTTTTGTTTGGGATGAAAGTGTTTGAAGAAAAATCGTAAAGGAATCCATGGTAGCTCAAGGAGGTTAAACTCAACAGTTGTTTCCTTTGAAGTGTATGACCACGAGGTTAATTGCCAAAACTGCTTGTGGAAAAGGTGGTAACAATTTAACAAGACTGTACAACTGCAGGACTCAGATGAGTATCAGGTGTTTGCAGATGGGTTTTTGTGTTGGTTTTTTTGTTGTTGGTGGTTTTTTTTCCTCTTTTTTTTTTTTTTTTTTTTTTTCTTTGGCCTAACAGGAAAAGGGGAGGGAAAAAAAAAATCCAGAATGAGAAACAGGGGCCGGAGCCGGAGAAGAAAAGCCCGATTAAACAGCCAATAATTCGTTGTTTGCTTTGCCAATGAGGCTGTAATTGGCCGGGAGGTTAATGGCAGCCTGTGGATTGGCAGCCAGGATCGCTTGCTGCCGCTCGCTCTGTGCTGTTAGGCAGGAGCCTGCAATTACCAGGGCCTGCACAGCTCTTCTTCAGCCTCACGACGACTGATTTATTAATCCCAGTAAGACTGCTGGGAGAAGTTTACAGTTCAAAGCACGGTTTTGGTATTTCTGCTGCTTGCAGTCAAGTTTACTCCAGGGTTTGCTTCCCAGCTTGGGATCGTTAGGTTCATTTGTCCCTTTCTGAAACTGCCATGTTTCTAAATCTTTCTTAATTTAGTGAGAACAAAGTTTTTAAACTCAGAATTCCCCAAATCCCTCCGGAAACCCCGATAGGTCAATTCAGTATCATAATTGGAAAGCTGAAATCCTTTATCATTTACTCTGGGCACAGAGTCTCTACTCAGAAGTGTGATATACAGGGAGCTAGAAGAAATTGTTTCGATAGACCTTATTTTTGTGTAATATTACTGGGGTATTTTAATTCAGTTTTGACATCTATTCCCAGTTCAGCATTGTGGTGTTGTGTTTTTTTCCATTTTGTATCTGCAGCAATTTGTGGAACTTGGAAAACACGGACAAAGTACAGCTTTTTCAAGCTTTCTATTTCTTGTAAACAGAGTTGGCAACTCCTGAGGGCAGTGAGATGAGGGAGTCTTTAAATAGTTAACTGCGCTCTTTTGAACCTCGAAGAAAGTTTGGTTTTGACAGAGAGATTGGTCACCAGCACTAATCCCCACACACAGATTTTTCTCTATCAGATAACTTTAATGAACTTCAAGTTGTTGTTAACAGCAATCCAAATGATATTTTTAGGGCTTGATGTTTAACTGAACAACCAGCAGAACTCTGAAACCTTTTTCCCACAGCATAGTTCTCTTGCTCATCTGTGAAGCCAAAGCGGCAGCCTGGATCCTAAATGTAATGCACGCTGTCAGTTTTCTGTCTAGTTTTGCTGTTTTTATGTTGTGTGTATAAAGCAAAGCTTCTTCTGGGAAAATCCCTGCTTTGCAGCAGGCCGAGCTCTGTGCTCCAGCTGGAGAATGGCGGCGTGTTGCTGGCCACTATTCACAGCAGTCAGGAAATGTTGTGCGCTAATGTATGTGATGTAATTCAAAAGATCACATCGCTCTGGTCTGTTAGAAAACCATGAATTTGGATCCTGAAGGAATCATCCAAACAGTGACACTTTGAAGTACATTACTTAACCTGTCATTTACTTTTTATAAACAGAAAGTTCATTAAATCGCAAAGTCAGGCCTCTCGAGGAGGTGGTTACAACCGAAGGGCAGGCTGTTTGGAAACCTCTGGTTTCTTCCTTTGCTATGGGATCCGACTGAGAAAAATAACTAAATTGGCTGCTGAACATCTATAAACCTGCTGTGAAGTTTATCAGTTGTAAGCTGTTCACATTTTCATGGCCAGAGTATGGCCCTGACACTGTTCTGTGCTGGTGACGTTCTGCAGGTGGCAGAATCCCCACTTCCAGCCCTCCCAAAGGTACCTGCCTTCATGCTTTGTATCAGATGCCGTGTTTGCTTAACACCCTTGCTATAAAATGAACATAATTCACAGTTCATAGAGCAAAAGAAATCATTTTACAAGCGCTACATCTCTTAAGCATTAATTTAGACTGTGCAAATCAAGACACTGGCATGTTGAGAAAATATGAGCCTTAATAGAGACCATCTTTTTTTTTTCTTTTTCTTTTTTTTCCAACTCCCACCCTCTCCAGAGGCATCCAGTGGGTCACTGTGACCCTAAAGCTCCTAAAGCTTCACCTTGTTGGGATGCCAAGTAGTCTCAGCTAGAGTGGAAGTGAGAAGTCTCATTCAGTACTGAGATTATATGTTTTTCCTTACAGGAACACTTTCTCACTAAAACACATGGGGAAAATATTCTTCCACATTGTTCCTCTATTAAAAAAAAAAAAGAGAAAAAGGGAAGGGAAAAAAGGCTTTGCAATCTGCATATGCAAATCTTGCCATGTTCCTCCAAGACGAGAGGAAACTCTAACTCTCAATAGGTATTTATTTTCTAAATTGGCGACAGACATGCAAGCGAGAATGTTCAAATGACTTCAGCTCTCTTTCTGCCTTCATTATGTCAGGCTAGCAGATCACATATGGCATTATGGAAATCAGTAAATGAAAACCATATTGATCAGCATTGAGAACAAATGTAAAAAAGCTGGACTAGAGGAGGAGAGGTGGAGAAGTATGCTCCAGTGTTCAACCTGATAGGCCCTCGTTAAGGCCTTTAATCATTTATTAATGTAAACTCCCTCCTTCCCTTTCCACTCAAATTACCTCAGCCATAGAGCATCCTGCTCCATTTATCTTTTAATGTTTCCTTTATTTAATTTATTTTTAAGCTATACGTTATACTTTTATTACAAAATCAAGTTTTTTCTTTTCTAGAGGACAGTATTGAACGACCAGATTTGATATAAATGTCCCAGCACGCTTGCTTGAGCATTAAAGAGGAAGAGCAGCGAGCAAGGTTGCTTTTCGTGGGATGGCAGATTTGGAGTGCAGGAGGACCCGGAGTGAAAAGGAGTGTGTGTTACAGAGCCTCCCCCCCTTCACGCTGTTGGCAATTAAGGTTGTGTCAGCATTTCCATCATAAACCCTTGTTTACAGGGTTTATAATTCAGCTGTGAAAATTTGCTCCAGGCCAGATTTGACATACAAGGGCTCAACCTCACAGAAAAGGAGACTTCAGCCCTCCTTCCCTCCCCCAGAACGAAAAGCTCCTCAGTCATTTCCTGAGATAGAAAAGGAAGAAAAGATGAGGTGGTAGTGTTTGGGGCAGTGGAAGAATAAGACTGTAAACAACAACAACAAAAAGCAGTGGGACCAATAAGCAACCACTTGACTCCTGAAAAATGCAGCTGGGAACCCTGCTTTCCTGTGCTGGCTGCCAGTTTTATCAGAAGTGAGGTTGGTTTTTGGGTTTTTTTGGTCAGATCTCTAATTTTCAGTCATTCATCAAAATCTTGAGTGTTGGACATGGTGCTCCCGGTAGCTGTTTGCCTGAATACTCTGTCATTCTCTCGCAGTTCAGATAGAAATTTCCATGACAATAATTAGGGGGTTGTGCTTTGAAGTTGGTACTGTTTTATTCTCCAGACAAAGCCCTCAGTGGCCCACGGGGTATTTCCCAGTGCCATCTCTGCTGTGTACTTCAGGCTGTTCTTAGAGATAATCATATACTTTTTACTCGGACTCCACATCTTTCCCACAGCAGCAATATTTTCACTGGCATTTCTTTAATCTGTTTGTTGCTTTTTATTTCAAGTTTGATTTTTGCATGTTTTTGTAGCAGTTGGGTGTCTATCGCACGTTCGTTTAAAAATAACTGGTAAAAAAACATGCAGAGCAGCCAGCGTTGCATCCTCTTGCCCAGCTGGGATCAGGGAACAAGCAGGGCACTGCAGCAGCTCCGGGGGATGCGTGTCAGCCTGGGCTGGGGGTGAACCCCAGCCGTGGTGGTGTATTCTGTGCTCCCAGTGATGATGGCCTTCAGGTGTCAGTCATGGCCATGGCACCCGATGGGTGCAGAGCCCTGCTGGGCTGTGTGCACCTTGTGTGTCTTAAGTGGTATTTGGGGTTTTTGGGGGGATATTCCTGAGGGGCAGCAAAGATACGTGTGGCGATGTATCTATGGAAGACGTGTATGAAGTGTGTTCTGTCCTTCCTCTTCCTTGCACACTCACCCACCTCCAACTTCTTTTCCTCTTTGACTCGCATTACGATTCTACTTTCCTTTCTCTGCTCTCAACATCAAACAGTATATAAATTACAGCAAGAGTGCTGTCTATGGCAGACATACAGCCCTTGTTTGTGGCAGAAGAGCAGAGCATTAAACAGTGAGTGGACTATGCAGAGAGCTCTCTCTCTCTCCCCGTTCCCAGTGGGAGTGTTGTTTATAGAGCATTATAATTTATAACTGAAGAGAGTGGATTTAATTTCAGTGGAGGGGGCTCGCCAGCAGGGCGCCAGCCTGCAATCATATGAATCAGCAAGCTGCAAACTCTATTGAATGGAAAGTATTATCGCTGGCCACAAACGGACACTGTTTCTCCTTAAACAACTCCCTCGGTGCAGGAAGACGTTGTCTTCATTCATCTATTTTACATATCTACTCGTTTTAATTTTGCTGTTTCCTAAAAGTATTTTCTTTTTCCAACGCGTCGTTTCTCTTACTGCCTGACTTCCCCATCTGACATTGGAAACTGATTATTGTGTGTATGTTGCTGATTTTGTTGCTCTTCAACTTGCCTTTCCTTTTCAGCGTGCCTTTTGTGTTTGCTTTTTCAAATGCTATTTTCCTCCGATCCTGTGTACAAGCAACTTGTATGGAAACCGAAGTCAAACATGCAAACAAGAGTACGATATGCCATTAGCATTAATATTGTAAAATGGCAGTCAGATTCAATCACAGAAAGTTTTATTTAATCATGGATGTTTTGTGCGTTTCCTCAGCGTTTCTCTGCACAAATGGAAGATCTCTTCTCCCCGCTTTGCTCTCCTAAGCTCTGCTCTCTGTGCTCTGCGGGCCGTCGTTCCGCTCCGCGCGGTGCTCGCAGGCTTTGGCCGGCCGTGCCGCGCGGTTGGTGCAGAGCAGGTTGGCGCGGAGCCGCTGCTGGTGCTCGCGGGTTCTCCACAACCGGGCTTATTTAACTAAATGGTTGCTAGCAGAGCTGCAGTGCAACGCAATAACGTCCTGTGTCAAACGGCGGTTTCACGTGAGGTTTTTTTCCCCTTCATCTTTTTGCAGACGAGGAGCTAAGATGTGAAAATAGCAGAGACTTGAGGGGCCGGACGGGCCGCTTGGCTCCCGGTGCCGCCTGCCGTTCTTGGTGGCAGCGCACCCGGCTGGGTCCCGGGCGGCCCCGCTCCTCCCTGCCCTACATAGCGATCTTCAGACCTGCCTAAGGAGCTTTGGCCGTCTAGCACGGATGGCGGGGGGGCGGCCGGGCCGCGCTGCTGGGCTGCGGGAGCGGCGGGGCGGGGCGCGCACCTCGGGGCGCTGCCGGGAGGTGCCGACGGGAGCGCGGCCCGGAGCGATGATCCAGCCCTAAGCTTCGCCAAATAGCGGCTTCTCGAGTGTGTCTGAAGTAATTGTGGCTTCGTTTCGGTTACGTAAGCTCGGTCGTTTTGCTCCGTTAAAGGAGTTGCGCGGCTCCGCGGTAGCGCTGCTGCTGGGAGCTGCTGGAAGCGGGGCTTTTGTTCGGCGCGCAGGGCAGTGCCATCAGTCTCTGTTCGCAGTGCATTGCATTTACAGAGATAATAAAGTTATTGCCCTCGTTTTCACTGAGACATTGTCCTGCATTAGCAAAAAAAAGCCACATAAATTATTTGCAAATGAGCGCCTTGTTTTTACTTATTGATTTCCCAGAAGTGGCAAAATGCTTCAGCTTCTGTTCACGGCTGTTTATAAAATGTAAAGTGTATTTTTCTCTCTGTGTGCAGACGGCGAAGTTTGCAAACGGATCGAGGACTCCGTTGTGCTGCTCCTCTCTTCCCATTGCACAGCCCTGTAAGCAGTCTAACTGTATTTCCTACGATTGGCTTCATCCTAAATTCAAAATGTATGAAATAACCCTGTTCAATTCCGTATTGCCATATACGGCTCTTTTGGTCCCCTCAGGGGAAAAAATGTAGCAAACCCCAAACCTGTAACTCCATTGGCAGGGCAGAGCTCTGTGCCTTCCAGTTTCACATCGCTACCTCTTTTGTGTGTAACTGTTTTACTGATCTTACTGGATATGTCTCAGATCTGTTTCAGAGCTGGTAAATATTTGGGGTCCTGGTTTAATGTGCAGAAGCAAAGGTGGTGCACAGTGCTTGTGTTCTCATTTCTTGTTTGCTCTGAATGCAATAGGAATCAATTAGATTTCCAGCTTTCTATCATTAAGGATTTAAGTTCTATTCTGCCTTTCTCTATCATTTTTTTTTTCAGTGCTTCTTTTCTGAAATTGTAAAACACTGAAGTATTGCAGCCAGCTTGCCGTGAAGCTGCTTTTCATTCCAGTGGGAAGGATGCTCTGTTTCCCCACACTGTTATGTCCACAACAGACATGAGCACGAACTGCTATGCGTCACTCGTGAGCCGGGGCTGCAGCACCTGAAGCGCAGCGAGGTGGGCTGTGAGCAGTGCCTGCAGGAACGCCGGCCGGCAGGGCTGCCTGCTTTTATATAGTTCAAAATTACTCGATCAAAGAATCGTAAGAAGTAAAAAGCAGAACTAATGTTTATTGAAAATATATTTTATTTTACTAGGTGACTTACTACCGTATAACACTACTTATTTTCGGTTACGTGTGCTTCTGCTGTAGGTCTCGCTACAATAAAGACATTTTTGGGCTCGCTTTGATGAAACTTCACAAGAGCCGTCTGTAGGGTAGAAATATAATTTCCCCTCTGCTTTAATTGTGCTCTGTCGTGCATTTGGCTCGGCTAACCAAATCAAGGGAGCTGTGTTCGGCTGAGCCGAGTGTATCTTATCAGCACTGGACTCTGTGCCATATTTTTAACTCGTGCCCATTTGAGAATTAGGATTTGCTGTGCAGTTTTATTCTCCCTCTCAGCCCCTGCAGCCAGGATCGGTTCGGGGGAAGGCGGTTGCGTGAATATCCCCCTGTTCTGCGCCTCCAAAAAGGTCGTGTCCTTATCGGCGATTGTAATTGATAACAATGTGGTGGTTTCAGCCCAATCTGTGACCTCGGCACCCGGGGGCCCCGCGCCGCTCGCTGCTTTCCTCACTTCCCGCGGCTTTGATGTGATCCGGCGGTGATGGGGACGCGTGGGGCAGCGACAAGCAGCCGGCTGGCAGCGCCAGATTAAAATAGTTCTGACCCACAAAAGTAACCAACTGCCCATATTTCTTCATTTAGCGTAATTAATACCTTGTATTTCCAGTGACTTTGATAAACTGACTTTTTTCCCCCCCTTTTTTTTTTTTTTTTTTTAAATTCCCTGTGGCTTTCAGCAGCGATTGCAGATCTGTAGTTAAAATGTTTTACAGGCTAAGAAGAATAACATTTCTAAAAAGCTAAGATCAAAAGTCTCAATTAGGTCACAGCCTAGCGGGAGGCGCGTGGCCGCGTTACGATGGGAAAGTTATTTCATTTTCGGTGCTGTCGGTAGCAGCCATACTGAGCTCAGTGCAGAAGGAACATTTTGGAGCCCTCGCCAAGGAAACCTCTTGCTCTTATGAATTCTTAATTAGGGAAGATGTGTACAATTAGGAAAAGTATTCAGCATGTAATGATGTCTTCATTTAAAAGTAATAAGAGAGGACAGTGGTGAAGCTGGGGGGCTGTGGGCAGCGGGGTTCTGCTCTCTGTTCGCAGGGTTGGGAGCGCTGCTCTGCGTTCCTGGGGTCCGGAGCTCTGCTCTGTGTGCCCTGGGTTGTGGGCAGGCCGATGCACCCAGTGTGGCCGCGGGCAGTGGTGATGGATGGTGTTTGCTCTCCAGGGGCAGGGGAGATGTTTTACGCCGTAACCAGATTTGATTCCTTTTTACTAATAAATGTAGAGTCGCATTTAACAGCCAGATAAATGTAGAGCTTGTTTTATTGCAGTTATGATTCTAGATATCTCTATTACATGTTTTTCTGTTGAACTTTATATGAAGCCCAGTAGCTGTTCTCTGCCAACAAATAAATTAGACCTGGTCCAAGTAGTATTTTCTTACAGGTGTCACGGATCTGGTTTTGCAATGTTTTTTTATTTTCCAGTGATAGAGATCATCAAAATACAGTGCCTACTGGGCATGTGTACCTTGAAGCACTCCTTAAGTGAAGAGGTCCTGAACTGCTACCCTCGGTAGAGCCCTTGCATTGCTGTTGGGAAGTTGTCTTTGCCATAACCATTGCAGAAAAATATATATGTCAGTGGGCAATTAATAGGCATGTGCAGAAGGATGAATGCGGGGCCAGAAATCTTGGCAAGTTAATCTTGAAGGCATTGGGTTGTGATGAAACAAGGAAATCAATTAGCTTTAGTGTAGGCACAGTTTCAATATCAGAATTCACTGTATTTTACTTGTTTTGTGTATTTTGAAACAATAATTTTGCTATACTAAAAATTTTGTTGTTATGCAAGATACTTGCAGTCAGGAAAGGTGATGGTGTTGTTTCTAGGTGTTAGTGCTGCATGGGCTTACACTTAACTGTCTTTGTGACTATAAATATGGTTTGATCATGTATGTGTTGGGAATTGCTTTGTACTTGTGGGTACTTTCCATTACTGCTCAGTAATCCTGTAAGTGACTGAAAAAAGAAAAATAAGAAAATAGGTATATATATGTCAGGTGCTTCCGTACCTTTACGTGGGTTTGCAGCGTGCTCTATTAACAGCAGCAGCATGCATGGTATTCCTGTAGCAATCCAGCGAGGCCGAGCACATGCTGGGTGCACTCACTCATTCCCAACATGTGCATCGCATCCAGGAAGCGTCCAGCTACTGTGTGGGGCTGCTGTGCACCACCGCCCTGTCAGCGCCGGCTCCTGGCCTGGCTGCGAGTCCCACGGCCTGCCTTTCAAAGCAGGGCCCTGCCCGCAGGCTGCTGTCACATTGGCCGGGCAGTGCTGCCCCCACAGCACGGCTGTACCCCCGGCCTGCTCCTTCACAGCTCCTTGGGGCCCCGTCCTGAGGGGCCCTGGGGCTGCACCTCGAGCTCTTTCTTCCATAGCGGCATAAATACGCATGCTGTGTTGAAAGAGGGAAAAATTAGGCTCAGATCTTGTGGACATCTTAATAAGCATCTCACTTCAGGTGTGAGCAGTTTTAAGTCTGTGAAGTGACTTTAATAATAACCATCTGTGTAGGTTTGTGTAACGAAGATTTCAGCCACGCAGCGGCCCAACAAGTTCACAGCCACCAGGTGGGTGACGTAAAGCTCAGGTCAGCATTCAGGCAAAGAAACATACAGAGCACTTGGGGAAGGAAAAACAAAAACATACAGGGAAACTATTTCAGGGATAGCATTAACAATTGCAACTCTGAGCAGCATGTTACATAGAAACGTTTAGAAAATCAGTTCAAGTGTAGAGAATCAGTTGAGGCTTGGTGAATCCACTCCTTAGGCGTGCTTAGTGCTAATTCTTTCAAACGAAGCCTGCATTCCAGCATGTCTTCATTCAGTAATTTAATTGGGATGTAGGTCTTTGAGCTGGTGGCTGATTAGAAAACATGACCTGCTTGAGAGATCAAGAAGGTAAATTGATAAATGTTGTAGCAAAGGTTAGTAATGTGTGAGAGAGTAGAAGCTGTTCTGGGCTTTGAATCACTGATCAAGGTCAGCTGCAGTTCATTAAAATCTTTAGGGATTTAGATTCATTGTAAATATAGCTGCATACCATAGTTTATCTTGTAAATCCTCTCCATTGGTTGTTCAGTAATATTGCATATTATTGCGACAGCTCTGCGGTGGCAGATTTACACCACAGTACAAAGTCAGAGCCCTGTCAGTGAGGTGAGATCCCACCCTGCCCCGTCCCACAGCTGTGCCTGAGCCCTTCAGAGGAGCACCTGGCGCTGTGCTGCTGCTGCCCTTCGACTCAGATAGTTTTTCGTTCCCTGATGTTGGTGTCCCTGATGTGCTGGCTTGCAATTGAAATGGCAGAAAGCTTTCCCTGGAGGAGCCAGGCTTCCTGTTCCCCTCATCTTGCTGCTTTGCATCCCCTTTGACTTTCAGGCTTCCAGCCTGCCCACAAGCGATCAGAACATAGGCTTGAAGTGACAACGCTGTGCTGAACAGCAGAATATTTCTGCATGTGTGTGATGTTGGGTGCTAGAGCCGTGCTGCTTCTGCCCACAGCTGCCCCGTCTCCTTCCGATAGCAGCAGGACTCTGCCCCGTCTTGTCTGACTGCTGGGCACTCACATTTCACATTCCTGACCTTGCACTTTCTCTCGTATGTCTTTGTCCTTTGTTGAATGGAGTCCTCCCTCTCTTCTGCACAGTCCACCCTCACTGTGTCTGGTTTGGTTCTTTCCATTGACGTTGGTCAGCAGGCCCGTGCTTGCTGTGTCCCATGGCATGGCAGCATGGAGGTGGCAGCACAGAGGTGGCGGCCCAGCGTGTCTCATGGGCAGCATGTAGGGCAGCACAGCTGGCTGGGCTGAGCTGCACTGCGGGCAGTTGTACTGCTGAGTTAAATGCATCTGCAGGTGTTCTGGGGGAGAGCAGAGCAATGTTCTTTCAAACTCGCCCAGATCTCTTCCCTTTAGGTTATCCCTGATTCCAGTCTGTCTCCATGAGGTTAAACTGATGTTAAATCTACTAAAAAAAGTGCCTAACAGAAATACTTGGAAAGTACTTTTCTTGAAGCATAACTGTGAATCACTTTGAGCTTAATGGTTTTAAAAAATCTAGAACAAAAGAGTTTTTTTTTCCTGCAACAGCTGTGCAGTTTTATTAAAAATTTAAAGAAATCTTATGTGTCTAATCCTTTGAGCGGATGTGTAATTACTTGGCTTGGGCTCTTACACATGGATAACCTAGCTGTACTGTGAGACAAGATTCTTATGTTTAATTTAAAGAATCATGGGTGTGCTTTGGAGATTATCAACACCGAGCCTGGTGAAGGAGCACAAAACCAGAACAACTCTTATACATTATCATTTGTTATGCAGATGTTACAAGCCATCTGACTAGCAGGTAGTGTCGTTTGCAATTGTATTAGCAAATGATGGCAGAGTATATAGGCAGAAAAAAAATGAAATTCCGTTGTTTTGAAGAGGTTTCCCCAATTTTAGATTTTTCTGTGTATACAGATCTTTCCATTTAATCTGTGTTCCCTTCTAGTTGAACCTGTTGCTTATATGGTCCGTTACTCAGACCGTGTATCAAATTTTATCTGCACCTGATTCCTTTTTCAGCTTGATGGTGACTTTTTGATAGGGAGCCCAATTCAGCAATGTTCTGGGGCTTGAATAAGCTGTTATCTGAAGCGTGCAAAAGAAATTAGAGGCCGTGATGTATCTCTCATAATGTTACTGCCACAGGTTACATTTCTGTGTTGTAAAGGTCCAGGAATGCAGTCGTACAGAGGCAGTGAGGAACAGACTCCTTAGCTTCAGGTAACTTTACCAGGACATGTAGTTGAAATGCAGAATATGTATGGCTCGTTATTTGCAACTGTGGAGAACGAACCTGCATCTGAAGTGAATTACAATCGCGTTCAATCAAGTTTGAGATATCAGTCAAAATCGCCCCTAATGTGAGCAGGTACAACTCCATTGAAGTCAGGTCTGCTTACAATCAACCTGATTTTAGCCAAGGGACATTTTTTCCTTATTTCCCCTTCTTTCTCTCCCCTCCTTGTCCCGATCAGTGTTCTTCACATTAGTTGCATTTTTTTCTATTACATTTGGTTGTAGCCACTTTGCTAAGACAAACACATGGCATACAATTTTATTCCATAGAAATCATGTGTGCACGTTATTTTCAAAATCTGTATTACGAAGTCTTTCATCCTTTTATTAGTTTAGTCTTAAGCCCTAGCCATATCAGTGAAAATCAATTGAAATGCAGTTAGATACAGATCTGATGTACTGTGCGAGGAGGCTTAGACACAGCACAGTAAAATCAATTAAGGCCTTTCCAGCCCCATACAGTTTTACCCATCCAATCACTTTTCACACGTTCCCTCCATTAGTTTTGCAAGAGGTTTTTTTAATATGAATTATGATGAATGAGACCCTTGTTATCAATATATAGATGGGTCATTACCCTATGAAAACCAGACTCTGCTGGTGCTCAGTGATTAAGGCTTTCTGCTGCTACTGTCAATAAAGTTCAAATTCATCCGCCTCAATCTATGGTAGGGAAGCTGTAGTCATTGTTGTCTAATTCACTTAACGACCTTATAATTGTGATTTGTTTTTGTTCATCATAATAATTTACATAAACCCTTTTGTATTTGTTAATAATTTGGATTAGTCATCAAGCTTAAGGAATGCAGTAGATCAAATAAACAAAAGGGAAATAATAATAATAAAAAAGGCACCAGGCCTAGCCAGACAGATGTGAGGAGCAGATTAGGTACTGGTTGTGTGCAGTGCCATAGGAGGGAATTGTTGGAGCGAGGTGGAAATCCGTACGAGGTGCAGGTCGGGTCGTGGGGCAGAGGTGTGACACTGCGCTCCTGAAGCTGCTCTTCCCATGGCTGTGGGCTGCTTGGTTGTGTTGGAGTGCATTGAAACCTGAAATTGTACCCAGGCCGGGGACAACTGGGCCGGCAGCTCTGTGTGAATGTGTATGCAAATGAAGATGCAATCAAACGAGGCTCCTTGAAAAATCTGCCCCAGTAAATTAGCGGAAAATGCACCGCCATAAACAGCTGTTGCATTTTAATCAAGCATCTGTAGAGTATATTTTGCTTTGTGTTACAAACAAAACAAAACAAAAAACACCCAGATTGTGGCAACCTCATTTTATATTCAGAAATTAACCCATTCTGCACTGCTGAAAACGTGTCACTCCATTGTCAGGGCTTTAACTTGCTGAGGAGGCAGAGGTGCTTTTCACTCAGTGACTTCCAGATTGCTGCTTAATTTAAAGGCGATGTTTTTGAGTGGAAGAATAATTAGCAAATTTTACTTCTCCGTAATTCTTGGGAGGTTTTTGCTTGTGCAGTCTCGTAGTTTGAGGTACGTTTTAAAATGAAATCGATCCAAATAGATTTAAAGAGTGCTTCTTCTGTATTCCCGGCTTGGCACAAATTAGAATTAATCTTGCAAAACAGTTCAGCTGTCAGCTCTTGTTAGAAAACATCCTTTATGTGTGTGTGATACACAGTCATACATTGTGGTTTTCAAAGAGTTAATAAACACCCCGAGCTGTGCTGATCTTGTAGCTTTAGCGAGCCTTAATCTGTAAGCTTGATTACCTCCTAACCCTCAGTCGCCTGCCTCCCTCCTAACACAGCGGGAGTTTTACGGCAGCATTAGTGGCATTTTGCCCAGCTCTGGCTTTAGGGAAATCATTCAGTGAGAAAGAAAAGCAGAAGGACTGGATCTGTCTGCTGCTGCGAGGTCATTAACACGTGGCACGGCGGGGTTGGAGGTGCGGTCCCACTGCCACCGCGCGGGGCACGGGGCTGTGCTGGTGCTCCGTGTGCCATGGGTGCCTTGTGCCTGGCCCAGCAGCAGTGGGGGGACTGCAGCCATTCCTGTGCGGCCCTCAGTGTGTAATTCCCGGTCCTCTAAGAGTAATAGCACTCCAGATTTATGTGCGCCGGGCGTTCTGTGCACACAGAGGCAGGCAGGAATATTTAGTGAAGTTTGCTCTTGCTCCAGGAAAAACTCACAAATGGGAATAACTCTTACCCGCTGTATGAGCTGCTGTCCCTTATGGACTGAGGCAACCAAGATGAAGAGCCCTCTTCTGCCTCCCTCCCCCACGAGGAGCATGGCACAGCTTTGTGCTGTCGGTGCTCGATGTGCGTTGGCCTCCTTCGTTTGTGCGGTGTCTCCTTACAGCTGAAAGTAGTGCCTTCTGGCTGGCTCTAGCCACATTCTCCCTTTGCATTCACAGAACCTTCATGCTTCTGTCACCTGCTAAACAGTGCTGGTTCTTCTCACTTAAACACATCAGTGCTGGTAGTCGTTGTGCCGGACGTGAACGGGGGCTGCTGTGAGCTGTTGGGCTGGAGCAGGCCCCTGCAGCACAACCCCTGGGTATGCTACATGGTGAGTGATGTCCCTGCACCGAGAGCAGCTGCAGCCCAGGGCTGGGCACTGCATGACGTGAGCAGGGTCTGCTCCAGCGTCTGTGCCATGCAGGTGCCAGTGGGGGCTTTGGAAGGGAAGGAGGCTGTGGCTGGGTGCTGAAGAGGGAGGTATAAAAACTGTTGGGGTTTTTGTATTTTCAGCAACCAGTTTTTCTGAAGGAGTACAAACACCAACCTGATGAAAATGGGTTGCGTTCACTTCTACCCTCAGTATTTGTAATAGGACGAGTAACTAAGACCACTGCTCTAAAAAGAGCAAAACCACCACCCTTGGCTGAGGTGAGACAGTCCTCTTTCAAAAAAAGTGTTCTGGGAGAATGCCACGTGTCTTTTATTCCCTTCTTGTATCTGAAAAACAGAGCAGCTGTGTGCCTCTCCCACTCGGAATTTGTGCATTTCTCTGGTGGCCTGTTGGAAGTGCCCCTGGCTCTGCTCTGTGCCCCCCGGCTTGCTGGAGGACTTCTGGCATCCAGGATGCTCGCAGGCAGAGAAAAATGACACAAACTCCAGCCGTGTTTTTGAAGTGAAGCAGAGCTGTTGTGCTGGTGATGTACTGTCAGGTGGAATGGGAGCGGGACGGACTGTCAGGGATCTGCAGTGACCATGAGCAGGACAGGTTTGAGGCCTTCCTGATAGGCAGGGTTAGCACATTCAGTTCTTTTTCATCTGTGATATGGCTGTTCCACAGGTGTGCAATGGGTGCTGATGTGCCCTGCTCTGCAGCGGGCATTCGGCCTCCAGCCCCTGCGCTCCGTGACCAGCTGGGTTCAGGCAGCCTTCACACCAAGGGCATTCCTCATCATCCTCACCTCACTGCTGCCAGAGCATCTCGCCCCTGGGCTTCTGTGAGGTTGTTGCCATGTTTATTTAATAAAAGTTCAGCCTTTGCTGCTGTTTTGAGACAGTAGGCATGTGTTTACCCTCATTTCAGTGTGCTGTCAGCAAGTATTGCCTAAAAAATGATCCTTACTGTAATGTTCCCTCCTCTGTTATCTACTGTAGCACCTCTCCTGTTAAGCAGTGAGGTTAAGTGCAGTTTCCAGAAGGTGCAAAGGGTTTGATTCTGCAGATGATAGGCAGCCTATCATGTTAATTCATATTTCTCCTCCAGTGGTCATCTTTGTCTGGCAGTACTTCACAGGAGGTGCTGACACAGCCAGCACTCCCCGCACCCTGCCTGCCTGCATGAGGCTGGTCAGCTCTGTGCTGTGATTTCTCCCCCTGCTTTCCAGTGCAGGAGCAGAAGGCTCACATGTGGGGAGAGGCTGAGAATGGAGAACTTTCCTCCTTGACGTGGAAACAAATGCCCTCGCTATCTTCACAACTTTCTTGATGTGTACAAGGTGGATGACACCATCTCCTCTAGATGCTAGGAAAATAATAGAGCGTGTTTAAATTAAGCATTGAAGCTGAAGATTCTTGCTTCTGTTCCACTTTTAACCTCTTTGCTGCCTTTAAATATATACACTGGTATTCCTGGGTATTCCAGGTCAGCATGGAGGCTGCAACTCAAATGTGAAGGTTACCCTGCAGTTCACAGCAGAACTCATAAGTATTGATTAGTGCGGAGACACGCAGGTGCTGACCCAGGACAGCTGCAGAGCACAGCCCATACGTTGCACCTTGTCTTTACACAAAGCATTTCAGTGCTGCATGCAAAGAGGGGTTGCTTTTAACTTCAGCTACACCGAGCTGGGGCTAAACACAGAACGTCTGTGCATAAATTGCTTCTGAGTTTAAAGCCTTTGGCTTTTGATGCCAGCCTGGAGTTCTGCACTACCATGGAATACTTGCCAGCATTTTGTAGAATAGTTTTGCACCATTATAAAATACTTGCCAGCATTTAATATCCTCTTTCTTTTCTGTGACCATGCCGTGACCTTTCAAAATAAAAGTTGCAGATCGGAAGTAACTGGCTGAGAATTAGTGGTTGGTTTACTCCAGTTTACATAGAAATGTCCTCAGTTAAAATATGGTTCATTCATCGGTCAAACCGTCCTTACTTCCTTTAATTGAATTAAGATGGGCAAATGAGAGATGTGTGCAAGACAGAAAAAAATTCTTTTGCAAATCACTGTTATCCTTTCGATAGTGTAAAACGAATCAATTAGAAGCATGTCAAAGCATCTTTTACACATGCACAACTTTGAAGCAGAGAATATTTCATAAAAGTGGAAATTTAAATTGGAAGTAGGAGAATATAAATTAGATTTTGCAATTACACGTAATCAAATTTTTCTTCTTGAGAAAGAGAGATGACCATTATTTGATCATGTTTTATAGGCTGTTACATCTACTATAATCATTTTTATAAGTTGTTCATTTTGCAGACACACTCGTGTACCTTTTGTCTCATTGAATTGTAGACGCAGCAAACAACAAAACATAGATTTTATCTGTTCACCATTAAAATGAAAAAGATTCAGCATGTTAGAGGCAGAACCAGGCAGGCACCAGGCCCAGCATACGGCTGATAATAGCACTTGGGGAACTTCTTACATTCTGATGTTCTTCTAGAAACAGATTATTGAGTTAGGAATCAAAACAAGACATGGAACTTAGTTTTAAAACAAAAAGTGAGCAGTTAGGGTCTGTCCTTTCTGTCTCCCCCACTATTTTTACGTCAGGAGTTTTTACTCTTCCAAAAAGGTAATTTATCATACAGTTGGCTTCTTGTGGATCCCTGCGGGCTGCAGGAGGACAGCAGCTCTCACAGCCCGTGCTGTGTTGCACCAGGAGCCGTGTGCTTTTCTTACCTGCGGGATTTTCAGTGTGCCATTCAGTTTGCTGTGCGTTGTGGTGGATTTTCACACTGATTTGGAGTCTGTTGGAAGGTGGAAATTCTGGCTGCTTTGCAATGCTACCACTAACCCTTATCCACAGGCTGACTTATTTTTGGCTGGTTTCCTTGTTGGAAGCTTTCTGTTTGTCCCATAAAGATCCGTGAAGAGGAAGAGAGGAAAACCAACGAAAATGACACGATCAGTGCAAGAAGCTCTAAACACATTAACAACAGATTTGGAGTTATTTATTGATGTTTTTGCCCACTGGCAGTGTAAAATGTGTGTCGGTTGTCATCACCAGTAACAATTTCAGCACATTGTGTTCCTTTTTTATTTACACCAGTGGCAACATGCTTATAAACACCGGCACCAGGGGTGGGTCAGGAGGTCAGCGCTCGGGGTTAGGAATGGGAAGGGTCATCGGCTGTTAACCCAGGGCTGGCAGCGGCATTGCAGCCCTGTGCGCGCCGGGGCCTTCGGGACTTTGTGAAACTTCGGGGTAATGTGGCTGTGAGCTACTTGCTAGGATTTGAGTTTGGTGTTTCTGTAGGGGAGGGATAAAAAGAGTCTGAGATTTTGTATCTTCATCTCTTCTTGGGGTTTCCTGGGGTTTTGCTTTGCACCAATTGTTAAACTATTAGGGCTGAATTCCCGCCTGCTTGGAAGCAGTGGGAGTTTTCCATTGGCTTTGGCTGGAGTTGGGTCTGGCCGAGCCGACTCATCACAAAATGAAAAGGATTGGTGGCAGCAGGGTCTGAAATGTGAACTGCGGCCGCCGAGGTAGAGGAGGCAGTGAGAAAAGTGCACAGCTTCTCTTTCACACTCAGAGGGTTTTCCACTTCTGTCAGGGCTTTCAGGAACACACAGACCTGGGCTCTCGAGGAGAGCCTGGAGTCACAGTGTGCAGGAGGAAGGCGGGCAGGCAGTGCAGCACATTGCAGGGCCTGCTGCTGAGAAGCAGCTCCCTGGGGTGCTGCTCTGCGCCCCATGGGGACGGCGTGCTGCACTGCTCCATCCTGCAGCACTGCTCCATCCTGCACTACAGCTCCATCCTGCAGCACTGCTCCATCCTGCAGCACTGCTCCATCCTGCACTACAGCTCCATCCTGCAGCACGGCTCCCTGCTCCTCGCTGAGCACACGCACTGCAGCTGCTGGGTGTGAGGGAGAAGGGTATTCCTCCCAGAGCCTTCACCTTCCTGCCGTTTGGAGAAGCTTTTACTTCTAATGCTCAAAAGCCAAAATGACTTTTTTGTTATATTCTTTATATACTCTGCTTTTTGGAAGCCGGTTTAAAATTCATAACCAAAAAGCCATGCAGGGCTTCACATACGTATTGCAGCGTGTTACCACAGTAATGAAATCCACCAGCGCTGTTAAAAGGGACAAAACTGTTCCCATTAACGTTGCCTGTATTTACAACTTACACTGTGTTTTGAATCGTGTACAGTCCTGAACATCTCTTTGCTCTGGCTGTTAATGCACCTGCCTGCAGTCCCCCTGCTCCATCCTTCTCTCAGTGCTCCCGTTGCCTCCCTGCCATGCGCTGTTGCTGCACCAAAATACTCTGTTTAGAACCCTTTCAAGAAAGCTGAAAATTTACAGTTGCAGTTAAACACATTAGCTTAGTGTTTCCAAAGATACCTTGTGGATTTGAATACACAGATCTAATGAATTTTAATGGAATGAGCTTTGAATTATGTAAAATATAGTAAGATGTTCATCTTGAACCAAACTAAAATAATCTTTTAAAGTAACATTTTAATACACAATTTATCTAACATAGATAATTCATAGAAGTTTCTTTTAACCATAAGTTGCTTCTGGCAAGCAGTGCTCCTGCTGAACAGCTTTCCTGCTTTTCCATACAGAATCGTGGGTTTTCTGACTCAGTGAAGTTGTCTGAAGCCACCTTTGCACCCCCCCGTCCTGTCCTTTTGGTGTTCTGAGTTAGAGCTGTGCACAGGACGTGCTGTCTGCCTCTCATGCATCCTTTGCTCATGTGA
This sequence comes from Centrocercus urophasianus, assembly GCF_019232065.1. Lineage (NCBI taxonomy): Eukaryota > Metazoa > Chordata > Aves > Galliformes > Phasianidae > Centrocercus > Centrocercus urophasianus. The sequence continues at coordinate 2,157,015 of NW_024884900.1, forward strand.
GAACGTGTGCAGTATGAAAGAGCAAATGGAATTTGTAGGCCCATAAAGGCTGGATTGCACCAACAAGAGGACAAAGCCACATTACTTATAGATATTACATTTGCATAATACATGAAAGTAGACAAACATTTTTCCCTTTTTGTTCTGAGGGGGGGTGCCCAGGTCGGTGTTTCTCCCCACAGTTGGGGCAGCATGGGCTGTGATGGAGGCACGGCTGACAGCAGCACCAGGCAGCAGCCCTCACACATCCGTTGTGTAACAGGGCCGCATTGCTGGATTGTGGCAATGTGTGCACACCCGTGGTGTTGCTTTTAATTTTCTGAATCAAATCCTGCGCGAGGGGCCAGATGGCTTGGGAGCATCTTGTCATCCCAACCGCTGCAAACACAGCTAGCCACAGAAAAAAGAAGATTGAACTGTGATTTCACAGATTTTTCATTAGTTAATCTGGGATAGAGAGGCTTCAAAGATCCCATCAGTTAATTCTCTCAGCACTTGTGGAAATTTCTGGCACATCGTGCTAAAGCTGGTTTGAAATCCAAGCTGAGAATCGCTGCCTTACAGGAGCTGATCTGTGCGTGCCGGTATTAAAAATTACAGCAGTAACAAAAATACGTGTGTAAATAAAGCTCCTTTGGGCGGAACTGCACTGAGACTGATGCTGATGCTGTAGAATGCCCTCTGTTACTCAAAGTAACAGTGAGTCTGTCATGATCTGTAATCTGCTTCCTTCCAAACGCTTCTGGAAAGCGTTTGCTGGAGGCACATTTTTCTGAGCACACTGGTTATAACAGAAAGGATTTTTTTCCTTTTGGCTGGCTGCAGTGCCACCTTCACCTTTGCAAACAGACCCACTAAATAATAATCAGTCGCAATCTGTGAACTTCCCTCCTCTTATCAATTATTAAGTATCATAAACCTTCTGTTTGGATAATCTTGGCACCACTTTAAGCGTTAACAGTAAATTTATTTTTAATTAAATCTGTGCATTGAGAATAAAATGAGGCTCTTCTGCATACTAAACAGAACACAAACGCCACCTCTACTTACTATCAAAAAACCTGATAATGCTTATGAAAGTTGTAAGGGCTGCGGCTCATTGTCTGTGTCCCATTTAACTTCAGCAGTATCAGTTAATGAGGGAGCTGCGTTTTCCTTAGAAGCGTTTGTGAGGAGCATCCCCACACAGACCTTCTCTGTGCAGCTCAGAGCTCCTCACAGCTACAGGTGACCGGCAGGGAAGGGAGAGTTCAGCATCCTGCACGTGAGCGCTCTGGGATACAGAGAAAGCAGTTTTCCTTGTCAGAGGTATCGATCTGAAAACTTTATTGCTGTAGGTCGCTATTGATTTTTTTATTGTTATTATTTTAGTGGATGATTTAACTACTATTTTTATCAAAGGTTTTGGTGAAGGCTGATCAGCTCCTCGTTCTGCAGGAGGAAACGCAGGTCGAGGAACACAGCTCTGCAAACTTACGTCAGTTCAGTGCAGAAACTTTCTGCTACCTGACGTGAGCCGTGGCCCAGAGAAGGCGCCTTGGCCTGTGTTCCTGTTGGCCTTTGGGCTGAGAGGAGCTCTGTCTGAGCCCCCGCTGCTGCTGGACGGGGCAGGAAGCCTCCCGACAGCGCTGCGAATCTCAGCATTTATTTTTCCAAAGCGGCGCTTCCAGCCCTGGGCCCTGTGACAGTCGCCCAAAGGGAAACACCGGTCGGCGGCTCACACTGGGCACCCATTGTCTCGTCTGCTCCGGCGAGAGCGCGTGAAGCTGTTTGCATAGCGTGCTGACTCTGTCAGGGTCAGTTCCAGTCTGTGGCCGCTAAAAATGAAAAACATGCCCCAACCAGGACAAGAGCAGGGTCAACAGCTGGCAAAGGATATGGCAATCATTTATATAAATATGCTTTCTCAAGCCCGCAAAAACAAAAAACCCGAACCCAACAGCTGGGAAGGGTTGGAAGTAGCCCCAAGGCTGGTTAGTTCCCTTCCAGATGGGGAGGTTAGGCTGGGGCTAGCCAGGCTGCTCCACATAGACTTCCGATTCGCATTAGGAATAAAAAGAGTGGAGGAAAGGAAAAAGGAAGAAAAGCTACAAGCATGACTGCTCTGTTTTTCACCTAACTTAATCAAATAAGTGAAGAGTTTCCGAGACGGAAGGCTTGCATTTATTGGTATTCACGCTCGGTTTTCTGTGTTTACCATGGTGTCTGATACACTCCTTAGCTGTTTGAAAGGGAAGCACATAGATTGTATAGAATAGTTTATGTGTAATGACATGGTCATTTGTAGACAGATTGAAGAATCATGTGAAGATTTATGCTCCATTCATGTCCCCGTGTACCAAATGCACTGAATATATTCAGATCCAAGGGAAGATAAGACAAAAGGTTAGGTTGGCTTTGCCTCTGAGTTCTAACTGACGGTTGCAGCACATTGCTGTAATTTGCTTTTACCTGTAATTCTGCTCTCAGCACGTTCTCGGCTGTCAAGCCAGAGGCAAATCCTAAGCAGAGATCTGTTCAAAACCCTGTCCACAAAGGTGGAGTTTCCCTGGAAATTCAGAATCTGCTTTCTTCAGATGGTACCGTAATTTCAGTTATTTACCATCTTCTTCCTAAGAGTGATGAATTCTTAGTTTTAGTCTTTAAAAAGTTGGGGTTTTTTGGTCATTAAACATTCTTCCCTTCAGTGTCATTGCCATCCACATGGTGGTGTCAGGCAGGTGCTACAGCTGCTGTTCTGTGATGGTTCCTTTCTCACGGTGGCTCCTACACCCCCATGGCCAGCAGGAGCTTTGCCAATCGTGCAGTCATGACTCAGGCACACGTGTTGAAAACAGGGACTTCACTGCTTCATCAGTGATGGGGAGAGGATTTCTGTTCTTTCTGCTGCAGACGTGTTATGCAGAACCAAAGCTCTGATTTCCACATACAGTTTGTTGTACTTGTGCCTACATTTGCCAGTCCATGGAAACAAAACTGCCCCATGGTCCTGCACATTCATCTTTTGCTTCTGTAATTGTTCCTGGGCAGACTGAGAGCTTCTGGATGGCTTTTCTGCACTGCAGTTTTTCCAAATGTGAAATCATAGCGACGTTGTAGGGGAGAATATTTTTCAGCTTCAGAACATTGACTGAAACTTACAGTCAACTACTTACAGTTAGAAAAGGAAGCAATATTCGTGTTAGCCTTGTGAGTATATTCATGTATGCAATATTAATCTTCTGCTCTTGATCTTATCTCTCTTCCTCTTGGAAAAGACCAGTAAAACAAGGTAATTTAAAACTACCTGAACACATCCTTCCACCTTACTGCTAGGCCCTGAAGTCATACCCTCTTGACCCCAGGGGTTATGGGTCTAGTGCCTTTTATCCTCCCTGATTTCTCAGTATCTGCCCACTTCCTGCCCAACATTAGAGCCTTGTTATATAAGGAAATTGGAAACACCACCCGGCCCGGCCTGGGCCAGCAGTCTGTGCTGGAGATAAGGCCAGCCTGGGTGAGAGCGGAGTGCTGATGTCAGGCAGACGTGGGCAGAGGGTGTCAGAGAGCTGGAGGTGCTTCGCAGCGACCACTGAAGTATTTACTGAAGAAATGAAGATTGTCTGGCAGCATTTTTACTCAGAAATTGTCATTTGACTTTTAATGAAAAATATACTTTGAGACTCTTGCAGGGTAATAGAACACATACTAAAATCAGATTACTTTGAAGGTTTTAGTAACGTAAAGGATTAACAGAGGAATTGTAAGAAGAAAAACTAATACAAGTATTAATAAGCTGCTTGATTTCCTTCTGTAGTTTCTAGCTTCATACTTCTGACTTTTCTCTCTTAACTCTTGTCTTTCTGAAGCGTGCTTGCAAAGACCAGATACCACGGGTTAATTTTAGAGGGGGAAACTTGAGCCAGGCTCTACCTGCAAAGCAGTGAGCTCAGCAGAAAAGCTCAGCAGAGAGAAAGAAAACAATAATTTAAAGGGCGAGCAGCGACGTTTCCTCTGAAGGTTGCTGTTTGGTTTCTGTCTTGACAAAGTTAATTTTAATTTTTTCAAGTTTCAATTCTGTAATCAAACTTCAGAGACTGCAGAGCTGGCTGGGGTCGAGGGAGTCTAAATAGGACAAGAATTTGAAGGCAGTGGGTGGTGGTGCACCGGATGAAAAGAGCAAGGGATGCATTTCCTCCAAACGTTGAAGCAGCCATTAGGCCATCTGCATTGAAGCATATCTCTGCTTACAAAACAACAAGTCAGATAAGCTTCTGTAATATTTATTGTCTGTAAGTCTTAGTAGCCATAAGAGAAATGTTGAGCATGGCAGTGTTACATGGCAGTGTTGCTGGAAACCCTCACAAGCAGCAGTAGTTTGAACAAATATTGAAACTCACTGGTGTAAATTTGGTTACTTACTGTCATGGTTTTGTGATTTTTGGCTTGACACTTACAGTGTTGAATAGAAGCAGAGATCAAGGTGAGAGAAAATGTAAAGTATTTCAAGCACTGTTGAGTGAAGTAACTGGTAGGAAGTATTGGTAACATCCAGGAGATGTGCTTGAATAATTTCAGGTCCAGAATCCAAGTCAAATAAATACCTTTCTCTGGACTCAGTCTGCCTTACAGTTTGTGTGCGGGGGGGGGAGGTGGGGAGGGAAGGGGAGGTGAGGAGGGTAGACAAGGGGGGGGCAGTGGTAATTGTTATCCCTTATAACTGGTGCTTAGAAGAACAAGCAGGCAACGCTGCTGTTCTGTCTGAGGAGAAGCTGTGCTGGGCTAAGGATGCACGCTTCGTGCTCTGGTGAAAAGAGGAGCACCCACCTGTAACAGCAGGGCCTTGTGAATTTCTGGACTCTGTCAGTTCCTTCAGAAGCATTTATCCGTTCAGGTTTAGCTGCATTGGTAACAAATTCCTGTTTGTGCAGACTAAGACAGTGTGGATTGGAAGGGGCTGCTGAGTGTTTCAGCGATGGTACAGACACAAATGTCCCATGCAGAAGTGGAAGGAGGGGTTGTGCATTAAACAGGAGGTGGCAACATAATAACAAGAGCTTTCCTTTGAACTTTTGGTAATTAAATGGTAAACGTATTGTCTGTTAATTAACATCTCTGGTTCTTGGAGTGCCACTCTAGAGCACATTGCATGGATTAAGGGAGGTAAATTTTAACTTATGTACCGGCAGTTTAAAACGTATTGTTGATTTAATCTCCTTGAACTGCTCAACAGAGAACAACTGACCCATATTACTGAACAGAACTTGAACATGCAATACCAAAGAAGAAGAAAAGACTGAAAAATAAACTGTACGGTAGCTGACATGCTGAAAACTTCATGTAATGAGCAAAGAAGAATCCATAAAATGGAACACTAATTCCTTTCCAGGAGGTTGGCCACATGGAAATGTGCAACACACAGAACTGGTTAATTAATAGTCAGGGCCATCATTTCACTGTAGGATTTTCTCTTTAAGGAGTCTCTGCTTAAAACAGAGATGGGTAAAAGCGATTGAAGTTACACTACTGTGCTTAAACTCCCTTTCAAGTTTACATAATTAGGAACTGACCATCCTGACTTGGGATATTTTATTTAATTTCCTCTGGAATGAGTTTTCCCTTCCTGCTGATGCACTGGTAGATGTGGTCAGCCAAACTTCTGTGGCTGTGAATACGTTTTGCCTTGCCATAAACATACATGTACAGTAGCTGCCCTCAGTTTTATTCACTTGCTTTTAACTTACTTTTTCCTTATGAAGACCCTATCGGTGAAGCTTCAGTCATGGTTTCTTCTTGAGTGCTTTTCCATATTTATGCAAAGGATAGCTTTTCTTCGTAGCTACCTTTGGTTTTGAAGCACGAAACCAGTGAAGATACTATGGCTTAAGGCATTCCTTCTTGTAGGAAGAAGCCTGCATGCACTCCAGGGTTACTGATGCCCCAACACACAAATCTCTGATGCTGGGACATCTGTTTTGGCCAATTCTCACATCTATCCTTCTGTATTCCTGGTTTTTCCTGCAATATGAAGCAAGAACGTGTTCTGCTTTGGTGTTAAACTCTAATGGTGTGGTGTCATACTGTAGCTCTTGCATTGAACATGCCTTGATAAAATAATTTCCTGTTTAATTCCCCACCTCCTGTGGCTGTATGAGTGCAGCATGGCTGTCCTGTGCCTGCAGGAGGGAGCAGTGCCGTGCGGGTGCAGTGCGTTGGACCGCCCAGGAGACCAAGGTTTTGTCCCCCATTCTGACTCACACCGATGCATAATGCAGTGAGTGGAGGAATGAGGCCATTTGAAACCTCGTCGTAAACTGTGATTTAAAGCCCAACATTATAATAGACACTTAATATAGAATTAATTTGGAAGGCATTTTTTTCTTTATATCATGGCTATCCAGCATGTAGGCCGCAGTCCAACAAAGCACTTACATACATGCTTAACTTCAAACATGCGAGGAGCTGGAGTCAAGTATGTGCTTAAGTACTTCCTCTGCTCTGTGCTGCCTGCCAGTGACACACCGCAGGATGTTTGATTTCCACAGTAGCAGGTGAGTCATTTATAAATCTCTCCATATTATGAAGTGATTTCATGACAACTCTTCAACTTGAAATAATAATTCCTGGGTTTTTTGGCATGAGATGAATTACTCTCCCCGTATGCATACATGGGTTTGCAGTGTGTGTCCTGAAAAACGTGTAGTTTCACCTTCAGTCTGTGCCACTTCCCAGAGACGCACGTTTGCTGCTTTTCTTCCCTGTGTGTGAGTGTGGGCGCACAGCTGAGCACACACTGGGATCTCTGCTCCGCTTTCACAGCTCACCTCCGTTGGGTAAAGCAACGGCGGTTCTTGACGCTGTGATGGATGGATGTGTCAGTCCTGGCAGACGTCCCCAGTTTGAAACCCTGTAGATTTTTGCTGTTCCTGAAGAAAAAGTTGTTTTTAAAAAATCGAAAATCAGATCTGAAGAGGAATAAGCGAGACAGGAGCCCGCGTGTGTGTGCGCCCTTTCACAGCTGGGGTTTTGGCAGAGTGTCATTCCCGCTGTTAAACACGGTGACCTTGCTGCCTGTGATTTACTAACTGTTTTACAAACATTTCCTCACTCTGTGAGGTTTGATATGTTCTCCATCCTCAACAGCTCAACAGAGCCGCTCCACCGCCGAGCCAAACCTGCCTTTGTTTACAGCTTTTCCGGAAATTTTCGCAGAGAAAAAAAAACTTTCTCCTTTTCCAATGTTTTATTTTTAAGTCAACACTTTCTGTGGTTTATTTGTGCAAAGCAGCATTTGGGTACAAGGTATTGCACCGTGTCCAAGAGGGAGCTGCTGCCTTTCTAAAAATAAGGCGGGGGTCATGTGAACCAGCGCAGAAAAATCTAAAGATACCAAATATTGCGGGACCTTTACATTTGGTGCTTCTTTTTTTCCATAGTATTTTGGGCCCGGATTTTTCTGAACTTTTTTTCCCACATTAGTTTCTATATTAGAACATAACGTAAAATGATGAAACACAGGAAGGAATCTTCTTTTAAACAAAATTATCAGTGTTAAAAATAACAATCTTTTTTCCCTCGGTGTGCGTTTTTTTCTTGAAGGACTTTATTTAGTCTTACAATTCAATGTAGCCAGGGAGTCGAGCAATACTTCAGTGGCATTTTACTTAGTTAGTTAGACCTTAATTTTCATACATGCTGCTTTTGCCCTGTGTGCCCAAAACTCGCCATGACTTCATGCTGCTCTCTGGGCACTTGGAAAGCAATGCGCTTTGCAGGGGGAAACCTGACTGCTGTCTGCAGTGCTTCTTTGCATTGACTGAGTGAAAACGGAGTGCAGATTAAAATCGGAATGGGATGGGAATGTTTTTATGAAATGTTTTTGCAGTGGAGATACGTTTCGTGGAAATGTGCTTGTTTGGAGGACTGTGTTCCTCAGGGTCAGGATGGGATTTCTGCCGAAGGGAGGTGAGAACACTGTGTGCTGGTTGGGAAGGAAGGGCACACGCAGGGCTCCTCCATGCCTGGTGCTGGTGATGCTGTGCCCTCCGTTCCCTCTCTCCTTTAAAGCATACCTTCATTTAACCTATTGTTTTCTACTCAGAATGCTCCTAGTTCCAGCATAGGAGATACATGCTGTGAAATAAGATTCCAGCGTACAAAATCCCTTCGTTGTTCTCACGCTCTGGTATTTTAGAGTAAGGAAATAACATGAACTGTTTTATTAAACATTTTATTGTGAACTTGTTATGGGTGATACAGGAGGTAAAGAAATTTACAGAAGATGTGTTGGGTGTATGGGCCACAAAAGATGGATTATTGTACTATGAAGGTACTTGGTGACGAGAAACCTGCGCTCAGCTGTGTGTCCTATGAGTGTTTTCCATACCCACATCCAGCTGAATGCAGATTTTCATACACACTTACCTGAATAATAGAAGTTCCCTTGGAATTCTGTATCGTGGAAGTAGATTGAAGCAAAGTCTGAGTGACCTACAAAGGTCTCCATACTGCAGTAATTCCCAACAAGCACAGATACTGTCAAAATGCCTTGATGTGTTTGCATTTAGGTACTGTGAATTTATTACATATATTGCATTTTTAATCCTATGAAATACAAGTGAATTGTAGTTCTAAATCTTCCTTTTAAATGCATTAGATTATTAATGCTGTTAAAGGAAATGCCCACAAATGGAATTACTTCTGGAGGTTTTGCTTGCTTGTTTTAATCACTCAGAATCACTCATGCGTTTGCAGTGAATTCCTGTACCAGGTGCCAAGTGGAAATGACAGAAAGACAGAACATTCACCAAACTAAAGCAGCCTTTACCTACTGACAGATATTTTCAGAACAAATTTTACATCTAGGCACTGTAATTAGTAATGTAATATTTGTTACTTAATGGCAGTGTTTTAATGAAAGCTGTTGGGAAGTGTTTTTGAGCACTGTCTCTGGTTTTCTTACTTAATATGGGATGGAAAATTAAAATAAAAAAAGTACAGCAGAGTGCATTGCAGCAGGCAGGGGCAGAGCACGAGCAGTGCCAGCTCCTGGCTGCCAGCAGCAGCAGGGCAGGCTTGCATCCTGCATGGCACATTCCAGCTATTTGCTGTTTTAGTTGCCTGTAAAGTGGTGGTGTGAAAAATCCAAGAGTGACTGTGATGTGGGACAAAAGGATCAGGAAATGGTGGAAGTTTGCAGATTCCTGTGGTACCCACAGCCTTAGAGCACCTCTGTGTCCCATGGGTTTCTCCCGTGGCAGGTAGGTGTTCCGCACCGTTCTGGTCCTGCTTGAGGGAAGTGGAACATTAAAGTTCATTAAAGGAGCAGCATAGGGGCATAGCCCTTTGGAGACAGGCACTGGCTGCATCTTGTTTTGACCCCAGGATGCTGGTGCCGTTAATTGTCCCAGAAATGATGAAAGCAACACAAGCAGCACTTTAGTCTTGGCTTTCGTTGGCAAAAGAAGCTGTTGGTCACTGTCTTCGTACAAAACGGATGTCTGCAAATCGGGAAACGGGGTGCAATCCTTACTGAAGGTGTAGGGGTGGGTCTGGATGGAGGTAGGTGTGGGGAAGGGCAGACATTTGTGGCCCAGCAGCCAGGACGTGGATGGCTGCCGGCTCCAGTCGGCTCCCAGCGCTCGCAGCGTGCTTGTGGTTCGAGGGTATGATCTAAGTAGCGTAGGGTGGTTTTGTTGCTATGGGAAAAGTGCTAAAAAAGGCTGTATCTCTTGTACAGCTCAGATCCTTTGGGTATTTAACATACAATTTCTGCTAAGGACACTCAGAATTATACCTCTGATTCTAAATTGCTTAAATGTTGAAACATATGGTCTTGTGTGCTGTTCGCTAGGAAACAACTGTCTGTATCCAGGCTGCCAAATTCAAACAAGCCCGTGCTGTAGGAACGTGAGGCGGCTCAGCAGAACTTTTGGAAAGAGTTGTGACCAAAAGGCAAACCTGATGTATAGAGAAATGCTAATTAAACTGGTGCCGGATATCAGTAACAGATAATTAAATGTTAATAGCTGAGAAGTTTTTCAATTAGAAATGAACTGTTTGTGTCTTCTTGATTTCTTCTGGGGGCCAGGTTCGTGTAGCTGTCATTTGTTGATTCTCTGCTACGGTAATCATTTTAATAAAATGCAATTATCTGCATAATTAATTTCTTTGACTGCTCTGCTGTGTCCTTCTTTAGCAGAGGCCAGAATGTCAAAGATCAAGTAGATTGGGGAAAATAAAAAATTCACATTGTGAAAGGATATAAAAAATACTTGGAATTTCAATGCATTGGCTTCTATTTATCTCAAATGTCAAGGGCAGTGTAAAATGTATTTTTAAAATGTGTTTTTGTATGGTTTGAGCCCATTCTTGGCGTAGTTGTGAATCTAGAGGGACCATTGTTCTTTGAGAGAGTTTGAGGGGGTTTCTTTGTACAAAGTGACAAAAAGAAGACTTAGAGTACTGGGCTGCCATTGTTCCTGTGCGGCGCTGTAAAATTTGATTTGAAATTAGGACCTCGGGGCAAGCTCTTCAATAGCCAGTTTTTATTTTCTGCCAGCATTTTAATCACTCTTGGGCTTAAAGTGGATGACCAACATAATGCCTCTATGTTTAATAGAACAGTTCATATCTTGAAGGCCAGTTAACTGAATTCAGAGATCTGTCATCTGCCCAACATTAGTCTTTTCTGTTTCCTGTCTATTTATGAAGATAGCTCTCCATTCCAGCCAGCTCTTAAAGAAGAGCAATTCTTTCTTTTTTTTCTTCCTGCATTTCTTCCATGTTCTGACATCTCTCAGCCCTCTCTTAAAGGAGCCGGGAGGCGATGCTGCAGTGCAGATGTGTGCAGGGCAGACGTGCATCTGGCAGAGCAGCAGGTTGTGGAGATGCAGCACGCTGATCCTGACAGCTGGGCAGAGCGAGGGACGGACGGATCCAGTTTTGAAGACACGTGGGATGACGGGAAGGGAAAAGGGCCATGTTGGCCTATGCCTTCACACCTCATTGGGGTTCAGATTGCGGAGATGCCTGAATAGGGTTTGAGGAACACTGGGGAAGAAGCACTGGAGTTTTTGAAGAGCTGACGACAGTTCGTGGTGCTGTGCTCAGGAGGGACTTGCAGAAGGACGGTGCAATTGCACGGTGCCTTACTCAGCTTGTGACGTAGGGCGGGTTGTTGTGTTCAGGTTACCTGAACGCTGCAGATGTACTCCTGTGTATTCTGGGCAGTTTCTGCCCTGTTTGTTGGGGAGGCAACAGGCTCCTTGCCTGGCTGCCAGATGCACAGCAGGCACATGCTGGAGCTCTGAATGTTCAAGGCTGTGTCAGAACCAACCTGCAGGCACGTTCACACTAAGGAGCAATTATGTTCATTCAAGAGAGGACAAGATTGGAGCTGTATTTCAGGTTTAAATAGGTTAGCAAGTAGGATATCTTGCTGTTTTCCAGAGGAGCTACCTGTGCAGCGTGCATTTTGCAGGCATCTCTCACCCCAAGGTCAACAGCACACATGGGCTGGCTCTTCACTGTAAGATAAATAGCTGAATTTCAAGTTGTTTGCTGTGTTGAAAGACACACAGATTGGAATCGACGTTCATTGAGGGATTTTGGTTCATGTGCACTGAGCTTCATGCCTGGCAGCCAGTGTCCCTGCTCTGCTGGGATTGCTGCCGTGAGTGCTAATTAGGATGGTGCTGGTACACATGATTAGGGAGTGGACTTAAACCACCAGGCTGCTTCACCTAGACCGCTAACTAGTCAGTAAGTGCTGCTGGCTTCTGATCGCCTTTGAACTGGTCAGAGCTCACACCAGTAGCTTAAAGTAGAAGAGAGAATGTTTTGTACCCCGTTAGTAATTATGATCTGTTATACATTATAATTAATTCCTAACCAGCTTAAATTTGCTTTTAGTTTGCCAGAAATGGAACAACTTTAGACACAGATTACAGTCATCAGAAATCGCTTCAGTCACAGTCATCTGATGCCTTTGTTGCCTTCATTTGTGCTCGGTCAACAAAATCCAGCTTGTGTTCAACACTTCTCCTTGGGCAGATGCGGAAGAAGAGTGGCTCAATTGGGCTGGAGAACAGTGAGAGGTTGACATTCGGCATCGTTGAGCACAGCTTTTCATTCACTTTCAAATGTAGCTGTGTGGGTGGCTACACAATGTGGGAAACTCTTTTCATTGAAGAATCTGAATATTTTGTAAGGAAGTGAATAGTTGCAAATAATCTTTTCTGTGACACTGAAATAAAGAACAAATGAGCTATTCTCAGAATATACTGAAGCATTATTGTCTTCAGTCATTTAACAGAGCTGTAGAGAAAAAATATTCCAAACTTGACAGATTCATATCCTCATCTTTTCTCCTTCAGCAAGAGACTGTAGCTTGTATAGCTGATACTGGTTAAAGCAGAAGGAGCTAGAGGGCTACATTTGCTGCAGCGCTGTATGAAAGTAAACATATTAAAAAAATACAACTCTAGCTTTTCAATAAGGAATTCCAGGTAGAACCAAGGAGAAAAGAAGTTTGGTAGTTACTCCTTATTAAAGGGGTTGAATCAAAAAAGAAATCGGTTTCTCCTGATTCTCCCAGAATCACAGAATCATTCAGGTCAGAAAAGACCTCTCAGACCCCCAACCCATCGCACTGTGCCCACTGAGCACAGCCCTCAGTGCCACACATCCCTGGCTCTGGAACAGCTCTGGGAATGGGGACCCCCCACAACCTGGGCAGCTGTGCCACTGCATCACCGCTCTTCCTGAGAAGAAATTCTTCCTCATATCCAACCTGAGCGTCCCCTGGTGCAACTTAAGGCTGTGGCCTCACACCCTATGTGGCTCAGATCTTGTTTAAATAAATCATAATGAAGATATCACCGCAGGAGTTGGGACGGGCCCAGGGATGGAGCCGTGCGTGGCAGCCCTCCCCTGGGTGAGCAGGGTCAAGCTGGGGCTGCTAGGCTGTGCTGGCTGCCTCTGGGGGAGCAGGCAGCCATGTAACATGACAGCGAAATGTTGCTTTCCTTCCTTCAGTGAGGTGAAGGATTTTATCCCTATTAATTAAACATGCCGCAGCCCGTGCTGTGATTCGCAGGCCTGCGCTCCCGTGTTCCTGTGGTGACGTCTGTAGTGATGCTGCGGGGACGGCGGTGTTTCCTGCAGCTGGAGGCGGGAGGTGCTGCAGGGGTTTCAGAGGTTCTCAGCTGGTACGGCGTCGTTCCTCTGCAGAGAGAGCTTGGGGCGCGGGGCTGAGGGCACCCGAGTGGGTCTGCATCACCCGAATGGAGCGCTGTTACCTTTATCCAGCTCCTGGTGTATTTCTTCCCAAGCCACTCCAGAGCCTGATTTAATTTTCTTTTTATGTGAACTCAGAGATTCAGCTTCACAAGAATGATTGCGGAGATTTGCATATGGCCCGTTGATTTCTTTATCCTTCAGGGTTTTCTTACCGAGCACTTGAGGCCATTGCAGCTGGGGGGGATGTTTAAGAAGTCACCAAAGCAGGACGTGAAGGAGCTACCACAGAGTGCTGCGCAGAGAGGAAACCCGGTGGGAATCCTGCTAGGACAAGCAAGGGCTCTGTGGGGCTGCACAGCAGGAACATGTCCTTGGTGAGCCCTCTGTCAGCCCTGCTGCCAGGGTTGCAATGCACAGGGAGTCAGATAGGGATCACCGAGCTCCATGATCTCAGTGCTGTCAGTACAGGCTCTTTTCTTCTTTTCCTTAATTTGGAAAAAGTAATTACAAAATGATTTTGGAGAGATGTTGTAAAAAAAAAAAACAACTGTGTGTGCACTTCTGAAGTACCTGCTCTGCACATCTGCAAAAGCCATCCTTGCATTGCACATTCCCCCTTCTATTTGTTTGTACCTTCTACTTCAAAACCCAGTCTGCAAGTTTTAGGAGGTTAATATTGCATAGACCATTTTAACCACCGTTTTAAACTTGTTTTCTTATTAAAAAAAAGACTTCTGGCTTTTTCCACAATATTAGATCTATCATATCAGAGTACTTTATTGAATATTTTATTGACCGTCTGCTTGCCCTATGCTAACCTGCCTGACATCCAAAGTTTCCTTCTCTCTGGAGATGCGATGTCAGCTCTCATTAAGCAGCTGAGCGTGAATTTTCTCTTCATATTTCCTGTGAATAAAGCTCATCCCAGCAGGCAGGCGCTGGGCCCTGCTGCAGTCGGGGCGTGCGGCTCCGCAGCCCGGCGGCGCGGGGCGGATTTAAGGTGGTCTCGGCAGGGTGTGCTGTGCAGCCAGAGTGCTTTCCCTTTGGGGCTGACATCAGCACGCCGTATAATTTTGCTTTACACAAATGTAAAGGTATTGAAGAGGAAAATTCCTTCCCCTGGCAAGGTAATTACTTGACTTCTCATAGAAGGAAAGCTTGAAGCAAAGGCTAAGAGGAGAGTACATCTTTCGCTTAAAGTAGGCAATCTACCCAAGAACATGGGTTTGATTTACCGAGCGTTTACAGTTACAAGTGCATTTTAATTGTCTCAGTTCATCTCCCAAAATTTGATGTCTGTTGTTAATATTTCATTCCAGTTTCTGTATAGCTTCCTTTTTAAATTTTTAATTCCGCTTCTTCTTTTTAAAAACCACAGAACTGCGTTCCGTCAGCCCGTGGTGCTGGGATCACACCAACACCTCGCTCACAGCCTGCTCCCATTGCCAGCACATCTCCGAGCCCTGCGCCCAGCCTGGCCTCACTGCCTCCCAATAACGTGACCACAGCTTTTGCTGTGCTATGTGGTATTTATTAAATCAGTTTAGTGTGAGGCAGATATATATGTTTCATAGTTCAGTAGGCGGTTGATAGTTTCATTATATGCGCTCCTTAGCATGTAATGATTTTTTGGCAGGCTAATTACGGTGTCTTTTAGCAAGCATTCCAAAGAAAGGCAAGGGGGAGTTTTCTTCAGAAGCCATCAAATATCTTAGGCCACTTTTTTCATGCAGGGTGATTTCAAAAGCTGCCATTTTTGAACAGACTCTTAAAATCATAAGAAAATGGGTTTTCCTGAAAGACACAGGAATTCAGAGCAGAGCCTGGCAGAGGACAGAACAGCAGCTTCACCTGAGCTGTGCTGTTGTGGCACGGCTCTGGGAAGGAGCACCGATTTGGAAGAACGGATTGCTGCTTTGTGGGCTGTTTTCATTGTTGTGGAGCTGAAGAGATGAACCCCGTTGGTTCCTGTGTTGCTGTGACTCCGCCATACGGCAGATCTGCATTCACAGCAATGCGTCTCAAACGCAAAATGAAACAAGAAAGGGAGGCAGTTTAATTTTGCTCTGTGGTTATGGAGGTCTGTGCAGCGCAGTCCTCCTGCCACACGCTGTTTGAGCACCTTTGGGGTGTTCATGCCTTTCTTTTTTTCAAACTTGGTGTCAAATGTTGAAAGTCAATTTATTTTGCTATTACTTCTCGCTAATGATACTAAAAATTTTTTTAAAAGCTTTCCTAATTAATGATCTTCTTGCTCACAAACAAAAACTATATTGTCTTCATGAAGTGCCTGAGTGTTTTAAAGCAACGGGCTGCTGGAAGGTTTTATTGCCTCATGAATTTAGGGTCAACACACCTATTATTTGCCGGAGTTAATTTGTGCCGGGTTATTGACTGTCTGGGTTGTAAGGGTATGCGACTCTTGTAGAAGTTACACTCATCTCAAGTTGTTGTCGTCCTCTTCTTTGTGCTCTGGTTGCATGGTACCCCAGTGTTTGGCTCATACAAGAAGAGAAAAGGTTGTGCAAAAGCAGGTATTTAACTTCAGGCTCAGGAGACATGGGAAAATAAGGCTGTCATAACTCTGAATTGTTCTTCAGTTATCTTTATGTAAGGAGGAGGAAAATACATCTTTCTAAGTCATAAAGGCCTGTGAGAATGTACAGGATGCTTAAGATTTGCAGAAGTGCCTCATTAGGCTTTTCAGATGCTCTCCCTGAACTCAGCTCTGTCTACCAAGGGGGGTAAGGCCAGCTGCAGGAGTTCAGCAGCACTGAGTAGTGCAGCCAACACAGACTCCCTATGGGAAAATTGAAGAGCGGAGTTGCATGTATAACTCTTTGTAAATCAAGGTGAAAATACACCCCTTGGAGCTCCAAACTGCCAACACAACACATAGTAAAACCAGCAGCTGGTTTTAAAGATTTTGCAAGAACTCATCCCTTCTGTGTTTGCAATTGAAAAGTGAATTACAGTCCTGTTGAATTATTGTTTCTTCCTTTTTCCAAGTGTCTGCTTCTTTCACAAGTGAATGTGAGCCGTGTGTCCTTGTGGGGTGAAAGGCTGGCCTTCAGGCACACAATGGCAAGCTGCAGTCTCTTGCTGTGTCGTACCATCCAGGGTGCAGTGGGTGAGCAGGTCCTGAGCAGAATGCACATTTGCACCAGTAAGTCACGGCCTGCAGGGTGGGGATCAGAAGAAACGCTGTAGCGCTGCAGGCTGCGCTGGGTGGTGGTGCGGATCTGGGGAGGAAATTGAGAGAGTGGTGAGCTTGGTCATCCTGCCCTTTGGTTGCCTGGTTGGATTTTTATGCCCAGATATATTATTACCGCTTTGAGTGAAGGTAATGTGTTTCTAGAAATAACCTTTGCCTCCATCTGGGCTGGTAGAAATAATTTAAAATCATTCCTATGTATGAGGATCTGTATGCAAATCTGGAGTACGCTTGGCAGAAACTCGTTCTTTGAGACAGCGAGTACTGGCTCTTCATGTTACAAAGCAGACGGATATTCTGACCTCTGAACAGGACTGCTGAACAGATGATGGTCTGATTCTTTGCTTCATTTCCAGCGCGCTCTGTCTTTTGGCTCTCTGCGGTGAATATTTATTGCATAAAGAGGGGGAAGCATCTGATCCTGGTTTAAGATGATCGGTCTCGGAGTTTCACCAAGTTCCATCGCAATTCTGAGGACTAAGGAACAAAAGCATCCAAGATTATCTTGCATTTAGCTGGGATGCACATGAGTTCTGTCATGGTTGCTTTATAAATAGCTACACCAATCCTTCCCAAATTATTATTACTCATTTTTCGTGGGTGTAGAGCTTTTAAAACTGGAAAACTGAAAGCTGGCTGTGTTTGTTTTCTCATGAAATCGTAGCCAGAGCAGTAAATTCATAGCTAAACACTTACTCATGGGCTACCGTATTATAAATAACCGTCCACCTTGGCCCTGTTTCTGCAGCCATTACTCACTGCGCTCAGTGCTCAGGAGTGCAGGGCAGTAAGTGACCCTGCTCGGGGTGTGCAGCGTCAGCGCTCCTGGAGGAGGGGTGGCACAGTGTCTGCTCAGCAGGATTGGATTTGCAAGAAGCACCCCAAGGGATGGCAGTGAGTCAGTGCTCTCCAAAATGCAAGCAGAGAAGTGGGAAGGAACAGCATGGCTACGGATGGGGCATTGGGATGTTTTTATACCGAAAAGCTTTGCTGGGCTTTGTTGTCGGGCTTTGGACATGCAGGCTTGTCCCTGAGCGCATGGGGAGCCGTTATCACAGCAACGCTTTCCACGTGTAAATTAACTGAAAGGTTCGAAGCTTTCAGGATGGATTCCAGACCAAAGGTCATCCTTTCTGGATGATTTCTTGACTGTCCTGTGCTTGCCCACGTCTCCAGTGTTTACCAGCTCAGGGAGTTTATGAAATTTTGATGTAGGAATTAGGTTGTTGCTCATCTTGTACCTTCTTGCTCATACTATTGACAGTAGCACTGAACTGCTTGAGGCAGATAGCATCTCAGTGATCACTGTGCTATTTCAGCTCTCCACTGCTGACAACATCAGAAGTGTTTTAACAGGGTTTTAATGGGCAGCCTCTGTATCTCCTTGGAGGGTTGCAAATAGCTGCCGTGAAAAACCTTTTCTGCCGCTCTGAGCTGACATGCCCTCCTTTTCCCATCCAGCTGCCGCTTGTTTGTGTGGCTGCAGCACTGTCGACAAGCACTTCTCATTTGGGCCGGGCACCGTGCAGACCGTGCGAGTTAAGCAAGTTCCTGCATCCTTCGTGTGAGCTGCGAGGGCTGACAGCATGGATGCGAAGGCAGCGAGAGGGCAGCAGCTCGGGGAGCCCCGCTGTGTCCTGCCGGCTGCTCATGGTGCGCAGCACGCAGCTTTCTGCTCTGCTTCTTACTTACAACATGTTCCCAGTGATACTGCAGCTCAAGAGTTAATCGTTTTGAAGAAACCTTCTTTTTTCTAGCAGAAAGCAAGAAGAAAAGGAATAAAACCACGCACTATTTCTCAGGACAAAGCATTGATACGATAGCAGCAGTTTCTAGCTGGCCGGCTGCTCTGCTCTGCTTGTTACCAGAAATGAGGCTCTGCGCACGGCTTTCTTTGGGCTGTGAGAAGCTTTCTCCTCCCTGTTTTGCTTAATATGACTATAATGTAGCCTTTATCACACTTCGTGTCGAGGACTCCCAGTTTAGAAGCAGAGCTTGATGCCCATGGGAAAGAGCACTGCAAATGTACGTTATGAAAAACATACAGACGAAGCTCAAAAGATCCACTGACATGTAAATTGAATTAAAAAATTATAGCTTTTCAATGAGGGCTTGTGTCTTCGTTTTACCAGTTTCCATGAGTTCTTATGAAAAAGTGTTTCTTTTTGCATTCTTGGTGGAAAACATCTGAGGGATATTACAGTCCCCAAAAGTGCATATTCTGTGTCATGAAAAGAAAATTTTACCCAAAATATATACACTTGAAAACTAGGCTGTAAGAAAAATACCCATCTTCCTGTTTTATTTCTGTCCTCTTTAACAAAAGTAACTAACACTGCATGAAAAAGCACACCCAGCTGCGGGTGTCAGCTGTCTTTCATTGCATGCACATATCTAAAGTATTTCAGAGCTTGCCATAAAAGGAAAATGAGTTTGGGTTCAAAAAGAAGCGACAGAAACCTGTGCAGGTGAGTGGACGAGCAGGAAGGGAGCCCAGGGCCACGGGAGGAGCCAGGCCAGAAGCAGGAATTGGAGTAATAAGTGTTGCTGTTCAAAGAGGATTCTGGCTTACACGAGGCAGTTGCAGAGTATAATGAAAATCTTATGTATTGCTCCATCTACTGCATGTTTAAAGGAAGAAGTGGGCAGCACCAAACCCCACCTTGCAGGCTGTTTCCTCTTGCAGCACAGGGCAGGCAGGGGAGGTGCTGCTGATGCTCTGTGCATGGGGTGCACGGGTGGGATGTCCATCTGCTGGCTCTGCTAAACGGGCTCAGTCTGACATCCTCAGTGCAAAGCAGAACCTGAACTTCTCAGCTGCTGGAACTGAAAAAGGAAGGTCCCGAGGTCTATTAAAATTGCTGTAAATAAATGCCTTTCTTCACTGTATTCTTCTGTCTACTCTGCATTCAGCAAACCCGACCCCAAGCCAAAGCACTTAAATACCAGTGTATTATAAAAGCTACTTCTCCTTAATACCCATTATTTCAGGTTTTAATGCAGTAAAGGCAGTGGCTTTTATGATGTTTTATTAAGTCTGAAGCAGCTGTTCAGAGGACCAAATCCTTCTGTTAAGGGACAGATAACCCCCTGTTCCTGGAATCGCATCCTGGAGGCCAAGGCAGCAGGGAGCTCCGACTTCACGTCGCTGTGCCTTCCAGCACCAAACACTGTTCCCCTGGGGTTGTTTCTCTAACTTAATTAATAAAAATAATTTGTCAGTAGCACACGCCTTCTACAGGGTTTTTCCCTGAGTCATCTTACTGGCAAAGAGATTTGTTACATATAATAATTAACAAAGAAAGACACCCTGATGGGGTGGGATTCCCTTTGCGCAATGTCTCAGCCCTGTTTATTTAAAGAAATCACTAGCCAAAATGCTGTAATTTGGCTTATATACTTTCTTCAGTGTATAAAATAAAGAAAAAGGGTGTAAGTTAACTTACGATCAATAACAGATAACAACAGCTTGGGGATTATCTGCTTTAAATTCTAGAAGAGTGTATTGAAACAGCAATTTCTAAGATGCCCCACCTCCTGTTTGCAACTACACAGTTAGCAGTATGTATCCCACAGCTCATTTGAAGCTTTGTTTTCAGCGCTAGGTGAGCAAGCAGTGTTGCCTACACACCATGTAGCAGCCTTCCCTCAGCGTGGCTGCACTCCATAAGGGCGCAGTGCCCGGTGTCAGTGTGACAAAGTGCCCCCGCTCCGTGCTCCCCTCTCTTTCCCAGCCCTCCATGCTCGTGTCTGAGGGCTTTGCTCTCAGCTCGGGGATGAAGCAAGTGCTGCTCTGAGGCTGTTATTATGCACGTTGTTTGTCACTGCTGGTGGTTCGGTTGCTGCTTTGAAGCTGCTCTTGTATTAGCATTGCGCCTTAGGCAGAATTGTTCAGTGCTTCACTGTTCGTGTAATTTCACTTGCTTTTATGTTCTCCTCTGTTTTATGGTCTCACTCTGCCAATTTGGATATAATTGTATGGAACTTTGCTTTTGGATTCATTCTGTAACTTTTTCTTACAGGAGCTCTGCCGTGCAGAACAACACGTGTATGAACTCAAGGCGTTGGGCCTGGTATTGCTGAGTTCCCCACTAACAAAAGCACCCAGTTTTCAATCTTGTTTCTAAGCATGAAAACACAGTTCTTTTTGAAAGGTCAAAAACAACTGGTAGTCAGAGCCGCATTCATTCAGGAGGTGGCCGGTGCAGATGCCTGTCAGAAGCACACGATGAGCCCACCTGAGATGGCATCTCAGCAGGCAGGGCCAGGCCTGGGGCTGCAGAACACGGGTGCTGGGTGTGCGCTCAGCTGGCGCTGCCCCTTCGCCGCTCCCCAGGCCTGGAGCAGAAGGGAGCTCCTCCTGCAGGTACCGAGGTTCGTGCTGCTGAGGTTTTTAGGCAAATTTTGTTTAAGCAGCTGTCAGATGAAAACTCTCGAGGCTCTGTTTTGTTTCTGTAAATCTCGGAGTATTCATCATAGGTTGGCGGAGACGAAAGCAGTCGTGTGGCAAAGCCGCACCGCTGGACTTGTGTTCAGGAATTTAAGGGAAATGAACTTCATTTCCCTCATTTGCTCTTCTCTCCTCATCTTCCTTTGTTCCCATGCACTGATGTCTGGCGGTCTCAGAACCAGGCAAATAATTTATTCAGTGCAATATTTCCCTGTGCTGCTTTTCACAAGCCTGCATCCTCCGTGACAGAACTGCTTCCCGTTGGTGCTGCTGCACTTTTAATGTTACCTTTTATGTTCATGTTTGTTCCAACAGAGTGGCCACTAGCACAGACAACTTGAACTTGTATCACCCGTAAACTGACAACGCTGGAGCCGCCAGTTTGCCATTATCCCTACTAGTGTATCTGATTTAATTTTGCGACAGTGGATTAATTCTTAAAATTGCAGTGCTTTTTGCTCGTTAATGGTCAGTAAATGATTCTGGGGGATGGGGGAATGGAATTCATCAGTTTTGTAGTCATTTTAATTCTTCTAGTTTTAAGTTGTTCTATAAATATGTCTTTATGGATGGAGTTTTACTAGCTTAAAAACATCTAATTGAAAACAGTTGCTTAAATCTCTTTGGATCAAGAAGGCAGTAATAAGCAAAGAGAGTATCTTATCCCTCCAATCCAGGAGCGCTTAGCGACTGGTATACGTGGTGCATGTGTAATCAGCTTCTTGTTTCATCTGAAAACCTGAGCTCTGCTGGTGTGAGCTCGGACTTCGCCAGCAGCCTATTTTTCCTTGTCTCTACGATGACCAGCTAGTGAAACGAAATATAAACAAAAATGACACAAGATAAAATCATAATCAGTTTGTTTATGGCACCGTTATATAATGCGTTGTACAATATCACTGGCTTCTAAGAAAGAAGCTCTGGATTTGCCTTCTTGTAAATTACCGTTTTGCTACCCATTATGTAACGATGTGACGTAACGCTGGCATCAGGCAGGGCTGATCTGTGCTGCTCTGGAGGTGCCAGCAGCTGAACCTGGAGCTGAGATCAGTCCATGTTCCCTATCCATGCTGCTTGCGCCTCCAAAACTGACCAGTTTTGAGGGGTAGAGATGTGGCTGCGCATACATTTTCTTTCCGAAACAGCTGAATTGTGTGTGTTGGGGTTGGGGGGGGTTGTTGCTGTGATTTGGTTTGGGTTCCTTGTCTGTTGTTGGGTTTGCATCAGAAATGCAGGTACTTCCTGTCCTGAGGTGCAATGACTGTAAATCCTATGTATGACTGTGAGATACTTGGATCACTGGAAACCACCTTTATTTTGATAATATATTTAAACAAATGCTGACGAGCCTTCTGGTGGCGGGACGTTTTTATATCTGCCTCCCCCAGCTGAACTGAGCTGTGTAACACCTTCCAAAGGGACCCTCTGGAGGTTCGCTGGCAAACCTGGGAGGTCTTAAATAAGGACAGCTGATTTTTGAGCAAGGGAAGCAGAACCAACCGTGCTTGGGGAAGGGAATAAAGAGCTGCAAACCTTTGGGTCCTTTCCTCACACACTGCAGAGGTGGTGGCCCCACGCAGATGCAGTCTGACCCCACTGGTGTCAGTGCAGGCAGTTTTGCTGGGCTGCCTTCAGCGTGCACAGAGAGCTCAGCCCCTGCACTCCTTCTGAGCCTTTCTGACAGGCAGGTCGCACTTCACACGAGCCCATTGTCCAAAATCACTTGCTGTTTGGGGCTTAAAGAAATGCGTAAGCGTTCTGTCTCTCTAAAAGCCATCCATTACCAAAAATAATCAGCAATCCTTTTTTCTTGTACCTTTGTGTTGTTCTGCGAGTCAGAGCATGTTATGCACCAGGGGCATGTGCTCTGCTTTTGGAGTTGCTGTGCTCACCCAGCCCCAGGGCACGTTCAGTGCAGGAGACCCGAGGTGACCCAGGCACAGCACCACGGCCCCTCTGCTGCTCGGAAGGGAGTGAAGTCCAGATACAGCACAGCAGCATCTTGGTCCAAGGAGAAGAGTGGTATGGTAATGTGTGAGCTCTCAGAAGCGCACGGGGACATTAATTATTCCTCAGCTTTCTGCTAAGAGGAAGATGGGCAGTTCCCTCATTTTTAGGGGAGAAACCCGCAGCACAGGCAGGATGGGGTGATCCTTCTGATCACAGAGCAGGAGCTGGAGCTGGAGAGTTCTGTGCAGAGGACTTGGCAGGCGCCCGGCTCTGAATGCTGAGCTGTCTCTGAGGCAGGAGAGGTGTAGGGGAATGCAACATCTTTTTTGCAGATTGTTTTGCTTATGACAATGCAGCGTCTCATTTGCGAGCCAGCCTTCCTGTCCTTCCCGGACTTCAAATAAAGTCATCGTTTTTCTCCTAAATCCCTATGATTGACTGTCTACAAACATGCTGACAGTCTCAGAAATAACGATGAGGAATCTGCTCACTGTGTGCTGTGTCCAGCAGCAGGAAGCTCGCGCCACGCTCCCGCAGCTGGGCTGCCTGCTTGTCTGCAGCTCCCTGCAACGCTGTCAGCTTGCCGGGGGAAGGCTGCCTGCTCGTGTGCTTGCCAAGTACCCAGCACCAGGTTTTAGGTAGAGATCCATGAGCTGCGTGTGTTTCAAAATGCAACTATTACAGATGCAGTGACAGGAAAGTATTGGGCCGAGGCACAGCTTTGCAGAGCAGTTTGGGCGCTGCTCTCCCTGCTGCGTGGCAAAGCAGCACCTGGAAAGTAGCAGAGCAGCTCCTCACCTCAGGGCAGTGCTGGAGCTGGAGCTGGGTGCTGCTCCTCTGGCTCTGTCATCACCTCTGGTGCTTTTCCCTGCACTGAGCAGGGCACTGCTGCTAGTTGGTGCCGAGCACGCGAGATGCGGAATTGTGTTCTTGTATCAGTTAGGAGTTTCGTGGCATTTGCTCCCATTTGACAGCGTTTCCAGATGGAAAGGAGCAACGGTGTTTTTTTTCTGTGCGGTGCAATTTTCGTTCAGCTTAAGTGGTTTTGAGTTTGGGGAGCGGGGTCTGGTGCTTTGTTTTCACTAGAGAAGGCAGATGTTATTTCAGCAGAGGAGCAGGAAGCTGCTTTCCCCTTCTGCAGCGTGGATGGAGCGGTGCATCTTTTTGAGCAAATTCCACTGGAAGCGTGATGAAGTTAGTTGCATTTGCAGCTATTTTAATGAGTCTTTATTTTTGCAGCACAGTAGGCTAGAAACGTGTTAAAGCCTGGTGGTAAAGTAATTTATGAAGGGCAGATGGAGTTCAAAAGGTTCAAATATACACATCCAGTGCCAGCGTCATTTGGATCTTCGCACCTCGGTGTCCCAATAGAGAAACTGGATACTGAGTTTTTACAGGTTTTACTGTAAAACCGAGCCCTGCACAACTTTCAGTAACTAATGGGTTTTGCAGAAATGATTTCACTGCTCTGGATGTCCATTAGCTGTTTTGCTTTTATATGCCTTTGCTGGAAACCTAAATGGCTTTTACCTGCCCTTTTTTAGTAGTTATATGTTTGCAAGAGGAGACTTTTGTGCTACAGTAGCCAGTAGGAAAAAAGCTCTGTACTCAAAAATGTTAAGAATATTTAATCATAGTACATCCTACCTAGAACTTAAACTGTGTGTTGTCCAGAAAGTTTCCATCCCTCGCGTTCCAATCCCAGCTGACTACATGCGGCTTTAATCTTCCCACTCTTGAATTCATTCTTTTTGTGTGTGGCTTTGCTGGTGTTAAAATTTAATCCTCAGCAGTTCCATTGTATTAAGTCTATGTTTCTCTCCTTTCCTTGCATGTCCTACTTGATTACTGGCAGAGGATTTTGAAATGTCCTGAAAATCTGTGCTTTCTAGTATGGGGGATGATTGATCAAATACCTTTCTACCAAATGGCACTTCAGGAAAGTTTCCTCCCTTCTTTATTGAGCTGCTAGATTCTTAGTAAAATTAACCCCAAAACGTATTATTGCTATTAGAAGCACACGTCTGTGACAAACAACTCTAAAAAATACCCTGCTGATTTAGAAGGGCTCTTCCATCCAGGTAGTTGAGACTTTGGGTGGGGGATGTGGCTGCTCTGTGATCAGACGTGAGCAGCCTTCAGATGACAGGAGTTAAACAGAAGAAACCAGAAGGAGGAAGAGAAGGAGTTGAAAGGAAGGAAAATACAGGAGACCTGTTCAGTAAGTAAATTAGAAATGAAATCAGATAAGGAGATGAAAACAAGTGAGCGCACCCCTAACTAACAGAAGTTGTTCTGGCTCTGCTGACTTCAAGTCAGTGTACGTTGTGTGCTCAGGATCTGAACAAACTCAGTTGAATTGAGACCACATACTAATCTTTAATCTGAACTTCCTTGTTTTTTATACTTAAATCTGATGTTTTCTGACAGTGGGATTGGCATGGATACTCACAGGTAGAGAAAAGCAATTAAGAAAAGATAAAAGTGATCTTCAGTGTCAGAGGGTCATGGCTGTTAGCTTATCAGTTATAATGAACGTTTAAAAGGCAACTTTTATCTCAGCTGGACTTGATTCTGCATCTGGTGAATGTTGAGACGATGGTAGGGAGATTACGTGGATCAGTTGGGGTTCTAGCTCAGTATTCACAGTTGAAATTGCTTTGTCCCACCTGAATGTTGTAGATTTCTTCAATAATATTAATGACTTAGGGGTCACGTAAGATGTGGAGACTATTCTGATATTTTGATACTTGATGGAAGTACCCAAAGTGCCCAGCATTGGCAGGCACGCTCTGCTTTCCAGTAGAACTACAGCCTGTAATATTTTAGAATTTGGTTTTACTCCTCAGAGAAAGCACAAAACAAAGGCAAGCAGCAGCAGACAGCATTTCCTGTTTGTGTTTAGCTGTGAGGAAGGCAGCACCTTCAGCACGTGCCCCCATGCCTGGCCACGGCGCTTTACCGAGCCAAGGCGCATTGCCAGCATCTGACGAATGAAGAATTTTCTGCTCTTAGTGGCTCTTTTTGACTGCCAGCTTGTTGGCCAAGCACTGATTCTCTTCTATTCAGACACAGAATTTATAGCAAACAATGTGCAGTGTTCTGCTCTGAGATGCATTTTTTGCCTGTGCTTCGGCCATCCCTGCTGCCTCCTGCTCAGGCACCTCCCAAAGTCACCCTTAAGCTGCTTTTGAAGTGAGCCAGCATCACTTGGATGTGGGTGAGGTGCAGCAATTTGGGAATTGCTCCCAGCTGGTGGATAAATGATTTCCAAGCAAGCTGGGTGGCTCCCTAACTGCTCCTCCCAGTAGAAATGAGCTGAAATATATAGAAATTGTTGCTCTGACAAATAAGCTAATAAGCCACTCAAGTTGCTTTATGCATTGAATATAGTTGCTTGACAGTTAGTGTTATTTTCTAATTATATTAAGTTATAAATTATTAACAAGTGTTTAATTTGAGTCCAAACAGATTGAACAAAAGGGATTTGTACAGTTATGAATTGCAGCAAAATATGAAATTGTTGAGCTTTTAATGTACGCAAACTTGGAGACCCTGCTTATTTCTCCCTCTTTCAACAGCCAGTCATGAAACTTTCTCGACCTTTTCACCTTTAAACTTTATTTGAACTTGGAAAGAAGACTTGTGAATTGTGGAGGGGGAAAAAAAGAGGAGAAAAGGGGTGGGGGAGCAGGGGGAAGAAGGTCTGATTATACGTTACCGTAACAGTAATACTAGCAAAATAATCCTCCTCTTGTGCATGAGTGTCTGCTACTGCAAGCTTCGGGGTAATAAGCTCACATGACATGCCCAGAGGCTAGTGCTGGCCTGTGCTCTTTTTTTTGTACATATTTAAACAAAGGTTGATTATCCAAACAAGAATTTGGACTGCATCAACTGGACCAGTTAAATTATAGTTAGTAAAACTTGGCGCCTTCACAGCTTGGAATGTTACAATTACAGCTGGATCCTCATTTGTTAGGCAGCCTTACAAAATAATAAAAGTGGAGATTTTTATCTTTATAGGACATAGCTTAACTCTTTGAATACAGCAAACTATGTGCCAAATATTGCAGTTTCTGCTTAGACATCCTGTTCCAGGCCAACAGACACAATGAAAGAGTTCTCCCTGTGCTCCGTAGGTCGTGGGGCAGCCTCAAGGCTCTCTGCCGGCACGCAGATGCGCACTGTGACACTTACAGGGGACATTTGTTATCCTCCAGCATTTCTCTCAGATAAAAAACAAGAATGCAACAAGCAATTTGTTACTTGATCTCCTTTATCTTGTTGCTTTTTGACAGTATTGCTGGGTTTTATTTGCATTTCCTTTCCTGAATTGCCTGTCACTGTGAAAAACGCCTCTGCCCATGTAGGATCTGGATGGTCCGTGGCGATTTTCACCTTGCAGAGGAGCTGGAGAGCTGCCTTGCATTGGCTTCACACCATCAGCAAACTTTTCCCTGACATCCCCTTGAGCCTCCAGGGTTGCCTCTCCCCACGGCCGTTCCCTGTGGCCGGGTTGGGTGGCATGGCATGTGCTCATAGAAATTGAATTTCAGTTAAAGCCATTCCAAGCTTCTTTTTCCTTCCTCGTCTTCCAGAGGTAGATTGGTTTTGATAAAATACTCACAAAACTGAACTTTGGCTTTCTGGTCATGTAATACAGAGATCTGGTTGACAATCAGAAAATGAAAGTTCCTTCCAAAATGAAACAAAGCATCCTTATCTTTAACCAGGAGCAAAGCAGTGTCTGCAGGGCCAATGTACGGCTGTCCAGATCTCCCAGTGGTTTTTTTGCACAAAGCTGGGTCTCAGTTTCTCTTTAAAGACAGCATTTTGTGTTTGCATTCTGTGCAAACTCTTGCTGGGTAAAAGTGGTGGAAGCTTGAGCCATCAGATGACTCGGTGTGTTTGCAGGATCCCACCAGCTGCATGATGTGCACCAGGCCGTGCCAGGA
This sequence comes from Centrocercus urophasianus, assembly GCF_019232065.1. Taxonomy (NCBI): domain Eukaryota; kingdom Metazoa; phylum Chordata; class Aves; order Galliformes; family Phasianidae; genus Centrocercus; species Centrocercus urophasianus. The sequence goes on from NW_024884900.1 coordinate 2,184,808, forward strand.
CAGTGAGTCAGGAGAAGTGTTCCCTGCACTGTGACTGCTTGACCATGTTTCAGAATGCTTTTGCAGTGACAATAACATGGGTAATCCGTGATTGCTGCGGTCAGAATACGTGGGAGTTAGGAGAGCAAGGAGCAGGTATTTCTGAATGGAGGGACATGAGTTTCCTTATGCTGAAAATTGAGAAGTTAAGATTTTTAATCAAGATAAACTTGCAGATTCAAAAGCTGCAACTCAGTCTGGGAGAAATGATACCAACTGGAAATAAGAAAGACCTAAGGAAAAACTGTGAGTTAATGTTTACTGTTCTATTACTATTTTAATCTAGCGACTTTACAACATGACCTTTGAAAACATGGCAGTATTCAAAAGGAGCGCTGCTGTGCTGCGGGCCCCGCAGAGCTGGGCTGGGTCAGCGGGTGCCTGAGTGCCCAGACTTGAAGCAGCAGTGCTTGCCCTCAGACTCCTGGCATTGGGAAGCTCTGAGCCTGCAGGAGGTAGCAGTGAAAGAGGAGCAGAAGCCCAGATTCTGAGGGCAAATGTTTGAATTTTGTCTCTTTTGGAGGTTTTACCTTCTGTGTTTATGAAGGGCTTCTTCTCCCAGTTGTGAGAAGCCTGCTTGTTGCTCCTTGCTCTCCCAGTGATCTGCCTTTCGCTTAGATCTTAGCCGTGCTGTTGGTGAGAAGTAGGGATACCCCAGTTAGTCTTCTACATGACAGCATTTGGTTTCTGGCCAGGAATCCTTATTTATTACTTCTGCTGCCCTTCTGTTTTTTGTTTTTTTTTTTCTGCATTGGAAAGACTCACGCCATAGTGAGATGATTGAAATAGTGCTTTCCTGATTTAAGAGACCCAGGTTTACAGCCTGTACACAAATATCTGTAGTACCTGGAATAGTCATCAAGAAAACATCATTGATACTAAAACAAAAAAGGAAGGCTAGCTGATCCATCTAGGTATTGCAGACGAGATGATCACCTAGCTGTTGACAGAGGGGATCTTAAATTTTGGAACCTGTCCTCAGATAGTCTGAATGTATTTTCAGCTGCCAGAAAGAAGTCAGCAGGAATGATCTGCGGATAAATGAGAGTAACATCCTATCTCTGCATGAGCCTGTTTCACTCCAGCAGCCTTGCTTTTCAAGTATTTTTTAAATCACTGATTAAGAGCTGTCTTGGATCACGTTTAGCATAGCCAACATTGTATTCAGAAGTTATTCCATCTCCATTTTTCTCATCTGTGGCCTTATGTAATTAATCTCTTTTCCCTCCTCATTGGTGTGGTAGGATCTTGGAAGGTTTGGAGAGAGGAGGCAGGGCAGAGCCAGCTGCCGTCACAGGGCTCTTTCTGATTTATAGTTCCCACCTGATTCTGCTTTCTTACATTGTGGTCTTATTTTGAATTAATATTCACCTTAACCTTAAAACAGTTCAGATTAAATAGCAGAGAAAGAAAAGAAAGTTCACGGTGTATGAGTCGAGGTGAGAAGAGCTCCTCAGCAGCATTTCTTTAGATAGCTATCAGATGGAGATGCTATTTATGCCACAAGCTAAGAATTGCCATCACTGGCAGATCTTAATTGACTTCATCTGATTTCTGATGGGAAAAATCACATTGCTTTTGTCCTGGAAATAAAGTTGGTTGAACTCGGGATTTTTCCAGTGGCTCAAAAGGTTATTTCCCAAGCAGTGCTCTTTTACAGACTGCAGTGCTTTGTGTCTTATCTGCTTCTGCCTGAGGTCAGCATTATACATTGAGATGGCCTCTTGATAGTAACAAGAGGTGGAACGTTATTTGACGTCCACAGTTTTCCATGAAATCTTGTGTGATGGACGTGGCAGCAGTGAGAACCTTGCCATGGAGCCGTGTGATGCACAGATCACTGCGTAATCTCTGCTTTCCTTTGCTTCGCATGGAGCTCTGTAATTTCTTTCCAGAAGAGAACGCTGGAGAATCGGTGCTGCCTATAGGAAGTGCTCAATCAGTATTAATGTGCAGCTTGTCAAGAATAGTTTGTTGTTTTGTTTTGTTTTAGTTTTTAAAATAATTATATAATTTCCATCTGTTACAGGAAACAAAAATTTGGAAATATTTTCTTTGCCTTTTTATTAATTCACTCCTTGGAGTGGTTTCAGCTGACCTTGTTATTACCTGCTGGCGAGAAGAGCCCATTGTAGCTTTGTCATTGCCCACACTGTGTAACGTGACCAGTGAAAGCAAGGTTTGCTTGTGAGATGCCCAACCCTGCCTGGTTTTGGCAGATGCAGAGCTATTTGAATATTTGTGCTTCTGGAGTGAAGTTGTGTCTTCTGTAGTCAGTCCAAGTACAGATGTTTGAGGCAAGACTTGCTAGTCTTTAAACTGTAATCAGGCTTCGCAAACCTCAGAGGTTTGTACCAAAAGCAGCGTCTGAAAGCTTCAATAAGTGTTCCTTTTATCAGGACCCTTTCACGGAACTTTTTCCATCACTTCCATTCAGTTATTTCAACCAGCGTGAATAGACCTACCCTCAGAAATGACTGCAGTGAGTAATGGTGGTGGATTTTGTGTGCAGCAGAAGTGAGGAGCAGCACAGTGCTGAAAATGAGTCAGAAACACACAAATGGCAAAGGTAGGGTTTGCTTCACACATGGCAGAATTACTTAATTGGTGGAATTACTTAAATCAAGAAACCATTTCTTTTTGTAATTAAGGTAACATTTTTGCCTGCCAAGTTACTCTCATGTAGCAGGTTTAAACGGATCCAATTAGTAACAAAATTGGTGCAGTTAACATAGTTGTTAATTAAATGTATGCACGCACACAGGCTGAATTTCATTCATTGTTTGGGGTGGGGTCTGTCTGCGTCATCGTGCTGCAGACAGCGAGCTCCTCATCACACCTCATGAGCATTGAAGCACTGCTGGGGGGGGTGGCAATGCTCAGCTGGTGGGGGGCACAGCCCTGCTGGCTCTGCTGGCACTGCTGGCACTGCTGGCTCTGCTGCGTGGCTCCTGCCTGCACCATGCCCAAAACCCAGCTGGCTCAGTGAGTGGTGAACGGGAGGCTGTGTGCTGGTGGTGAGACTTGCTTAGTGTTCAGGTAGGACACGGCAGCCAGTCGTGCATGAGATGTATCTCTGCAAAACCTGCATTAAAGCAGCTCAGGAGTCCTCCGAGATGAGGGATGTTCTCTGTGCAGCCCGTGCTGCTGCCGGTTAAACTCATGTGTGCAGCACTGTGGAAAATTTTGCTTAGCAGTTGCCTTCTCTGTAGTTGATTAATACAAGATTTCAGCGTTCCCAGTCCATTAATCTTCACAAGCACATCTGCATACTGAAAAATATTTTTAAAAACAACATAAAAAATTACAAGCGCTGATAATTTTGGAGATAAAAAGAACTCAGAGAACAACGATAAACTGCAGTTTACATGCAGTTTGTGAATCCCGGTCCAACATGAGAGAGGGGCTTTGCCATTTAAAATATTTTAATTGCATAAGAAGGAAACTTGGAGAAGTGGATGTGCTCCAAGCACTGCATAGAGTTCCAGCCGAGAAATATCCAGCCTGCCTTGTATCAAGTAATAGCATCTTGCATGTCAGAAAGGTGCTGGGGAGGTATCAGACACGTAACACGAAGAGTTGGTTGATGTTGGGGATTGAGAAAGTTAATTGTCCTGAGACTGATGCTGAAGGTGTATAGGAGTGGAATACTGGGGGAGCAGGCTCGGGTCTTTCCAGGTGCACGTATCTGGAAGTGGCTACCGAGCCCTGCCCCTCTGCAGCACGTTGTTGGTACAAATGCAGTAAGTCATGTCCAGATGCCTGATTTTTCCTGAAACAGCATCTTTAATGGTTCCCATCATTTGTTGAAACTGCAGCTTTATGACCAACAAAACCCGCATTTGGTTCTATGACCTTGGATTTGCGTTTATTTTTATCAAGTACTTTCCTAATAAGGGACACTTGGAAAGTGTGCCAGGTGGTTCTGTGGTCCCTCAGAGACCTCAGTGCCTGGCGGCAGGGCTGTGCTGACACCCAGACCCACTCCCTGCCCCCCACACCTCCCCATGGCAGCTTGGAGGCCCAGGACCCCGTCAGGTCCCACCGCTGGGGATCTGTGCGTGGGGCTTTGGCCACATGGGGGCACGGCCCTGGCCCTGCTGGGTTGTGTCCCTGAGCCAGGATCTCCCAGTGGCGATGAGAGTGAGCTGGGGAGGGCAGGACTCGGTTCAGCCTTTACTTGGATCAGGCTGTTACCAAAAGTAGCAGGATTCTAAGTTCATTTAGAGAACTAATTTTCTGGATCCAAGTGTTTTTACGGTGAGGGGATGTTGTAAAGAAGTTGTTTATAATGGAGTTTATCTTAGGCTCAAACCGTTTGCCAGCCCAGTATCAGAAAGGGTCTGAAAAAGCCTTACAGTGGTGGTAGCTTAAGGAAGGGGACCGGAGTGGGGGAGAAAACCTAATAAAAATAGCTGAGATCATTCAACAGTTATCAAGAAACAGATACTGCAGTTTTATAACAGAGAGCACTAAAAGTATATGCACTCTTAAAAGGCAATTAAAATGTATACTCCAAAACTATAAAACATTTTCTTTTCATCTGGAACATTGAGGGCAGATTACAACACATTAATAACGTTTTGTTTAGAGTTCAGTTTCTGATGGCTTCCAAATGCAGTCTGTGTAGATTAACCAGAAGGAGTCCAGTTCTCTTTTAAGAGAGCTTGTAAAGGAAAGCAATGTGGTAAGATTGTTATGAAAAGCTAGTGTATTTAGGAAATAGCACTTAGCAGGGTCCCTCTGAATGGCTGCCAGGTCAGGAAGCTGAAGTGCAAGGCTTGGCCCTCGTTCAGGCCCCCCAGCCCCGGCTCCTTGACCACACAGTACGTCAGGAGATGTCACGGCCGCGCCACGCCTCCCCGCTTGGCACCCGCGCGTTCACATAACCCGGGGCTCCAGGGAGGGCCAGGGAACGGGCTGCGATCTAAAATAGAAGTGGGTAAATAAAAGAGGCATGGGAATGGGGCGGCCGCTCGCCGCTGGTAGCCGGGCTGCTGCTGCAGCAGGGCCTTGCTGCTGGGCCGAGCCCGCTGTGCTTCAGTGCAGGAGCTGGGGGCTCTGGGTGCTGCCCGTGTTGGACACGCAGGGGCTGTGGGGCAGATGGAGCGGTGGCCTTGTCACTGCACTCCCCATCGGGATCGGGAGCCACGCGATGCTCGTGCACGCAGCTCTGTGGCTGCGATGTCCCAGCGAGGTGCCGGCGGCTCCTGCTCCCCACAGGCGCTGGTGGGGCCCTGCTGAGCCCGTGGGCTGCTGTCGGTCCCCCGCTGAGCATGGCCGTGTGAATGCTCCTCATCCCCATGTATTTCCTCTGTCATCGTGGTGCCGTTTTGCAACACTAATGAGGGAAAGCAGCATACTTAATTAATCCTAGCAACAAGTACAAGGTTTCTCTAAGGCGTACCGGCTTAGGGACAAACCGCATTCTCAAACAAAGCCTCAAACTGCGTGCAGGAGGTGGATCTGCCAACTTCGCCTTCCCAGCTCCCTGACATCAGTGATCTGGTGTCCAGGGCACTCAGCACTGTGATACGGGAGCAGCTCTGCTCTGAACCCCCTAACTGCTGGGGGTGCATTTGTCTTTCCTTGTAGCCATGTTATATATGGAAAAGGTCAGAACTAGTGCGCTCCTGACCCAGCACACGGTGTCATTCTTCAGTGTTTTGTTGCCCACGTTTCCTGCTCTTTATGTTGCAGCCAGCTGCCTATGAAACCCATCAGGAGCTGAGTTGGACACTATGGCAGACAAGCTTTTATTTTTTTATTTATTTTTTCTGAAGTGCTATAGCAGTATATTTTGTATTAAATACAAAACAAAAGTTATTGCTCCTCAATTGCTCCCTTAAGATAGAGCTGTCTTTTGGCCGCGCTTTGTAAGTAAATGTTGATCATTTGTACAGGCTGTAATCGTGGCTATTGAGCTGCACTCTCACCCTCGTGTTTGGATCCTCTGGTTCGAAAAATCTGCCACTAAGTTCACTTCAAAAATATTTTCACACAGTGTCGAGGGGAATAAAAGGAATGGTTACGTTTAACACTTGGTAGCTGATGACTGCAGCCTTCTTCGGAAGGAGCATCGTGTAATCCCAACATGTTGTGCATTAGCAACTTGTGCGTTTGATGGGAAAAAACTAATAAATTCTCGTTACTCAGAACTGAGTAATTATACACAAAATTAAATGTGTGCGTGTGTGTATGTGAGAGAGGAACTTCAGCTTGCTGTTGGTTTCAGACAGTGACTCATTAAGCCATCCTAATGCCTGGGCTATGCAGCAGGGGACTCTGAATGTTAACACTTACATTCTCATCTCCATACGTGAGGATTTGAACACGTAATTCCCTGAGATGAGACTATACCTCTTCATTTTTATTTGTAAATCTATCTATGCTGGCAGATGTTAGGGAATAGCTTTTAGCTATTTTTCATTTAGATTCTGATTAGGAGATAAGTTTTTTTTTTCCTTAAACCAGCAAAAACTAATTATTCATGAGCGCAAAAATCATCATCCCCGACTAACAGACGTCTCAATTTCGGGTCAGCAGCAGATAACATGAGATCTGTAACAACTGTTAGATCATTCGGAACGCCTCTGAGTCCCAGAATGGTGTTTCTGTTTTTCATTATCCGAAGGAATGGAGGAGGAAGTTCAGGAAGCTGCTCTCGTCCTTGCTCACCCCGTGGCCGTGCATGCGTACCAACTGCCGAGCCAGCACTGAGCCACAAAGCTGTTAGGCATTGCAGAAGCCTTGTGAGGCCTTGCCCTGCTGGTTTGAGGCTAGAGAGTCCACAACATTAAAACGAACCCTGGGGAGGAGTGGGGGTGGCTTGTGGCACCGTTCTCATCCTCGTGCCTGTCAGCTGTGGGGACTGGGGCTGCTCCCAGCTGCAGGTAGGCACTGCTGCTCCCAGCTGCAGGTAGGCACTGCTGCTCCCCACTGCACTTCATCTGGGGCTCCAGGGATTGTTCCCAGGGTCCGAAGTGCTGAGAAGTGAAAACGAGAGGAAAAAAAATTTTTAAGTTGCTCCAGTTTCCAGGGTGACTGAATTCCTTCAGCTGTCCCTGCACTTGAAGTCCCATTACTGGAATAACAGTTTCCCAGTATTTATTATTCATATCCGGTCCTGTTATTGGCTATTTGTCACCACACCTTCATTACTGTCAGGAAAGAAGTTCTCCACTGGCAGAATGGGAGTATGTTTGGTTTCTCAGTGGTTTTCTGGTTTTGCTTTGTGCTGTTTCGCAACACCTGAATCCTGATCCTTCAGACCCATGGTATTGGTGGGCCTGGGCTGTAGCACTGCGCTGGTGAAATGCGTGACTGGGAGGGAAAACGTATCTGATTTCACTAGCTGACATATCATAGCCCAATTACTTTGTTTTTAATTTCTCTTTCCTGAGCTTTTTAACAGATGCTGCTTTTTGGCCCTTTGACAGAAGCCTTCCTTATGACAATCACAGACTGCAGCCTTCTGTGTGGGTATCTCTCAAGTTGTGCAGTTCACCTCAGAAGGCAGGAAGAAAGAAAGGTGTTATTACCCTGCTACAAGTTGCCAGCTCCTTGCTGGTATTTTAAAGGTGTGGGTCCACGGGTTGCTCTTGTGTAGTATCAGTTCCCTGTGATTCCATAAACAAACCCCCGTCAACCGTGAGTGTCCCAACTGCAGTGCAAAGGCAAAACTAAAATTACTCATTTAAGGTCATCTGTTTTTACTGACACACCAAAGGTCTAGGAGAAGGAGTGAGCAAGCATCATATTTCTCAAATACAGATTTTTACAGTGGGAACGTGTTATAAAACATTCTGCCAGTGTTGTTTCCCTTGGGATTTGGAGTGAGAGACATGAAGGCTGACAACTCTCTTCCTGTTGTAGGTCAGAGCTTCAAGGAACTCTGTAATCTTCCCACCAGCTTTGCTCTCTCCTGGAACTCACGGTTAAAATTAGATGCTGGCTGAACTTTAGCAGTTCAATTTGAAAGCTTTCAGAGGCAAAGTAAAACAACTGCAGAGGAGAGCTTTCTCACAGTGCCATTTTGAGAAGCCACTTTGTACAGAGTAACATGGTTTTGCTAACCGATGGGTCTCTTGCATCGATGTTACCATAAATCACGATTAACAGGAGAGGCAACTGGGCATCATGGAAACAATCTGTGTGTGTACTTGCCTTGTAATGAGGTATCTTTCTTTAGGCTATTACATTACCTTTTGATTTGATTTTTTTCCCTTTCTCTTTCACCTCTTGCCCCAGCGTTTCTCTGTGACAGAAGTACACGAGCAGTTGGCTGCTTTAGTAGAAGGCAAAAGATCAAACCAGTGCAGGGAAAAGAAGGGCTGGTGAGGCCTTACAGCACACAGTGTGAGCTGGTGGCTGCCAGGATTAGGCTGGAGCTCCAGCACTGCAGGAAAGCCTCGCCGTACAGCAAAGGAGGGCGAGGTGTTCTGCTTAGTCTCTGCTGCAGGGTGCTGTACCCTTCCCACTCACAGCTCAGCCTGCCTTGATTACCCTTTTGATTCGGGACTCGAAACAGCTTGTAAATTTTTTTTATCATTCCTTCCCAGATTGCACGGAGTGTACTGTAGCCTTTTCTTTTCTTTGTCCACATCTGTTTTCCAAACTCATTACTTTCATGTTATTAGGTTCATTTAAAAAGTTGTGTTTATTTCCATCCCACAAGTTCATTTTCTTTTTTTTATCTTTCGAAATAATGCAATGGTTCCATTACACCATTTGTTTTAGAATAATCACTGTGTACCAGTTCTTCCTACATATTAACTGTCTCTGGCACTGCTGCATCCGCAGGCCAATAGGAGCAGCAGCTCCCAGGACCATGGCCATTCCTGCTGTGGCCTTCCTTTGGGCAGGTGGGTGTCATTGCCACCACCTCTGGTTTCTAACCTGCAGGTTGGGGCACAGGGGCTGTGTGCCTTCCGTTTTGTGCTTACAGAGCACTCTGATCTGCTGTGGGAACAGAAAGCAGAGATCTCAAAGCCCATTTGGGAACAGGAGGTGGGGCCAGCAGAACTTGCTTGTGTTTAATCCAGTTTGGAGTTGAAGATAAAGAATAAAAAAACACATTATATGTTGTTTATCATCAGTTCCTCCTTTTTGACATCAGCACTCCTTACATATGAGAGAATTATTTATTTGTGGTTAATTACCATCAGAAACACAAATCACTTCTGCTGCAAAATCTACATAAGAGCCACGAGGCAGGGAGGGTCGAGGCCTGGGAGGTGTCCCCCAACTCAGCCCTGGACTGCTGGCTCTGCAGCAATGCTCTGTTACACCACAAGCAATTCTCAGTCCATGGGTCAGTATGTAAATCAGTGGAGGTTTATGGCTGTTAGTGTGTACGATGTAATTCCCAAAGGCCTTCTGAAGGCATTTGCAGTGCTCCTCTTTATGCTTCTCCTGGCTGGTTGTGCTGGTGCAAAGCACTGTAACACTGCGCTTTGTGAAAACTTGCACAGTTTTCTGCTTATCTTCCCCACGTGCTTATTTTTGTTCCAAGATGAAGACACGGCATCTTGACTTCGAAGCATTTGCTCTCCATTAGTATAGAATAACCTGTATTTGAAGTGCAGGAGAAGCCTTTGGCAGTCATAAGCAATTGGAGGTTATTAATGCCAAAGCTGTAAAAATGAACATAGGAAGTCACTGCAGAGGCTCTGAGTGTTGGTGTTGCTTACATTCCCGATTTGATCCACGTATTAACCACAATTAACATGCTAGCTACATTTCAAGCATGTTTCTTCCATCACAAAGTGTTTTGCGCTTTACTCCAAGTTATGCTTAGCTGGAAAACATTTCAACAAATGCAAGCGGTGGGAATGGCTTTCAGTTTGCGTTATCTGAGGGCTGTATTTATTTGAGCTGGGGCAGCGTGGTGCACGTCTGTGCTGTGACCTCTCTGGGTGCTCATGTGCTCGTGCTGCTCCGGCCACCGTAAATCTTTAAGCCCACTTTCAGCTCTGCTTGGGAGCGAATTCCCTTCTTTGTGAAGCGTTTGCCTTCTCTCCCACTCCTGGATGGTGATGTGTTCTTGGTTGCAACTGGAACAATAATAATTTAAAATGTTAAAGATGACAGTTCCACATCCACCATTTGAGTCCCAGCCTTTCCCCATTGCTGTTAATCCATTTCTCACCCAATCCCTGCAGGCCGAACTCCCTCATCCCCCCGTTTTCTTATGTAGCTTTGTGGGCTATGGAGGGATTAATTGTACCAATAAACACAACTTTATTTTATGGTTTTATAGCATGATTAGCTATCAAATACTCTGTACTAAAATAACATTTGCTGGTCTGCTTCAATACAAAGTTTTGTTAGGCACAGCGGGCCTTTAATCCCTGGAGGAGTTCAACTAACTAAATATAATATTAGTTAACATATTTTACTGATGTTAAGAAAATACTCCTGCTCTACAAAAGCTCTCCTCAGTCATCGCGTTCAGTTTGCGGTAATGGCTGTTCTCCTTTGGACTCGGTTTGTAAACTACCAGAAGAATGTGGTTGATTAGTTCTGTTCCTCATATTTTTTAAATGGTGATAGATATCTTTTATTGGAAATTCCAGTTAGTGTTACAGACAGAGCTTGATTCTATCACCTATTAATTAAGACGTCGTAGGAAATAGTTGTTTACATAAGCCTTTCAGAGCTGACATTTAGGAACAGAACTTCATCTCTCTCATGCCATTTTTCCACTGACATAATTCCACTGCCTTGGTGGGGCTCTTCTAGATTTCTTGATATAATTGCCCCTCGTTCCGTGCCAAATACGAGGTCCTTTCTGAAATTACTGCCAAGGCAGTCTGTGATTTTTGAAGATGTTGAGCTGGGATGTCAGCTCAGACAGCAGTGACGTTCTTGGAGAAGTGCATTCTGGACACAGTAACTCCGCTGAGTTGTGTGAGACGGCAGAACCACCATCCAAGCGATGGCAATCTTGCCATGCAGTGCTGCTGAGGGGAACACACTCATGGAAGGGGAAGGTGAGCTGGGTTGAGGGGCGGCGCCCTTTATGAGCGCGGTCCTACAGCAAAACCTCATAAGAAGACTGAACCAAACCCAAGAAAACCTGAGCAATTCGTGCGGAGCAGCAGCTGGAATCCGGGGTTTGGTCCCTGCAGAATGGTCCCTGCGGTCCATGGGAGCAGGTGGGCACACGCAGGGCTGCCCGCTGTGCAGCCTCGCATGCTGAGCGCTGGGTGTGCGGCTCCAGCGTCTTTTAAGTGCCCCGATGGTTACACAAAGCATGACTCAGTGGCGCCTTGCCTTCTGTCCTCGTGGTGGTGACCGTTCTTTTATGCTATGTTAGAAACTCGTATGTTTTGATCTAGTATAATCCAAATGTATTTAGTCTGTATTTTATTCCACTTTGTAAACACGTTTTTTCCATAGCTGCAAATGTCTCCACAATTATTTGTTTCAATTTGTAAATTGAACAAAAGGCTTTAATAAACAATGTCCTCAGGCAGCCTCTCCTCTTCATCTAGCGAAGAAACGCGATTTCTAAACCGACAGCCTGTAAACTCTGACAAATTCAAAGGGGAAACTTCCACCATTTTGTTCCGCCTGGCCATTTAGAAGTTCAAAGCACTTCTTGCTATGAATAAACTGTGCAGTCACAATTGTAAATAAAGTTTGGAATTACAAGATGGTGTTCTGCAGCCTGCTGCTGGTGGCATTGGTCTCATCCAAAACGTGGCACCATCTGTGACGTTGGAGCACAGCGGAGGGGACTCGAAGGACTTGGATTCCGTGCTGAGAAGATGCACTCTGTAGCTACCCAGAATGTTTCATTTTTATACTCTGGATTTCTGCTTATAATTGCTAAGCTGTAATTAGACAAGTATAAGCTCCATCAAGCAGCTTCTGGCTATGGATACTATAAACATGCAAGCACAGAAGTCGCAGCGGGCTGGGACTGCCAGGCAGCAGCGTCCAGGAGACTTATGGCTGCATGGCTGTGGTGGAAATTAAAACTTGTTTGTGGGATTCCCAGTGTCCACAGCTGTTGCGCTGCGTTTTCACAACGTGTGAGACAAACTTTAGCTTCCCGAGAACCTAACCAAGTTGAGCTGAAGAATTACCGATTCCAAAGGTGATGAATGTTGTTTAAATCACTTTTACGTAAGCATATAATACACTTACTCATGTGTGTTGATAACACATACGCACACCCTTCCGTGGAGGGGAATTAAACCTACCAAACATTGAAGTCATTACAAAAGAACACAAATCTTCTGATTCAATTCAGGCCGTATCCAGGAGGGATATTCCTAAGGAAATTGAGCTATCAGTTGGCTACGCAGCTGGGTAGTGATACAAGATCTTATTTGTATTTCCTGCTGCTTCCTTCCCAAAGGCTGCGTTCTGCTGTAGGACAGGCTGCGTCTCGCTGGCATTGCAGCCTCCTTTAGGTGTGTCTGGAGCTGATCATGATGTGAGCTGGCCATGATGTGACGTGAATTTACTCTTTCTATATGTGCCAGTGCTGTTAATTGAAAGAGAAATGCTTGTTTCAGATAAACTTCTTAAAAGGTGTTGTCAGCCTGCGGCGTTCCGAATGCTGCCATCCAAGGGTGCAGGAGGGAAGAACAAACACCGCAAACAGGTTTGGAGTCATTTTACTATGTTGTGCTGCAGTTAAGACTTTAAAAGGAAGAGTTTGGTGTCTCAGAGGCATTGCGAATAGGTGTGAATCTCCAGCAGCTTGGTGTTACACACCATGTTTCTTTGGGATCCACAGTGCAGGAGGAATCCCTTTATTGCAGAACAGTGGCAGAGGTAACTTGCTGGGACTCGCACAGCTGATCCTCACACACCTGATTTTGCTGGGAAGAGCTTTTGCTTTGAGAGTTAACTCTAGTTAAAAGCCAGAGATTATGATTCATTCTTCTATTGATGAAAAGTGGGGCCTATATCTCAGGAAGAGCCACATTATAAAAAGGCAAGATGAATAAATCAGAAGTTAATTGCAGCGTATAGAAATACCTTGACATGAACAGTGGTAGTGCTCCAAATACTCTGCTTTTAGCTTGTGGGTTCACCTTTTTACCCCCCATTGTACAAAAATAAAGCTTTATCATTTAAGCTTCCTAGGTGTTATTTTTCTGTTGTATCTTTAGGAGTGAGAGAAGGATGATTACTACTTTTTTGATATCAGATTATTAGCAGCTCAGCTTAGTCCTTGCCTGCTGTTCACTGCTGACATTGCGTGTCCTTGTGATCACTGTGCCTAACATTGGAACCTGTGGGTCCACCTGTGCAGCCTCTGCTCAAGCAGGGCCACCTAGAGCAGCTTGCCCGGGACCAGGTCCTGACAGCAAACATTTGGTGATTGATCTTGGGCTTAGAGCAGAAATGGAGAGAAGCAGAGGAGTAGAGTCTGGGCTTGTTTGAACCCTTCTCTCTTTGGATCACTGTTGGGCAGAGCAACTTCTCTGTCAGTGTGTGCTTAGGTACCTCCTGCTTGGCACCACAATGCTGTTAGTCATCAGTGCTGTTGGGAAGTCACAGGTCAGGTAAAGAAGCAGAGAGAAAATGGGATGGGTTCCCCAGTGCTGTTAAATTTGGTGCATCCTTCTGCTTAACAGCAAAGTTAACTGTGTCCTCTCCAAACCACTTCTTGAGCTTTTAAATTTGGTTTCAGAAGACAGGAATGGGAGCTGTGGTGACAAATCACCAGCTGGTTTTCAGAACTCAGCCCTTCACTGGAAAGAAGTTTTGCTTCTCTCTACTTGGTACTGGTGGCACACATGCTGGGCTTCAGCCTATTTCTATCTGCCCATCTAATCTCTGGCTTTTCTGTGAAGGAGGGATGGATTTGTTTTGCCCTCCTGCATTGCATATTCTTTTTGCCTTCTTTTTTTCAGTCTTCTCTGGAGGAAGGCGGGGGTAATATACGGACAACGTGTGTGGCTCTCAGCTAGGTGTTACTGTCTTCTTTACAAGAGTCTTTTGCTCATTTTGTGCAAAATATGGCGTGTGAGATCTGTTTGTGCTTTGGCCAGATTCTTCTCCCATTGACTTCATTGTTAGTGCTAATAAAACCATGGGAAATGTTTTGATGGATAGGAGATTGCAGTGACTTGAGGTTTAAGCTTTGATACTATATTAGCTGCTGCGTATAATCTTTGGTAAACCAAAGATAAAAAGCATAGCTTGTTTTAGAAAGTCATGGGCTTTTCAGAATGACACTTGGCAAATTTCGATACTTGCGTTGTCAACTATTTGTCCACATCTCTGTTGTTTTGTGCATATGTTTACACTCATTTTGCCTTAGGGCTTGTTTTACGAAGTTGGATAAAGTGTTTATTATGTGGGCTGCAAACTATGTTCCTAATAGCATACTAAACCATGGTGCCACAGTGGCTAGGAGTTGTTGGAGTCTCCTGTTGTGCAACAAGGAGCAGGGCAGGTAACCACAAGCCAGCGCCAGCCATCGCGCAGGGCGGCTGGATGCCTGCGGTAGCGCAGGGCTTTGCTTTCCGCTCCCCACTCTCCCTCAGCACTCCCTGTTTGCTTGCTTTGGCTGGTGGCAGCTGGCAGCGCCGTCTCACAGAGCGAGATTGGACTCTTCTGCTTCCAGAGCCTCCCCTCCTCACAAACCAGTGGCAGATCACTGCAGCTCCGCAGAGCCTGGGCTCAGATCGCGATGGTGTCAGGAGTTGGTCGTGACTCATTCTCACTGGGAGTGAGGTGCTCCCTCCAGCAAGCCAGTGTCTTGCTGCTCACCCTTCTCATTCTGGGTTGATTTGAAACTCATCTGCTCATAGCCCGTTTATAGCAGCTGTGCCAGTGGAAGAGATGTGCTTTGGGTGTCTGTTTCCATCTCCTGGAAGATGTGCCAGTTTTCTTGTTTCAGGCTCTCTCACACCACCTCTCAGATTGCTCCACTTGCTCAGAAGCTTTTTCGCTAACAGGTAGCTCTGACCATAGGACATTTAGCCAGTCTGCCTAATGGGGGCTAAGGAATTTCTTCTGACTTACACATCTGGAAGGACACAGCCCTTCCTTCCAGAGCCACTGTGCTTCCTGGAGATTCTGCTCGAAATAAACACATTGAAAAAGTTTGTTTTCCCTAATGCAATAATGTGTAGGAAGGTAGATCTTGTATTAAATTACTTTGGATGTGATAAGATGTGATTATAATAAAGAAGGAGATTTATGTTTACTATAAAAAGAAATGTGATTGCATTACAGTTTAAATAAGTTATTTGCATTTCGTATTTGTTTTGGAGTGGCATCCTCAGGCACCAGCTTAACACTAGGTTCGTGTATGCCAGGAGCTGTACAAGAAAAATAAGATTATTGCTGCTTCAGGAGCCTTGAGGGAAGTTGTGGCTTCTCAGGTAATATGCCTTCACTCTGCAGAGTTTCTCTATTAGGAAGTAAAAAATTGATCTTTGAGAGGGGAGTGAAAGGCTGCCTCACAGGTTGTTCACCTGATGAAAACCGAGGGGCTGCTTTCTAGGGCCTCCTAGAAGCCATCTTAGGAGGACCATTTTTCCCCCACTCTTAACATGAGCTACTTTTACGATTACATTAAACGTGAGGATTCATCTGGCAGCAGGTACAGCCGAGGTCCAGGCTGTGTAAATAATGTTGCTCTAGTTGACTTGGATGAGGTGCAAATTGGGATCACACGTCTGTCTGCTGGGCTGGAGTGATTTACATTCTCTGGTTACAGCAGTTAGTTGTGGGGGCCCTGATAAGACTTGTTTACTGCCAGATCACTTTGTCATAGGCCTGCTGAGCATCAGGACCTGCCGCTGTAAAGGTCAGTTACCTGCTCTGCATACTATTTCACATAAACAGCGTAGTGCAGAAGAAAACTTAAATGCCTTCTCTTTTCTGCTTCAGGTTTGTAGACTTGAAATTCATGTTTCAAATCCTCCTCCACAAAGACAGCCAAGGATCAGAATTTCTAAAGCACCGTGTCTTCTAAAATTGCATGTTTTTAAAGTTTTTAACTACTACCCCATTTTCTGAGCTTGTGAAGGGTCTGAATCTGTCCATCAGCCCGTTCCACAGCGTTGTGCTGCTTATGGCCGTGCCAGGATGTAGTGACCCTGCAGCTGCAGAGAATCTGAGCACTGAAGAAATAGCTGTGGCCCCAACCATTTTTAGGGCTGGGAAATGAAACCAGAGCTCTCTGGAGGTGCTCTCTGGAGGAGATGGCGTGGATCATAGCACCCAGCCTCGTGCAAGACCAACTCGTGCACTGGGGACAGTGCTGAGAGGCTGCATGGAAAAGGCAGCACGTTCCCAACTCCTTACCTTTTTGGTGCAATTCCCACAGGGCAGGACGGGAGCACTTGGGCTCCGCTCCCGACCCTTGACTGCACTCTTCTTTCCAGCCTGCCAAATTTCCACTCCTTTTGTAGGCACATGCTCGTGCCTGAAGATAGGAGAGAAAGGGCCGGGCCCATGGGGCTGCTCGAGCACCCTTCCTTCCCCAGAAGCTTCACACAGCACGTGGTGCTGGGTGGCATGATGAGGCCTCATCCACCCGTGGTGTGGGTCAGCTGTCCTAGCATCAGCTAATCAGTGCATAGTGACTGCCATTTGTACTTTGATTAAGTTGCCGTTAGGCACCATTACACCAAGTGAAAGATGCTTCCAGGCTCTTCCAGACATCCACCAGCCTGACCATCCTGCCCTCACCTGCCCAAGGGAGAAGCCCTCGGAGCTGAGCACAGCCTGTTCTTGCAGCAGTGACTTTGGTCTCCAGGTCCGTCCCTGAGAGTAGTGCACAGTTGGCAAGAGGAAGGGTAAGGGATGAGCTCAATCACTCAAAGGAAAATTCAGCAAACTTTGAAATAATGCATCTTGATTGCCAATATTTTTGTGTAGGTTGCAGTATGCTGGCTAATGAATGTTAAATTAGTATGTCAATACTTCCATTTCCCAACCTTTTAGGGAAGACAAAGCAAGGTAATTTACCATGAATATAAAAACTTAAATCTCCAGCACATGTTTGTGCAGGGTTCAGCTTTCAAAGGGTAGCTTGCATTGGACAGAAAGTTTCCAGTGCAGGTAGTGGCAGCTAAAAGATCCCACTGTGCCCTTTGTGGGTCTGGAAGAGCGCAGAACAGTTCTGCACATGTCATCATTCTCCATGGGTTTCCCCAACTAGGAAGGTCAAAACCCACTGAAAATACGATGAATTTTAGCCTGATTTTTCTTGTTCTTGCATGAAGTCCTGCTATGTTGACATTGCCAGAAATCTGGGGAAAGGAGAAGACATTCTGTAAATCTAGTTCCCTCTAGTTTGTACGTGGAAGGCGGCTTAATTAAACCCACAGCATCTCGAATGGGTCCAAATTTGATTGGCATGTTCATATAATTTCCACTGAAATCAATTAGGGCTGTGTTCCCGAGAATACGGGACTGCTGAGGGTTCCCTGAGGGCTGCAGGACTGCTCTTGCTTTGTTTGTCCATCACTGCCCTTTAGGACTTGTTTGCTCCCTTTTTATTTATATCTCTGTTTTCCTGGAAGCGCTCATCGCAGCCCAGGATCTCGCTGCACAAGGCCCAGGGAAGGTGCAGAACAGAAGGGCGGTTGCTCAGTGAGGAACTGCCAGTGGTACAGACGTGTCCATTGGGCCTGCAGGGAGAGCTGTCGCCTGGCTTTATGGGAGCGGGCTGTAAGCTCCATTGGCCCCAGCATGGCCACTTGTGAGGGGGAACGTGTCCAAGTGCCTAAGCAGCGTCTCACCAAGGCCCTGAGTTCAGACATCGGATCCCCTCAGCCCTCACCGGTGGTTATGCGAATCTCCTGTAATCGAGCTCACATTAGAACTGGTTTCAGTGTTTTACATCAGTAACGGAGGTTTGCGAGGTTTCGCAGTGCCAAGTGACTGGTCATTTCCCTACAGAATGATGGATTTGAAATCCATTAAAAGGAGATCTTTCTGTCTTGTGACAAGAGCTTAATAGCTTCTTGCGTTTGTGTTTGGAAACATATTCTTTGAACTTTTGTGTAACATTCAGGCAGCGTAAGGCAAACATTCTTCTCCAGTGGGTAATAGGCTGTCTGGTATCTGTAATTCAGTTATTTAGCTTTAAAATTAACTGTATATATTTGTAAGTTTTTAATTAAGATGTGTTTCTACTCGGAGCTTTTCAGAGCTTACTTAGATGAGCATCAAACACTCCACAGTTTTGGTCTTTGCTTTCTGCCTATTAGCTTCTCCCTCTCTGCTTATAAATTTCTGATGACAGACATAAACATTTACCTCCGTAGGCATTACTTAACTCTGAGCTCACTTTGTTCTATAAATACAAATAAATAGGGAGCCCTTTAATGGGGGCCGGGCCAGCAGCGAAGCGGTTAAGGCCGGCCTGCGGGCTGGCCCGCGGCAGCAGGGCCGCCAGCCTGTCTCTGGCCTCCGCGGCCCTCCCTGAGCGCGGAGATGAAGGAAGAGCCCTCCATAAATCACGGGAGATTAGAGACCCTGTTCTTGCCGACTCTGCAGGGTTGCGCTGCTTAATGTCAAAGCCTCACGTATTACTTTAACAGCACTCCTTTTCTTTATTAAATCCACTTTGAAATAAAAAAATGATGATCTTTCCAGCGAGGGGGAGAAGGCCTAAAAGGATTTAGAAAGTATCTGTTATGTTACATTACTGAGACTAATAACTGCACAGGGAGTAGGTAACATTTTTGCACCGTTTCAGAAAGTAAAATGAATAGACTTTACCGAGTTTTCTTCCTTCAAAATATTTATGGCCGTCGATTTTGACGAGCTCCTCGGTTGAGGCGGAGCGGCGAGCGCTCGCCGGGATTTCCTCCCAGGTTTGCAAAATGAAATTTGCATCCTCGCTTTTGCACGTTCTGCCTCATCTGGTTTCAGATGAGGTTTTTTCAGCTTTGCATTCGGCCCGGCTGAGTTTTATTCCGTCTTCATCTCCATCTGATTGTGATGAAGACATATTTCAAACAGCTGTATCTGTGTCAAATGGCAGCCCTTGCTCGCAGCCCCGCAGTCTCGAGGACATACGGAGGTTCCCGGGCGCTGCATATTGACCCGCTGGTATGACCTGATTTCCCTCTGATTTCTGAAAGTGGCACGGAGTGGCACACTGTGTTTCGTAATGTGCCAGGTTATTGTGCTTGTTTATGCATCAGATGCTGCCATTTCTCCGCATGACTTTCATTATCTTCCTTAATGCGTCGCGTCCCAGCTAGCAAATACTTGAAGCCAAAGGAATTGCACGTATGTATTTTTTTTTTGCGCATAAGTGTTTCAGATCCTCCAGGTCATTTAGTATCCATTAGGACACTAAAGCTTCTTACTGTCTTCTCATTAATAGTCAAATCTGTTACCACGACAAAAACAATTTCTGCGAGATGAGATTCTTTCAGAAACATCCCTGATGAAAGTCCTAGAAATCCCAACAACAAATGTTGTCAAGTTAGATTTCAGCGAAGCATTTCTTTTTCGCTGTACAGCATTATGCCCCAGGAATGTAGTTTTTCTTTTAGTCTCCTGACTTTAAACACAACATTGGCATGAAACCCATTAAGAATAACAGATTTATAAGCTTTTGTTGATGGATTCTGTTCAAATGCAGTAGAATGGAAGCTGAAAATATTTTTAGTCTTTAAACATATTAAAAATAAACTGTGATTATTTTAATTCTGTACATTTAAAGTCATTTGCTTCTTTGCAACCATACCCAGAGTGTTTTTCTACCCGTTCACAGTTCATTTAGGATCCAGTTTTGAAGTTTGGACATAGTTCACACCTATAAAATGTGGTTTTGCATTTGCCAGGGAAAATGAATATTGTTTTGCAATGCATCTTGTCCAAAAGTTGACAACTAACAGCTTTTTTGCTGGTGTATTCTGACAAACAGCTTGAAGGTATCACCTTTGTAGGCGGCTGCCGCAATGAATTGCAGATATTCATTTATAGCTGTTTGTACTCTGTGTGTTCTTTCATGTGTTCAGGAATATTGCCCAGTTCGAAAGTATGAGCTCTTAAAATAACTAGAAATGGGGGTGGGGTCAAGAATTTGTATAAACACAGCAAATTTCTGGGGCCGGCTGCATGAATATTTAAGAGTACAGCCTGGGTGCTTAGCGTTTCACAAGTGTAGTTTTTAGCCGAGCAGGGAGGAGAGCAGGAGGTTATCTTGAGACCGTAAGCAGTGGTCCTGAAGCCGGCTTTCAGACCAGCAGTTAGTGTTTTATTAGGAGAGAACAACTCTATAAAAGGAACAGGAGATTCAATCATAATATAGTGGGGTGACATGAAGGCAGCTGACAGCATGGCTTCAAAACCCATTTAAGATCCAAGAAAAGTTGCCACAAGTAATGTGCTGCAGCTGGTGAGATCGTTTCGGAAAAAGCAGAACCTGCCCCAGCCCTGCGGCTTTGCGCTGTGGGGCGGACGGGGCTGGGGCTGTACCACACACAGACAGCGGGGGACACGGCCAGGGCTCTGCCTTCGGCTCCTTCCCTCCTCCTCTCAGAGCGGTTCTGCGAGAACTGATGCCCAGTCCTGTGGTTCGGGTTGGAAAGAGAGTGAGTAAAGCGCTAGCTATGAAGCACGGGAGCTCCTGCTGCTGAGGGTGGTGCTGCCGTAAGGCCGTGCTGCCGTAAAGGCCATTTCAAGCTGGGAAAGGGCTCCAGTGAGGAAATGTTAACAGTACATGAAGGAGTGAAATGCGCTTTTAAAGGAAAAAAGTCCTGTTTTCTTGCCCTTCCTGAACGTGGTGGTTTAACCAGTCACCGTTCTTTAAGCAAAGCAGCTGTTGGCTTTGCTTGATGCAGTAACAACTGTAGCTCAGCATTTGCTGAGGCTGTTGTGCTCTTCTCTCCCCTTTATGTCCATGACTGTGAAGCAAGTCCTGAGAGGTGCTAGGCATTAATCCATCTCAGGCAAAGAGGAAAACATTTAGAAGTTGCAAGTTTTGGTGTGCCAAAGCTGGCATGGTTTGTGTTGCTCATACCCAAATCAGTGGTGAGCTGGAATCGTTTGGAAATGGGAATGCTGGAGCATGTAGAGCTTCCAAATGCGTTTTGCAAAGCTTTGTTGCTTCACTAGTTGAGATGGACTGTTAAATTTGCATTCTTTAAACAAATTTGGGAGAAACCTCCCGCCTGCTCGAATATAAGGAAAGCATCTGGCAGTGTGTAGCCAGAGCTGTAATTTAGAAGTGGTCGGCAGCCGGCTAGATGAACTTTGAAGGAGCAGCAGTGTCAGCCAGGGCCATGTCACGACTTAGAGAAAACATTTATTCTCATTCGTGATCAAAACCCAACAGTGCCTTGTATTTTGACTCCTAGTAGCATGTCAGTTGTGAAGACAAGATCACCTGTTTCCTGGCAGAAGGTAATATTAATTTAGAGCTAAACATTTTTATTAGTTCTTCTTGCAGAGATTGCTGTCATACAAAAGCACACTACGTGGGAGGGCATGAATTGAAGAGATATAATTGGTTTTACTGAGTAATTAGAGGAAAATTGATCTTTTCTAAATAGACAGCAGAAATATCACGTGAAGGACGTTCAGAAATAGCACATAGGTTGCCATTGGTTCCCAACAGGGGAAAAAGGAGCTGGTACTGCAAGAATCCCCCAAACAGGCAGATCTTCCATTTTTAATTTATCTGTACTAGAAGCAGAATCAAAATAGTTACAGTAAGTGTTTGGAATTCCTTTTGTTATTAAAAAATTCCATCCCAATTGTATTTTTTGAAAAAAATAGAAGTGTAGGTAGAATTAGGAAATCCAGGCTGCCACTGTCAGCCTCAGCACTGCATTGAATTGACTTCAAAATGGGCAGCTGGTGACAGTGGTGTGGATATGTGAGAAGCGAGCTCCGGTGCGTGGAGAGGTGCGCTTGTCTTTGCTGACGCTTCTTTTCACCTGTGCCATCTTGTAAACACTCAGTTGGTAATTTGGTGTGGTTTGCTCCTTCTGAATGCAGCGGGGTTTTTGTTTGTTTGGTTTGGTTTTGGGTTGTTTTTATTACAAGCCTGTGGCTTTATCCTCTGTCCCGTTCAGTTCAGTGAGGGCATTGAAGGGTGCCAGAACCGAGTGCTCCCATCCATGAGCCTTCCGGCCATCCCTCTTGCCTCCATTATGGCAGCACGACACATCGCCCTGCAGCAGCTTTTGCCTGAGATGTACGACCCAGAGAGCTGCACCTGAGCTCTGCTTTGGCTGTGTGCTGGATGGTGCAGGACGAGCAATGGCTGCAGGGGCACAAACCTGTAGATTTACTTGCCTCGCTGGGGGCAGCGTGGCCTTGGAGCAGGAATGTTTCCTGCGCTCCGCGTGCTTTGGGCTTACCAGAGGCTGTCAGCTTTGGCACCACACATATCTCCAATGTTTACATGGATTTATGTAAGAAAAAGGATAAAAGGACTTGATTAAAAAAAAAAATTCTTCTGTCTTCTTGCTTCTTTTGCTACATAGCTTTTTGAGAGTTCTTCCCTCCTGAAATTCTTTAGTCTCTCTGTTGTGCTGCATCGCTGCATCCCATGCAAAAGAGAAGTGAACTGAAGTGAATGATTGAAGAAGTCCTATCTTCTGTGTGCACAAATGGTTGGGTTCTGCTTGTTGTCATTGTCTCCCTCCCATAGTTATGTCTGGCAAGGTAATGAGAAGTGTGACTTGCTGCTTTGGCACTAAGGGAATGCAGCAGCACAAGGAGGCTGGAGTTGTTAGCAAAGCAAGCCTCTATCATCCTGAAAACAAGATGGCTTAAAGATTATGTACTAATTTCACACTTACTATAGCACAGCATTACTGGTGCAGAAAATGTTGGAGAATAAGCTGAACACTCATTTGCCCATAAACCTTCAGGGGAGTAATGTGCTAAAGAGCCATTGAAATTGGATATCTGGAAAATGAACTCATTTTTAAGTGGGTCACAACATCTGTGATTATCTTGTTGGGATTACTAGCAGGATCGTGCTGTGGGAGCGTCGGCTGTTCCTGCAGACCTGCCCTGTGCTGCCTGTGGCTCAGGGAGCTCTGGTGGCCCGGGCAGCACATCAGGCTTGGCCAGGTGGGTGGGAGAAGTGTGTTGGGATGCTCTAGAAATGCTGGACGTTTCATCCCTGGTTAAAAACAGCAGCCTTGATTTTAAAGTAGGGATGAATCTCGATTTCTTGTCTTCCACTTGTTAAAATAATATCGTGTTCTTCTGTGCTTTTGCCTTCCTGCTTTCTAGAAGATGGTTTAGATGTACCCAAGTCTTGGAAACTATTAGAATATGGGAGGGAATATATTTTAGCAAGCTCATAGGGCTTTGAGTCAAGCTGTGTAGTGGTCCTCAGTCTTCCTTCCCTTTCCATCACCAGAAGTCCTGCTGAGTCAGTGGATCTGGGTAGGGAAGAGAGTATTTTCTCTATGAGACATGAATATGGACAGTAGCCTAGTAGCAGAGTTTGGAACAAACTGAGAATCAGAGCCTCTCCCAGACCAGCACATTCACATTTCTTTTGTGTTGTTCTTCATGTTGCTCTTGGTAGTTCCCTTCAGGTTGATGAGATTTATTCATTCTCACTTAGGATGTTCCCATTTTTTCAAACAGGAGCCGATCGCCTTTGTTTAACCCCACGCTTCCAGCAGGATTTGTCCTCTGCGTAGCACCAAGGCCCTGTTGTTCTGAAGATCCACTCGTGGGTTTCTCCATGGGTAGGGACAGGCTGTGTCTGGCACTGGGGTCCCTCGATCAGTCAGCCAAAGGACATGCTCTTGTTAGGTCATTGCCATCCTTTTTTCACCCCATCGTCAGAGCTGTATCCCATTCTTCCTGTTGAAATCTCTTCTTGAGCATGTCTGTGGGGCAGACTACAAAGGATTTAGGCTCTTAGCGGCTCTTCCTACACAGCCTTCTAAAACAGCCTTGCTACAGGGCCTCTGGGCACTTTAGACTATACATGTGGTGACTTAATCCTTGGAAGATGTGGGAATCCTCAAAACTATGTGCTGGGATTTGGGGTGGAATCTCAATTTCCTTCCTCTGAGATAGAGCACCCTGAGAACAGGCCGCGGCGGCTGCAGAGCCATGTGCCAGAGCAGCGTGCCAGCCAGGCGGCCTGCGCAGCTCCTGCCATGGCTGCTGGGCAGCAGGCAAACCATCACCACTTGGAAAATTCAGCCCCGGTTTTACCTCTGTTGTTTTTCTTGGCAGCAATGGTTGAGGTGTTGGGCTCCTGGAGGTTATTTCCTGCTGCAAAGAAAGCGGCCAAACAGCACTGTTCCTGAGCAGTGCCAGCTCCAAACTGCACGATGCCCCCAAGTGATAGTTTTCCCAGCAGTTTCTTCTTTACTTTTCTTCTCATGCTACTTTGTTTCTGCTCAGGCTCCCACAAAAGGTAAGATGGGAAATGGTTACACACAAAGTAATAGAAGAGATGTAACAGAGCAGAGCAAAGATTGGTGCAGATTCAACCATGGGAAAAACATAATGTGTGCGAAGGTCTCCGAAACCCAAAAACCTTCAGTTTTCCAGGGATCCATTTCAGCTTTGAATATAATCAGCTTGTAAGTTCTTCATTATTTTCATGCCTAAGACAGCACAGGAGTCTGCAGAGGACTGGAACTGATTGTGAGATTTTAGTAAGGCATGGCCTAAAGAGCTTTCAGATGCTGTTTTTAAGTGTCATCCATGTCGAAATACACTGTGGACTTGCATGGCAGCCCAGAAAGAGAGAGATCTTGTCATGAAGCATGACAAAGCAATTATTGATCCAACCTGAAGGGAAAGTGGTGCTAAAAATGCACCAGGGATAGCAGAGAGAGGGGTGGAACGTGACAAGGAGACAGAAGGCGAGGCCAAGGACAGGTTACCAGAGACACGGGCCTGAGTCCAAATTCCCCAGATGCAAAATCCTTCAATTTTGGTAAACTTGGATTAGCATTTAAGAACAAACAGAAGAACACAGCTGGCCTTCTAGCTCTATCATTGATTAAACAATATCTGAAAGGCTTTGAAGTCCAGAGAAGTTTGGGGAACTCAGCTTTGCAGTTTTATCTGGAAGCCTTGAAGTATTCCTTCCTGCTTTTCTGCTTTAGCACCTCTGGAAAGGATCTTCCTAATGAGCTAAATATATATGAAGGTGTAGGAAGAAACTTGGGATTCGTGTATGGAAAAGATCTTTCTGTTCATTGAAACTCGGTAGCCGTGCTGAAGCCAGCTTGTAGGCGCTGCGTCCGGAGCCCTTCCTGCTCGGCTCCACGGTGCTCAGCTTTGCTCTTGGCCTCTCTTTGCCTGCCCACTCACGGCCTGAGAGAGAATCTCTTCAAACTAGAAAATTTCCTTTCCAGACCCAATCTGTGTGTAAACACAACGTTCTTCAGTACCGGGCGAGCGCGGGGGACACATGCATCAAATCAGAATTTCAGTCTATTGTTTGTATGGGCAACTAAAAAACTCACTGGAAGAAATGAGATCTGGTGGCCAGAATGCAGAATCGTGTTGCAGAAGACCAGAGTTTTGTTATTTTATTACTTTATAACTGAACTCTCTTTCCCCTCTTATAAGCTGGGAAATAACACTACCTCCATAAAGTGTTTAGAAGTGACCAGGGGGAGACAGTAAATGTGAACTATTAGTTGTAACTGGAAAGAAATCACAGGTGTTTATGAATGCCCTAAGGCAGCATCCATCCCATGTGGGCTCATGCGCCAAAGGAAATGATCTCATCTTCTCCACTGACCTTTTAAGAAACGTTCAGAAGCTGCGTCCATGGCTCTGCCAGCACAGGTGGGTGCCCAGAGCAAAGCAGGGCAAGGTGAGCCTCGTGTTCCTCCCACTGAGATGCTGTGATCCCACATTTCCATCTGGCTTTCTCCTGGCACAGCTGTTCCACAGCCGGATTTAGGAAGCCTTCATGTAATGCTACCTATTGCCCTCTTGATTCCACATAGTTAACAAATAGGGAAAAAAATTACAGAATTGTTATTTCGGGTTGCACCAAGCGTTGTTCTCTTTTCAGATGGGTTTCTGAAGGGTTTTGTTGCACTCCATCCCTGCAGAGCAATGGCTTTGAAGCTCCTGCCCTATCCTTGCATTCTTTGTACCAGTGGTCTTTCTTTTCTTCTCGATAACTATCACTAAATCATTCCATTTGAAAGAAGATTTATAATCTCTTAGCGAGGACTTTTTTTTTGCCAGGACTGCAGATTTTAGTGCTCAGGGGTGTTTTGAGTGCCCTTAGCACTTCCTCTCTGCGATTAAGGTTTTCCTTTAATTCACCGTCATTTCCCCCTTCCGATTAGCCTGCGTATCATCCATTCTGTGACTGTCCTGATCTAATACGTTTGTCTGTGCCGTGTGTGCCACAACACAACCAGATCCAGAAGCACTGTAATGCTCTGTCTGAAAGCTCTGGCATCGGTGCGGAGGAGGATTGGAAGCCCCAGTCTCCGATGAGCTGCATGGGAAGGCAGCGTTTTGCTTGGCACAGCACGTGGCTGTGTGAAATCGTATACGATGGCGACTTACTGTGCGTAACCTCAAAGCAGCTACTTCTCTCCAGGTAGCAAAGCTGTGGTGGAATGAATTACAGTTTTACTAACTGGCTTCAGAGCCAGATCAAAAGGCCTTTACGTGAGTACTGGGAGTTTTGCTAGAATAAGATCTCCAGATCTTCAGTGACAAGTGTGAGTTTTGTGAGCTCCATTGTACTGCAGACAGTAAAATCCTGGATGCATTGAAATCTCTGGCAAAACCATCGCTGGCTTCAATGGAGACAGGACTCCCTCATCTGATTAAATGATATAGGACCATTTTAAGCCTCTGGTCTGGGATCTTAAGTTTAAAAATACTTTCCTAAAGTTTTTTGTTTGTTTTCTCATCTGTTGTTAGCAGTCAGTGGAATTTTCTTCAGATAGGTTTATGATGATGTGTGATTCCAGTGTCTGCAATGCCAGCTTCCTTAGTGCTTGCACTGTGATTCCTACTGTTGCAGCACATAGTTACAAGTCAAAATGAGGAGATGGGCAACTTGTGGTTTAAATATTGGGCAGATGCATCTCAGGGCAGTGGTAGCACCTCTGTAATTAGGCATAATCCCAAACACCTCGAAGGAGCTGCTCCTGCACTGGAACATCATCCAGCTGCCTTTATTCACCGTCTGTAAGAAATGCCACGTGCACTGCCTGCCTTCCACTGGTAAACAGTGACGTGGCTTTGCACAAACTTGTGATCGTGGAAGAGGAATGAAAGAAGGAAAGCTTTAGTTGTGAGCTGCTGCCTCACGGAAGGTGTCCTTATGGGGCACAACACTCCCTCTGTGAGAAATGAGATTGCAGTGGTGTGACTCCTTCTTATGAGCTTTGGGATCTATGGATAAAAGCTGCTATACAGCTCTGGAAGTTATCATCATCATCAAGTACTTTTGTGCTGAACAGTCGACTGTTCATACAGTTCAGGAACTACAACAGTATCCCTGTGTTTCTCAGTGGCCACCGAAATCTTTATGGCTAATCTGAACAGGATGTTGTAAACCAACCTGATAGTGCAGATGACTGCGCAGATGGTCTATAGAGACATCTTCCTTATCAGTAAAAAAATAAAAAAAGATGTGTGGCCTAACATGAAATCATTGACGAGAGTTGTCTCAAGCCAGCGCTATTAGGAGTCTGAAACAGATCTGACATGGAGCTCGCTGTGATTTTTTTAGGGGAGTCATAATGCGCTTGCGGAGAGGCACTGGGTCCCGCCGTCACAGCTTGTTTGGTACGTTGTGGTGACACATCCTGCCAGGCTGCTCTCTGCTCACTGTTTTGCTCTAACAGCTCCCTTCGTTCCGCTCTCCCCCTCAGCCTTCCTTACCCACTCACACGTGCCCGTTCCTCAGGTTTGCAGCAGCCCTCCCATCGCGCTGTCCCTTCCTTTGGACCCCTTCTTAAATCACCCATCTTCCAGGAAGTCCTTCCTCCCAGCCTGTCACTGATAATCTCTCCCACATCCTCCTTTATCATTTTTCCTATGTCCTGCTCTCTGTTTTCTGTCAGGGGTTCTGCTGGGCAGGGAGTGTGTCTGTTCACATTGCTCTGGACCATACATACTTTAACTATCACGATATGAAATATTGCTTGTATTCAAATCTTGGGAAAAAGAACATGAAGCCATTATGAACTTCTGCCAGCAGACCTCCAGGGCTCTGTAACATCTTCCTTCAAAGGACAGAAGATAAGGAACAAGAGGCAGAGCATCAGCTCACCTGGTGTTGGAGGTGATGAGCGCACCTGGTGCAATGATAGGTACAGTGAAAAAAGCTGTTCAGCAAATGAAGTGAACGAGGAAGTTTAATGGCATGAGCTGAATCTGTATTTGTTTTTGAAAGTTGTTACATCGAGCAGTTGGTGTGTCCCTGTGTGCATGTATGTGCTACATCATGCTCATCTGTTCTTATACATACGGTGTCTCTGTGCACACGCTGGACATCGCAAGACTGAAGTAACATGTCCAGATTCCTGTTGCACTGTGAAGTAAGAGTTATATTACAGTAAAAGTGGTGATAAATAGGCCAGATTTTAGGCCCACAGATAATAGGTCAGTTACACATAAACACGCACACGTATTTGCGAGAAGAGAAGTATGTGGGGAATAAAAGAGAACAAATGGACAACTTCTAATTACATGTATTTTAGTTCATCTGGTATCCAGATGATCATCCTTGATTGTGACGGTTTTGACAAATCAGTTTATTAGAACTGTAAATGTAACCCAGGACTGTGCAGTAGGCAAGGGAACACTTTTTTGTTTTGTTTTGTGTTTTTTTTAATATTCAGTCATTTCATTATCAGAGGTAAATACTGCTTGTACTTAGAAACACAACAGCTGGTCTCATGTGAGAAGGCAATCCACAGATTAACTTACCAAATGTATTACCAGTTCATTTCACTGGACTGAGAACCTAAGGGTATTTTAATAGTTTTGACCTTGATCAGACGAGGAAAAAAATGCCCTCATTCTCAAGTTGAACCTGCGACTTAAACACTGATCCGGGCTTGGCAGCGTGAAGGGACCCCCGGCACCGCGCAGCTCCTGCTGCAGAGCCCAGCACTTCTCCTGTGTGGGTCGGGCTGCTGCCATGTGGGGCAGTGCAGCCAGGCCTTCTCGCTCGGCCCCGGCAGCCCAGCCCGCTGCTTTGCCCTCCCCATCACCTCCCCAGGTGCTTCTCACACCCAGCCTTGCCCAGCTTTGACAACTGGGCCGGATCAGCCTGGTCTGCTCAGCAAACTGTCCTGTTTGGGCTCATCTGGGTGCAGCCCCTTGAAGCGAGCTCTCTGGTGCCTGGGAATGTCCGTGGGGCTGTGCTTCCCTTTGGGAAGAGTTACGAGTGCTGAGGATTTAAGGGTGGGACTTCTGAAAGCTCTTGACATTGGCCTCGCTCAGTTCCCTTTGAAGTACAGGAGCTCCCCGCTGGCTGCGCAGGAAGCAAAGCATGGCAGGCAGGGTGCTCCCATGCAGCATCCCCAGCTCCAGCACAGAGCAGGAAGGCTCTGAGCCTCCCAGGCCCGCCCAGAGCCCCAAGGGCCGCTCAGCAGCCCCTCCTGTCCCTCCTCGGTCTCTCCCTAATTCTCCTCTCCTGCTCCGCTCTGCTGTCCGGGCTGCAGTCAGGTGTGAGTGCAGAGGGATGAGGTGACAGAGTGCAGAGGACATCGATCCATCCTGACATTGTGACAATTAATGCTCATCGTGTGCCCAGCTGCTTCGTCTCATTTCTTAATCGAGTGTTTTTCGGTCTCACAGTCGCTCATCATTAATTCTCTGTAGTAACTTCTAGAAGGAATCTGGTTTTGAGATGCAGGACGGCCAGAAATGCCGTAACACTTTTTCCACAAAACGTACATCTTATTTCACAGTCCCATGACTGCTTTTAAAAATAGCTTCCCCGACATCTTTGAAATTCCTTCCCCTCCCCCTCGATCTTTGAAGTGAGATAAACCAGGCAAATATGGCAAATATCAGGAGGTTTTTTTTCACCTTTTTATAACATTTACCAGATTAGCAACTAGGGATTTGCTTTGTGCTTCCCTTCTACTGTGCTGTTGCTGTGTGAGCTGCATAGGGCTCTGCTCCCACTCTGCTCAACCTTTGTGTCTTCCTGCAAAGGAAGAGCGGTTGTGAACTCGGATCTCTGCAACAAGCTCCTTCCATTTGATCTCTAACTGCCAGATCTACAGACTTCAGATAATAGATCTGTAAATACATACGGGTCTTTTCATTTCATGCAATAAGGCTGTGGGCTGTCTTTGTGTAGCGTATAGCTCTGCAGTGCAGACTGGATCCTGCCATCCCCACTGCCACTAACAGTCCCTCTCTTACCTAACATTCAGTCAGTGTAGTCGGATTGAGGCACTGCGTAAAGAAACAACTTCTGAACTCTTTCATGTAAGCCCCATTCAGTCTGTTTGGGAATTGCTGCTCTTCTTTTTGCTGATCCTTTAGTTCTGCTGCAGGGGAAACGTGCGCTGGAGCTTGAAGCAAGGAAGTTGGGATGGTTGGAACAGGAGGCTCCTACGATCCCAAAAGAAATTTGATTTTGTGCTGTTCTGCTGTTGGATTCATTAAAAGCAAGTTGGGGGGGGTTGCTTCTTTGATTTTAAATAATTAGACTAGTGAAAATAAAGGCTCTTTATTCCACGATTTCCATATGTTTAGAATAATCCAGAATGTAATTTAACTGAATGTTTAGGCTTCGTTTGATAATAGAAGGCAGGAATAGTTTCCTTACCACTTTATTCTCCAACTGTGTTTATGTTCTCATAGTAACACAGATTTGTATTTCAGGATGATTTAAGCATCCATTAATGTCCACTTCAACATGTTTTCACTAGTTTTGACGTGTAATTTCCTGAACGCACTTTCCACCCTTAATTTTTTAAGGCAAACAGTGTTCCAACAGCGCCAATTTTCTCACTAAATTTTCTTTGATTCTGTCCGTTGGCGATGAAAAAAGTCGGATTTCTATTATCAGCTCAGATCAATAAATCTGAAGGAGAAAAAAGAGGA
The DNA here is from genome assembly GCF_019232065.1 of Centrocercus urophasianus. Classification (NCBI taxonomy): domain Eukaryota; kingdom Metazoa; phylum Chordata; class Aves; order Galliformes; family Phasianidae; genus Centrocercus; species Centrocercus urophasianus. Next base: position 2,215,852 of record NW_024884900.1, read on the forward strand.
AACCTCAGCTCAGGGGAGTCCCAGTCAGCAAACATTTGCTGATAAAGAAAACACTCGTATATCTGACACGTCATCGGCTCCCAGTGTTTGCTTATGCCCCAAGTGCTTGTCGCTACACGGAGAGACTGAGTGCTACCGAGGGGGGTTCTGTGGTGTGCTGGGATCTCCCTCCAGCTGGGCTGGATGGGCAGTCGGGGCAGACTGCTGCCAAGGAGCATTCCATGGGGGTTGGGGACTCACTGGATGCTTCCAAAACCCGACCGGTTGCACCCACTTGGTGTTGGCAGGTCAGGACTGCTCAGTCCGTTGTCTGAATGCTGGGTGAACTTTGCTGGTACAGAGAGCGAGGTGCAGAAATGTTGTTTTATGGCTACTGCGGCCCGTGGGGTTCTGGCCCTGATACTACAGCTTGATGGATAGCTGCTGTTGTCGTTGGAATTGGATGTTAAAAAAGAAAAAAAAGATAAAAATGATGCTGATAAGAGCAGCAGGCTGACGGCCGCACACTGAGGCGGAAGCATTGCTTCCACTTGGGCCCAGTCATGGTTCAGAGAGCCAAACATCCTGACACAATTGCAGTGGGCTCAGCAGTGGTGTCCCAACTGAGAGTGTCACCAACACCACACATCTGATCAGACGTGAAGCTGCTGCAGCCTTGGGCTTTGGTTTAGACGTAGTGCAAGTGCCTGGAAAGCAATGAAACCTCCCTTTAGTTTGCAGTGTGTTATACCTTCTTTTTAATTATTCACTAGACCTCTGGCAACTACTTTAAAATACGAAGCAGCTTGCTCTCATTTCTCTTCTCATTCTCTTGCTGCTCTGGCATTTGATTTGAAATGTGACCGCTGGTTGTTGGGGTGCTGTCTGTGCAGCTGGATTCCCTTTTCCCTTAGGGATGCCCATTCTCAATGGCTGACCAGTGCAATGTGGGCACTGCATCCTGCTGTTGCTGCTGCCCCAGAGCTCACCAAATGTGTGTAGGTTGGTGTCTGTGTGGAGGGGCTCTTTGCCCTCAGCCCATCTCAGTGTCTCCTGGGACAGAGCAGTGCTTAATGTTGTTCTTACAGATGGAGCTGAACATCTTGTAGGCGACTCTACATGCAGCACTGTACCCTAAGTGTAGGGATTTGAGCTATCAATCATTTCCATGCAGCATGAAGCAGCACTTGGACCAGGCAGATGGCTTAAGTGCTGTGCTGGGAGGCAGGAGGTTTGCAAACAGCTCTTTGAAACGAGGGCTAGCACAGCTACGAGTTGTAGCAGGGCTGCTCTGAGTCCACCTTCTTCAGTTTGCATCGTTTTAATTAGGTTTTGTAATTTACTATAGATTAGGGCTTCACAGTATAAACTGGGTGAAAGTTGAGGTCTTTTCATAGAAGATTGGAGGCCTCCAATACACTGATACACCTAATGTTTGCTCATTATTTTTGCAGGCAAATAGAGATTTAGCTTTGTTTATCTGTGGGATTAGTTGTTGGGATTGGCTTTGGCGCTCCGAGGATTATATTATGATGTTTGTGCACAACACTTTAGGAACTCTTTCATCCCTGTAACTGTTACAAACAACGCCCATCTGTAAGGTAAGAGCAGTGAGGTGGGAGCGGATGGAATGATCTGAACACTCCCTGTCCACACGGGGGACCAGAGCAGGAGGACCCACGGCTGCCTGGAGGAGTGGGAGCCAAGGCTGCCCCATGAGCTCTGTGTCAGCTCGGTGTGAGCCCTGCCTGCAGCACGAGGCCCGCGCTGCCCGCGCTCTCCCATGGGTGCAGGGCTGAGACCACCAGCACTCCTTGGAGGCGCAGCAGTGACAGATGGTAACTACTTTCAATCACGACGAACTGGGCTGGATTTAAACTAGTGATTTAGAGCTGAAAGTCACTGCATCCTATTCCCATGAGCCCTCAAGTACTCAGTGCACACCTCATTAGTTTGATGGGCGAGATAGAGTTCTGAGTCTACCGTTTTTGCCAAATGCCCGCCCTTTTTGTCTGCTTCTCTTTCTCAAGAGTTCCCTTTGATAAATCTCCATCTAATTTGAGATGAGGCTGTTAATTGCCAAAGGGGTCATTTCAATTCTCAAAGCCTGTTGCGTGCTCGGCCCCTGGGCGGTGTTGAAACCAGTTATACATCTTCCCAATGTGGGCTCCAGGTGACGGCTCCTGCCTGCGGATGCGCATGGCTGCCTCGCAGGGAAGCAGTGGGAGCTGCTGTGAGCTCTGGGTGGATCAGCATTTCTCGGACAGCTGAGTTTTGGGCTGCGTGGGCAGAGCCACTCTTGCTGTTGTTCCAGTGGAGTGTGACTGCTGGATGCAGACACCTGAAATAAAACCAGTGAGTGCGTCCTGTCTTGCTGCTCAGGGTGGTCAGGAGGGCTGTGCTCCCAGGAGGGCCGCTTCCCTGCACGCCCAGAGCGGTCCCTGGGGAAGCAGCCGGCACAGCACTGCAGCTCAGCTGCCCTTTGCTCACCAGAACCAGAGCTGCTGGAATTGTACTCTGTGAGATCAGGACGGGGGCCAGAACCTGAAATGATTGTGGGATTATTGAGAGCTGCACACTTAAACCACCTGTTCCAGAGGCTAATGCAGCAATAAAAAATGGAAAGCAGAGATAAGAGTATGTGTTTGGTAATAACACAAAAAAGCCTGCTTTTTAACACTTTGGTGTCTTTAACTTCAGCAACTTACTAACCAGTGATAGTCTAACGGGTTATTTCTTTTTATTCTTATTATCTTCGTTTTTGCATTTTAGAGTTTATTCCCTTTTCCTTATTTGGGTTACAACATCTCGTTTTTCTCTGTCCTTTCCTCTAGGAATAATGAAAACCAAAAATACCACACAGTAATGAGAAACAATAGTGTACAAAGATTAACGTCACAAACCCATCGCTGACCTCAATAACATTTCACAACATTTAGTTTTCATTACAGTGAAATGTTACTGCATACTTTTTACATGAACTTCTGAAGAAAAATATATGATAGGGCTTTCCAAAAATACACATATGCTGGGGAATAAGGCTGTTAAATCAAGAGTTTTACACATACACTAATCACATCTGACGAATCAGATGTATGGTATTAATTACTCTGAGCTCACAGCAAACCATCTTAAACGTTTAGAAAACAGAGATTTTCTGCCTTGCTGATACAGACACATGTCACACATTCTTCAAAAGGTGCGTTCTGACTTTTAATGCGATTTGCTCCCTTCAGATGATGAAAGAACATTCAATTTTTAAATTGTATTTGTAAAAAGTATTGCTTGGCATAGAGTTTAGGAAAGAACATTTAGAACAGGTTGATCTGTAACACCGCAAGCAGTCTGTTTTCTATCAATGATTCCTAGCCAGCTTATTAAACAGATTTATACAATGAAAGAATCTAATAACAAAAACATTCACCTCCTTTATTACTTGGCATTATTTATGGCTCTTACTTTTTTTTAGCTACCTTTTTATATATCGGAATCTGCCAACATTGTATTTATAAAGTTTATGTACTAGCAGCATTTGTTGGGCAGGGATTTGCGTTATTTTATGTTTCTTTCCTCCTACACTTACCATTACTAGATCTACACACAAACGCTTGTAAAGATTTTTTTTAAACACACGAAAAGAAGTTCTGTAGAAATGGGATGTTTAAGAGGTTAATTCTCTAGAAGCTGAATGCTTAATGTGTTTAATTTCAGATATTCTCTGAGCAATAATCCCGAGTGCCCTGCTTATGACAGAGCCTATTCTGAGGCTGGCCGTGTTTTCCAAGATCTTCTCTGTTGAATCATAGATCAGGAAGCGTTTACATACTGAGAAATCCAAAGTTCCTCCTGTGGCTATCAGTTCCAGTCTCTAAATATCCGTAATTACTGTCCAAAGAACAACTTTGTCTTCAAGAGTTCCTTCCTTTTTTTCCTCCTTCCTTCCTTCTGTCCGTCTGTCTCAGGGCAACGCCGCTACAATGGGCTGTTTGTCAGCTGTGGCTGGCAGTCAGCGCAGGCATCGAGCCGTGCCCAGCCCCAGTGCCAGCTCTTGGCTCGCAGCGCTGGGCTGGGCTGGCACAGCCATCCATCCAGGACCTGTTCCCTGTCCTATGGGTTGTTCTTTCCTGACCGGCCAGATCTGTGGCTTCAGTAGTGGCTGGGGCGACCTCTTTCAATGGGCCTGCTCAGGAACAGAACAACCTGGCGTGGAAACCTCTTTTTCTGGAATGCTTTCTTTGATGCCCCTGTGTAAGCACAAGACAGAGCTCCTTCTGCGGTTAGGAATGCCTTGAAGTGCCTCTGCTGTCTTCAGAGAGAGAAATAAAGGATTGTAGTTGGAAAAGGGACCTGGGAGTCATCGCACAGCGGGCAACTTTCAATCCCCATAAGCAAAATAGGCCCAGAAAGCTGGTTTCCCTGCACAAACAATGGCAGCAAACTGTTAAAATAAATAAAAAGAAAAACATAGCAATAGGGGGAGTTTGGTATTGAATTCTCCTGATGGAGAGCTCTGGCTGCTGGAGCTCGGCTGTGTGCTGTGCCACGCAGCATAAGGGGCACTGCAGCTCTGCATTGCTGGCCTTACAAGTGAAGGGCCCAGGAGTGGATGCTCCGATTTTGGCTCTGGGTTTCTTTTGTCTCACCCTTCCAGACGCGTTCCCCCCGAACGCCCCTGTTATTTCAGAAGAAAACCTTTACTTTTTCCACTGAGGTTAACCAAACCTCATTCTGTTCTGCTGTGCTCAGCAGTTAAGGCCAAAGTTTACAATAAAAGTAATTACAGTCTTACTTTTAATTGTAATTAACTACGAGTAAAGAATCAAAATACTCCAGCTACTCTTTTGCTGAACCGAAACGTTATATATAATGTGACAAAGAAAGTGGCTTGCCCTTCAGCCATTAATTTTAGCAGCTCTGTTATTCCCGAATTGCATAAACCTCTAGTGTCAGAGGGGAAAGAATATGAATCGATGCAGATAATTCACTGAAATATGTTGCCTGTAGTTGTGTCAGAATTTGCAGTGCTTCTGAGACACTTCAGATGATGATAAATAAGCAACGTGTAATTAGAAAATGAGGAACTCTAAATAAAGAGGTCATGAGTGAAGAATGTCAGTAATGAATTACAAGTGTCTGTGGGTTCACGAGGTCTGTGCAGAAACTCGGCCTTTCTGGAGGGAGCCTTTGCCTCCAATTGCACAAGCTGCAGGGCTGCGGGAGCACGGCCAGAGCCGAGCATGGGCTGCTGCAGGATGGCATTGCGGGGCGGCCAGCAGCCTGCAGGCAGAGCAGCATGGGTGCAGAGCCAAAGGTAGGAAGCATTCTAAATCCCCTGTTCCACGCTGTGTTCATTTGTTGTTACCCAGAATCAAACTCGGAGTGTTTTTCTCTGATTGTGACAAATGCAGCTCTTCCTGAGCTCTCCATTTAACTGGAAGTGAACCAGTGTTTTCATATCTGGCATTTCCCTGTACTCTGGTCACTTTTCTACGTGGCTGACAGCCTGTCCACGGGGAACTGAGGAAGCATGAGAATCAATGGCACCACTGGTGACAAATAAAGAAGCTGAACCAATTCTTGAAAGCGCAGTGAAATGTCAGATATCCGTGTTTGAGCCTCAAACCAAAGCGGATTTTACTGGTGCTGCCAGCCCAAAAGCCAAGCTGACACGGACCTTGGCAGCATCATTAGGGTGACCTTCATTTAAAGATGAACTATTCTTGAACAATTTCTCCACTGTCTCTGACACAAACAGGCTTTTCTTCAACACCAGACGTGCATGTCTTCTTGCTCCAGCTATTTTTTTCTTGAACAAACATATGTATTGTAGCCAATGCAAGGAAAATCCCACTCGCTATTTATGTTTGAGTTCCCTGTGTCCCATTAACAATATCCCAGTGTACTCATGGCAGCGTAGCATCTTGATCTGAGTCCAGCGCTGTTTTCCTGGATTCCCTTTTGGAGACTTAAGTGCCACAAAGTGGTTGGTATTATTTAATGATCTTCCATCCCAGAGGCTCTATTTTGGGGGCATTTAAATAGTTTCCTGACCCTCTTTACAATTTTTCCTAAGAAGAGAGCACCTCTTACATTGGATCTGAACTGAGAACATCCATCCGGACTAGCAACAGAGCTTGCAGTGTTTGAAACTTCTTTATCTGCTCTCCTGTGACTCTTCTGCATATAGCGAAGGCCTCGTTTTGGGGATGTACTCTCAGTTAGGCATTGCCAACTAGAATTGCCTGCGTGTTTTTTCACATGTTTGGATATTCTAGAAGCCTGGGTAGCCCACAGCTAATACTTCAGAAAGGTAATGCAAAGAAAGAAATGCCTTGCCCTGCTGCATACATTCAGATTCTATCGGTGCTTGGCAGCCAAGGCTTTGAAGGAAGGCCAAGGCTGGCAGCAGATGCCTTGTAGTTACTCTTTGTTTTTGTGGACACACAGACTTGGGTATCTGCAGTCCCTTCCAAAGCAGCAGGATGTCTGCTGGCTGGCTGCTTCATTCCAACACCGCAGAGCACGCCACGGCACTTCTCTCCTTTGTCAGCAGCAGAAAGGCTGGGATGCTCTGCACAAGATTTGATGACACGGTCAAAATGTTTGCACTTGAAGGCAACCCGGTGGCGACCCCGCCGTAAAGCGCCGGGAAGGAGCGGTGTGGGGATCAGACACCAATAAAGCCAGCAGTTAACCTCTGCATCCCGACTCGAAGGCGCTCTGCCTGAGAATGTGTCGCTGTATTTTAGCACCTAACACTGAGGGATCTGTAAAGAAAACCATTCTTGATTACCCTTTCCTAGTTTATAGCTCCTAGCTTTTCTTCCTTCTTTTCTCTTCTTCTTTAATGTGAAGGACAATTAGGAAGACTCTTCCTTGGTGTGAGTACAGCCTAGGCACCAATTAAAAATATAATGTAATGGATTAGCATCATGTAACACTTAAGCATTAATGCAGACTGACTTGGGGGATGGAGGTGACTGTTTTTGTTAGATGTGCTTTGGATGTCGGTGCTGCCTTCAGCTCCATGAGTTTTCTGCCCTGTCATTGTCAGCCATTGATTTATCCAAAAAATCGTATTGTTTACAGCAGAGACTTTAAATCATAAAACGGCTTTCATTGTATCCTGTGCTCAGAGAGGCAAAAACATTTCCTAACTGTTAAACCAGCTGGTCTAATCTTTAATGACTTCAGTTCTGTGGCCAAATCTACTTCTTTGTGCTGTTATAATGCAACATTAGATTAGTTACTGTCTCTGAAATTGCTGTTATTCAGGCTCTGTTCAGGAAGGATCATGTTATTTTTCGTAAATCATTTTTCTCTTCTTTTACTGTTTAAAGGATAATAGTACTGTAGCTTTGCAATTGTTTTATGAGGCCGTAATCCTGTTCCTGTGAGGATAAAGCAGGAGGCCTGAGGCAGCACTGCTCTCCCAAGGAGCCACTCACTGCACAGGGAATGCCAGAGCTTTAGAGCATGAGGCTTTGCCCTTTGATACAGAGGTAAGGACAAAAATTTGTGTCATGGTATGGTCAGCCCTGTGAAGCCGAAATGTGGGATCTGAAGAACCCCTGTTGTTGGAAAACCAAAGCCCAGCTGTGAGGTGTTACATCATTCAGAGTGACCCACACCCACAGCACCTCGTGAAGGTTTCTGCTGCACTCCCACTGCTTCGTGCAGGAGGAGGGTTTGAGGATCTGCTCTGGGGCTGATGCAGCCATGGCCTGGAGCAGCGGTGCCTGGCAAGCTCATGCTTCTACCTGTCTGCGGAGCTACAAATGTCTTCAAGCCTTTCTGCATTTAAAAATCTCTTGGAGGAAAGCACCTCGCAGGAGCTACCACAGCACTGAGGCTAACCATTGCAGACAGGGCTATGAGCACAGGTCGAGCCCCACGCGGACAGGCCCAGCCACACACCTGGACTTTGGCTATAGGTAACTGGTGAGCTGTTAAACATCCCGTGTTGATGCACTCTGTCCCTAAGAGGTTTATTCAATTAACAGTTTAAACTTTCATTACATTTTACCATTTGGTGAAAAGGATTCTCATGTGTTTAATAGTTTTATGCATTTACCCATTAGTCTCCTAAGTGGGCTTGCTTGGACACGCTTGGCCATTTTCCGAGCAGCGGGTGGGGGCCGAGGCAGCGAGCAGACAGTGATGCATGGCACGTGTCGGGGCTGCTGGTGTCTTCCTGACCTCCTCAATCCATCTCTGAAGGTTGCTGCTCGTAAATCCCGCTGGCACGGCTGCCCGCAGGCAGGTAGCCAAGGGCTCAGGTAGCACCGTGCGCGCCGGCCACGGAAGAGCCCGGATTGGCAGTGTGTTTTCATCAGAGAAGAAACTTAGAAGAAAATGACATATGTTCTTTAACCTAAGGACTGCTGATCACTTTAAATACTTTAAATTAATCCAGCTTCATTTGTTAAAACTAGCATCATCTACTTAATGACTGTGGGTACAGTGTTTATACTTACAAACAGGCGGCATAACGAATCCAAACCTCACCCTGATGCTTTACGCAAGGTTGCCTAAAAATCCCTTTTGATGTTACGTGTCAGCCCTTATCCATATTCCTTTTAAAATTCCCACTACGTAGCCATATGAAGTTTCCATTTCCTTCCATGACAGATCGTTCTGGCCTTGTTCTGTAGCGCAGAAAGCTGGCAGGATTTGTCGTCATCCTGTTGACTTTGCAGGGGCTGGAGGCAGCAGTTCAAAGCCCTTACTGCTTAATCAGCAGGTAAACTCACAGGCAGAACGTGGTATATTCCTACCAGCGTGAGACGTCTGAGAGATCATTTGGCAGCTCTCTGTGGCTTTTGATAATGGACGAGTAGGAAATGTTTTCTGTCTTAGAGAGAAAGAAAAAAGAGAGGAGTAAGCAGAGGCCACGGAATTACAAAACTGTTCAGAAATGCAATAAAAATTTGGATAGTTACTTCTTTGTATTGCAGTAACTCCTGCTGGAGGTGGTTGTTCCAGACCCTGAGGAAGAACAGATCTATGGCCTATTTTATTTCTGGCGTTTGTACTGAAATAACCAGCACATCACATCGTGAAAATAATGATGGTGAGGTCTCAGACCTTTGAGCAGCTCTGTCCTCTTGCAAACAGACCTTAAATCTGTGGCCACCAGGGAAAAGGCGTTCCCAGTGCCGTGCCCTTGGAAATCGCTTCCATTTGGGTTTAATAGAGCTGGAGTCTGTTCCCTTAGGGAGCGCTGCCACCCTTTATTTGCCATTTGTCTGCGCTATTGAAGTCGAGGTTGCAGAAAAAAAACATATTTGTTAAAATTTGCTGATCTTTTTCGTACTGTACAGTGAGTCTGTACTTTCATCCCAGTTCTGCGAGTGCTGTTTGTGAATTCTCCAGTCAGCTTAGCATGGACAGAGGTGCATCTTGCTGTGAGGCTGCACGGGGCGCATTTCATATGAGGTTGGTCCATTGGAAATGCATCATCCTGCAGCGTTCGGTAGGGATCCTCATGGAAATGTTGGATGTTGTTTATCTCGAGGCCTGGTGAATGTTTTTCTTATTTGCCAGTCCACTTACAGTAGAGAACAACGCAAGAAAATCCGTGAAGCTCTCTAGTAGCAAAGCACGGGGCTGTTTGCTCAGTTGCTTGGCCACTCTGCGGCCTGCAGCAGGATCGTCTCAGGCATTGCCTCACAGCCGGCTCATCTACTGCAGATGTATTATTTTCAGCCAAATATGACCACCTGCAAGTTTGTGCTGGTGTTAGCATTTTCATCTCCCATTATTCCAATCCAGCTGGCTTTCCTTTGAAGTCGGTTCCCTCATGTTAAATGTTAACTATAATTTCTCTCGGCCAAAAAAGACAGATAGTGCATTCTTTCCTGTCTGCATGATAATGGCCACAAGTGTGCTGGCTGCGTTCGGCCTGGCCCACCACTGCAACTGGTCTGTGCTAGGGGAGGAGTGCCAGGCACAGCTCCCAGCTCCAGGACCTCGTGTGTCCTCAGCCCAGGGCTGGTGTTTGCTGAGGGCTGAGGGCGAAAATGGCATCTAGGGGTAAACTGTGAGCAACCCCAGAATTCAGGGTTTCTTCGGGTGCACTGATGTTGTGCTTCTAACAGCTGCACCAGCGTTTTTCTAAACATATTTCAGTGCTTATCCTTGCATTAAGCACAATAGCAGGGGAGGGGGAGACTTGTGACCATTTGAACTTGCAATCCCCAGAGAGCTTTTTATTCTAATAAAACAGCAAAATATTGGATACATGACACCCCTTACATCAAACTCTATCATATTAAGGAAACCTTAGAACTCTGCTCTGCAGCCTGGCCTGATACATTACAATTCATCTGGGATCGGTACAAGAAATAATTACATCTATTTATTTATTCCACTGTCAGAATGTTGACACTAGTTTTTCATATTGTCTCTGTCATGAAGAATCATAATTAAATAACATGTCAAATGTATTGATCATACATTTATAAATTTGTTTGATATATCATAGAGGCCTTTTGTTATTAGGAGATATCGCAGCATTAAAACTAAAGTTCGTCAAGCCATCTTGCTCATTCTGCTTAGGACTTTTTCCTCCTAATTAACCACAAAATTTTGATGGCTTGTCATTCTGATATTAAATAATCTCTTGGTTTTTATTTCAGGTTCAGTATGCCATTTCCCTTGGACCAGAATCTGGCTAGATAGGTACAGGCTGCAAAATGACATACTTCTATTGTATTTTTTCCATTTTTCTGTCCTAATTTCTCTGCTTGAGATGCTCTGTCTTATAACAAAGAAGATCAGCTGGTGCTCGCCCTGGGTTTTCGTGTTCTTTCTGCGCAAAACAGAGCAGGAATCTCAACCACTGCCATTCATTTCCCTCTCTTGATAGCAGCACACGAACGCAGCTCAGATGTGTGAGTGCATGCCATCAGAGCACATGGAGACATGAATGTCTTCCTCAGCTTCAGCTCCTCAGCACTCGCATCTCTGGGTAAAACAAATTTTTAGGGAGCTGATGGTGATAAGAAGAATCAGTAAGTTGTACATCTGTATGATGCTGTTTCTTCCAGACAAAATGCAATTTGGAAAGAATTGTGTGCTCATTGCATCCCGTGTGCTACTTCAAAGGTTAAAAATCTGTAAATGAATCTGCATTTGTTGTCCCTTTTTGATGTGTTTTCTCCTGTTTTCTTTAAGAACATAAGCTAGGAAGGTTTTACTCAGATTTGGTGGCAGAACACATGCATTAAGATTAAGTTTCTTTTTAAAATTTGCATTCTTTGCTTTGTGTGTTTCCTAAATGGGGCAAGAGGGTTTCTTAGTATGTCTTAGTATTAAAATCTAAAGTAACAGACCTTCATTCTAATGAGCTTTGTAAATCTGACCTAAAAAGTGTCGCCTAGAGTCTTTGAAATGAGTTTCCTACAACTTCCTCTGATCTGATTGTGTGTTTTAGGGGAGGTTAAATGGGTTAAGATTCTTAGCTGTCCTAAAGCCATTGGAGTGATTCCTTATTAATCTTTTTCACCCCCTAAGACATCATCTACAGATCTAGGCGGATTTAGTACATAAGATAACATAGTCAGCCCTGCCATAACGATCCACACAGCTTCTGAAAGGACAAAAGGGTGACAGAAATATGCAGGAAACCTTTCCAAAGCTCCGTGTTAACAATCATTTCCAGTCTTTCCTTTGCCTATATTCAGTTCTTACTTGTTGCATAACATACGTTTCGTCGTCATAAGATAATGTATCTTCAACTTGTGATCGAATTTACAAAGAAGTTTGTTGTGCTCTGTGTCCTATGGCAAAACTTGTGAGCATAAGGCAGGGTCTGCAGTTAGCTCCCTTACCACTGATAACCAAGAGCTTCTTGTTCCTGCAGCCGGAGCTCCGCGGCCGCGCCAGCAGCTGCTCCTCCCCGTGGCCCCCGCTCCCCAGACTGCTTTTCCTGTTCTTCTTCTTCAGGTTTGCTCTGAGGGGTTGTGCAGAGGGGAAAACATTGCAGAACTTCGCTACAGGGGGAGGAGTTTCCTTTCCACCAAGTGAATAGCCCAGGAAAAAAAGAAAAAAGTGCAGAAAAGGATGCATTCATTTCAGTGAGTGATGCTTCTGTCTTTAGACACCCTTTGGCATGAAGGGACAGTTCAGAGCCCTTCCTTGTGGTGGGAAGGGCATGGAGTGCTTGTACCGTGAATGTGCTTTATGTGGAAGAATCAAAAACCCAGTTATCCCTGTGGCGTTGATGATATATTTTACACAATTCCTTTTCACCCCACTCCAGCTATGTCTGCATGGTGTTTGCAGTTCAGCCCTCTTCTGTTAGTGCTTATTTACTCATAACCATTTGCTGGGCAATAAAACGTAAGTGAAGTCTGTGGCCAGAGGATTTTTATACAGCTGTCCAGGACCTAAGAGCATTTGAGAACATTAGGTGTTGTGCAAATAATAGTAATAGAATTTCAGGGATCAGCTGCCATTTAATCAATGTCCGGAAACTGTCAATTGCTTCCATGATTTATGGCTATGAAAATACAGAATGGTTTGTGGAATAACAAGAAGCTGGCTTAAACTGCATCCCCCCTGAATGGGGTACGTGGAAACCACTACAGTCTGAAACACAGAACTATTTTGGAAGAATTTTCTCAGGATTTTTAAGTGTTTGCCTTCACACTGAGCTCCCTGTTGACATAAGTGTTCCTTAGTCCTTTGCAGGTGCTGCCATAGTCTCATGGAGATCTCATGAACCCATTACAGTCTTTTGGCCTCAAAAAAAAAAAAGAAAAACACTTAAAAACACTGAGTGGCTTCTTCAAAGCCAGAGCACCCTGATAAGTAACCTAAGTGTGTGCTTTTCCGTGTGTTTTAACGCTTTCTGCTGTGTAAGAGTCCAGGCCTGCAAACACTGCTGGGCCACAGCCACTGCAGTTGGTTTCTCACCATGGTGATCGCTTGCCCTCAGCTTGATGATATACTTAAGCATATGCTTAACTTCTTCCATGCTAAGGAGAGCATTTAAGCATGGCTCTTAAATCTCAGTGGCTCTAAATCAAGCATATCTTTAAAGTGCTCTTCTCAGTTGGCTAAGTGTCTGGTGGCAAATCTTTAAAGGAAGAGGTTCCTAAGGACTGTATGTAAATAAAATATTGCATACCTTGCAGCAGACCCTTGTGCAGGCAGGCAGGCACCTAAGCTGTTTGCTGGGCAGGATTCTTAGCTTGTCTACAAATTCATCCCTACCCCAGGGTGTATCTTTTTAGACTCTGTGCTGGTTTGCTCCTCTCTGAAGTGGGGCCGATGATTGTATTTTCATACTGTGCTGCTGTTATTTTAGGAATTCATATTTATAGAGTGCTTTGAGGTCACCAGGTTCTCACCAGATACAGTAAGTGCATACGCTTATTGTATCTGCATGCATTATTGTATCTCGGAGATACAGCAGCAGAAGCAGCACTTCTCAAAGTAAATACAGTAGTTATTCTTCCTCCTTAGCAATATTTAAAACAGAAATTATTAAATTATACAAGTATTTGAAAAGCAGTTAGCCCTGTTTATGGCAGAAGATTAAAAAGCTCACCCTTTTCCAACAGCAGCAAAGCAAAAATTATGACTTGTGTTGCACTCTGCCCAATAAAAGCCCCCTGCTTCCATAATTCTCCTTCTGGTACTTCTGACACCAGCGTGCCGGGGATTTTTGTCTGCATGGAGCCCGGCTTTGGAGTCTGCAGAGATGTTTCAGGCAGAATCTGGAAGAGCTCAGGAATGCGTGCTTTATTAAAAAAAATACAGTGGAGGCAGTTTAGGTATTTAGCCTCAGAAGCATTTTTTGTACCTCTTAATTACTTATAATCTGACTTTTCTTTCTAATTGAGGCTCCCAGCATCTGTCTAGCTACCAATACTCTTAACTACTAATTTACATTGCAGTTGGCACCTGACCTTACATGACACACGTAAGACTCTTAGACAGATAATCCTGGCTTCTTCTTGAGAATTATGTCGCCATGGAAGGGTCAGTGGTGTGAGACAGCACAGCTTGAGGTGCGAAGTGCCGCGGCGGCTAACACACTTTACCTAGCTGAGTCTGGGAATCCCTTAACAGGCTGATCCGGGCTTTTACACTGCGAGTCCTCCTGCTTTTGTCCCGGGCAGGCATTTCTCTGCCTGTCACTTACAGGCCTTAAAGCGGCGTGTCTACGGTGGTTAATTTGCAGACATCAGTAGACACATTTCACACTGAATTCCACCCTGTGGGGCTGTGTCTAATTGGACAAATTTGAGCAGCAGGCAGAAAAGCCACCGCAGCATGGAGCATTGATATATGGGCACAGGCAGAGGGTTCCAGTCTTAAAGACACAGCTCCTCTGCTCGCCGGCCCACATCCACCAGGCTCCCAAATTCAAAACAGAGCTGTCACGTTGAGTGAGGCTTAACATCCATACCCAGAGCATCACCTGGGTGCTGCGGGGCTGCAGCCGCGTTTCTCACCTCTTATTCACTCTGCTAACTCAGAAGTGCGCTCTGAACAATCAGGAAAGTGTTTGCAACTTTGCAGTGTGTCAAGGTAGCGTTCAGTCCAGCTCGAGCCTCTGAAATCAGAGGTTTGTTTGGCTTTAAACTGCACAGCTGCAATCCACATTAGAGTTTCTTTCTGGGAATTTCCTGCAATATCGCAGAAGGCAAGGTGGAGCAGGGAGGCATTGTTATTAGCGAGAAGAAAAAAAAGGATTTCAGATCCTTGGCAATAAAAGTGAGTTTAGGGGTTGTTTCTGGTCATAGATGTTTCTTTTCCATTTTATGTTTCTTAAGGATAATAAATGTCAGATGGCTCGAGTAGCATGTTTTATTAAAATAAGTGAATTTGGAGTTCATGAAAGAGTGCGGCATCGATAACGTTGCATGCAGGATGGCTTTGTTTGTGCAGGGAATAGAGAGTGGGGTCTGGTCTGCCCCTCACCCAAACTTGTTGAGACCATTTTTAGAAGGGAGAATTTAGACTAAAACCCTTGTGTTTGCTTCATGTTTGTATCTCTGCTGAGATCACAATCAAAAGTGCCATCTAATGACAACTGTGAAATGGAACAGGAAGTTGAAGACCGTTCTGTGGTTTGGTTATGTTTTGGTTGGTTGGTATTTTGGACACTTTCATTAAGAAGTTAATTGAGATGTCAACTTCTTTTCATAACTTGTGAAAAGATTATGATTTTCCATTGTCATTTCTGTGTGTTGTGTTCAAGGTGCTGATCTCGTTTTGAGGTGCTGCTCAGCACAAATAGCTGCTGTGAGAAATGCAGTCCCTGAGTGTCTTTGTTTGGGGTTTCATCAAAGGAATTTGGAAAATATCAACTCCCTTCCCCACTGTAATTGTTTCTCAGAATGCATAGTTTCATTTTCTGATTTTTCACAGATAATGGTTGTTTGGAAAAAGATCTTATTAAGTGCAAAAGAGAAGTGCTGAAAAAGCTTCCCGTGGTATGGCTTTGGTGACGAGTATTTGCATTCAGACCATTACGTCCGAGTCTGAACTTGGACTGAAAATCTTTGTCCATACAGGGAGACCTCTGGGTGCAGCAAGCTGCTCCATAGGGAAAGCCTACAGGAAAAAAGAGGTGGGTGGTGGTGAAGCTGTCTGGGCAGAGATGTGTGCTAGCACTGTAACACAGGGATGCTTGGGAATGTCATAGTGAAACATGGTGCAGAGGAGTGTGTCCCAGGGAAGGCTCCTCAATGCCAGTATGTGGGTATCGTGAAAAGGTTTCTGCCAAACGGTATGGAAGCGATGGCTTCTGTTGGCAGAAATAGGGATTGTTATCTTTTTTCACCATGGCTGATGTGTGTTTTTATCTAATGGAGTCACCAGAAGAAAATCTGGAGGTCTCTTTGGTGTCAGAATCTTTCATGTGGATATGATTGAGCTTCCTCCTCTCCTTGTAACTTGTTCCTTCAGTCCCGTAGCGTTGATCTGAGGGTTCGCTTTACTTAACCTTTTCCAAACTGGAATAAAAAGTAGCTTACTTTAACTCATACCATGGGAGTACTGTGAATTTTTCCTCTTTGGGTTACTCAAACAAGCCCTAGGCCTGGCAACTCTGAGCACTTACGAGAAGCTGCGAGTGTGAGATTTAATGCCTTGTAACTTTAATCTGCCTCCACAATAAATTATTTATGCAGCGTGTGTCAGCAGCACCGTGTGGTGAGGCAGGAAGGCTCCTGTGAAGGCAGGCAGGCCTGGCTGCCATGCTGGGGGGAGCAGGGCAGGCCTGGGCACTGGGCAGAGCTGTAGCGATACGACCGGGCTCTGCTCTGTGTTTGTAGCTTTGCCTTTCCTGCAGGCCCTGTGCTGTTCCCCACAGAACTAAGAGACTAATAACGCCTGCAGGCCCAGCTGTCACGTTGATGGGTGAGAATCACAGGCCTGCATGAGGAAGCAGACCAGTGGGGAGCCCAGCCAGGCTCTGACCACACCATCCTTCAGGGGTGCCCAGTCCTCCCTGGCTCTCTCCTTTGCATTTTTCTCCTTCTGTAAGATGCACGCACTCAGATGGCTGAGGAGGTGCCAGCTCTGTGCCCACACAGCCCCAGCTGTGCGCATCCATCGGAGGGAGCACGAGTAGCTTGCATTGGGGTTTGTAAATAGGAGTCGTTGCTTAAGTGCCAGAATTATAATTAAAAAGGTTTTCTCTTTTGGCTTTTGTCTACATACTTTCCTAATATTGTCATTTGGCAGAGCCAGGGTGTCTCTCACAATGTAATTGCCACAGAACATTTCCTTGAAAGAGCAGCAACACCCCGCCTCCTCCTAACACTTGCATGTGGAAAGCACCAACTGTTTTATAGGCATTAGTGAGTTATGCTGTTCAGTGCAAGGATGTATTAACTGTCTGTGCAGCTGAGACAGCTGTAGAACAGCTTCGGAGATGAAGTGACCTGCCCAAGGCTGCACGGCGGGTGCTGCAGCAGAGGCAGGGCTGCGGTTGTGCCTCTTCTACAGGAAAAGCACAGGGTGTGCATGTCTCGTTCCTCCTCCCCTCCTCCTCAGCCATGGCCATAGGTTACAAACAAGCAGTAGGTGTCAATGCGTAGCAAAGGACCACAGGAGCAGCGCTCAGGCTGCGTGTCCAGTGGCAGCAGGACCGCTGTGCCACTGTCCCAGGAACAGAACCACCCCAGCTGCTGCTGTCAGTGCTTCTCTGCCTGGTTTTGGTGGGGAAGCCACCTCGAAACATCGCGCTTTTAAAGAGCCATAGTGATAATAGCAGAATTAGAAAATAAATAAATAAACAGAACAGATCTTCAAAATCAGTTGCAGAACGTATTTTCTATTTTTGGGCTAAACTTGGAAGATCTGGAAATTTTCCAGCTGTTTTGAAATGAAACCCTAAATTAAAGCAGTAGCTTTAGTGAAGGTGAGAGGGGGGGTTGTTTGTTTTGTTTAATCTTTAGTACCAAGAAAATTAATGTTTTAGACAGGTATTACATTTGTGGGAGCAGTAGTGCAAGGGGCAGTTAGGAACTTGTCCCCATTCAGACTGGTGAGAATACACCAGTTTGGGTAATACAAGCTCAGGTCTTCAGCTGGCCTAAATTAGCACAGCTCCATTCTGGCTCCAGCTGCAGTCCCATATTACTGTTCCATTGCAGCAGATCTCATTTATGACATGTTTTTAAAGCAGATCTGAAATGATCCAGCTTTAAAAAAATAACACTAATAAGGGTGTAGTTACATGAGCATCTTATCCTGCAGCAAAGCCAGTTTAAGAGGCTCCCAGCCCTTCCCTGACCCTGCCTTCTCCTTTCAACCCCACAGTTCATTTCCCCTCTGCTGCTGGAAGCTTTTGGTGTTTGTGGGTTTGGGTTTTTTTTTTTTCCCTTTCTTGCATTGTTTCAGTCATCAAGTGGAACGCGTTTCCTTAACACATGTATGAGCAGAACTGTGTGGTGAGCTGTCGCAATGGGATGGCAATCAGGGGAAGGGCTGGGAAGCTCATGGCGCGGGGAATCTTTCAGACTGGCTCTGGTGCCAGAGCGGATGCTCCTGCTGCTACCACTAAACCCCAGCAGCTTTGCAGGGCTTTTACTCAAAGACCCAGCCATGCAAACAGCTCAGCGGGCACTCACTGCTGGGCAGACAGCAGCCTGTGGCAGTGGGCAGGAGCTCACATCCCAAAGAGCGACGTTGGCTTAGGCTTTAGCTCATGAATTCAGCAAGGCATGGTCTTAATCAGCTCCCAAACCTCTGCTGAATTAGAGCCATAGTCCTGATGAGATTATTAAGTAAATTGTGCTGATTCTTTGCTCATGACAGTCAGTGATTTGGTCTTGCCTGAGCAGTGCTTGTGCTATCGCTGGAGTAGCTGAGAGTCGGGATTTCAAGGAATCTAAGAATAGTTCCCTGTACCAGGAAATTTAGTCTACTGGGATTCTGCACTACATAGCAATGAGATCAAATGCTTTCCTAACCTATTTACTTTAAATGTATCTTGAATATTAGTAATGATGGAGTAAACAGATCTTTAAAAAGTATGGTGCCTGCTGAATGTCTGACACGACGCTTAACGAGTGCAGGAAGGTTTTCTGTCCAACTGCCTTCAGTCTGTGGAATGTGTTTTCTCCGTGTTGTTTTGGCTGGATTTATCTCGGGCCGATCTATTCAAAAGCAATTAATTGAACATTTGCAGAAACAACACGGTATCTTGGTCTTGCACATGGTACAGATTAGGTGGAAACGCCAGGCGTTTCTTCATATGTGGTGTGGTTATCAGTAGCCCTCCAAACAATGCCTGCTGATATCCTTCCTTACACATCTTTTTTTAAAGGAATTGAAAAACATGATGACATGTAATGAGGCCTCCCTGGGGGCTGCGCTTTGTTACCCGGTGGGAAGCAGCGCTGTCTGCAGTGCAGGGACAAGGAGCTTTGCTGGGCTGCTTGGGGAGCAGGTTGCTCCCTGCTCCTGGCACCTGCTAGGCAGACCCCACATTGTAGCACATGATCCTGGCAACGACGACCCGGTGTGTTTGCCTGTCTGCTGCTTTCTGAGTGCAGGGTGTCTTACTTGCTCCTCTTCTTTCTTTATACGTTATATTGGTTGGAAACAAAAATCGGATACAAACATAAAGTCTGTCAGTCATTACTAACCTGGAAGATAGACTGTGATAATAAATCTTCCTTTTTCTTTCTGGTCTTTACACACAGCAGTACAACACGCCACACAACATGAGGAGAACTAAGTTGCTCACACACGCAGTGGAGAGTAGGAGCAGCAGTGGATTCAGGCATCCCTTGGCCACCATGCCTGCTGCTGCTTGCTTGGGGTACAACGAGGTTTCTCAAGTGGTCTGGATGGCCCAACAGGACTGCAAGACAAAGCACAGCATTTTTGGTTTAGCTGAATCAGGAATAAAACATTTAACCACACTCCCAGGTGGAGGCAATGCCTAGAATAGATCGCTAAGTACAGATCCACGCTGGTGGCTTTGCCGCTTGTGGTTCTTTTAGTAATAATTTTTGCAGTAGTGCCAATGAGATTATCGTGGTAAGAGGTGCTTGTTTACATTTGGTGGTTGTTAGTGTCATTTATTTTTTGATTAACCTTTTGTGTACTTCAGCTGTTCCCTGCAGTCCCGCAGGGGTTTTATGATTTGAGAATTTACGACGAAGGCTCTCTAACGCAAGGAACTTGAGCTCGTAGGATTATGCTGGACATGCATAGGTCACTGCAGGAGCATTTGCTGGTTTTCCTTCTTCCTGGAACTCTGATAACAGTTCTGTGATCAAAAAATTCAAATGAGAGCATTAGCAAATGCAAACATGCAGCTGCGTTCTCATCATTTAGACTAATTTTAAATCTTTGGAGAAAGTGCTTCAGTTTTATCTACTCACAGATAGGGAAGTGACAAGCCCGTTTATAACTATCTGTGATACAGAGCAGCAGCATCAGAGAAGCCATGGGATTTTGGAATCAGCACCGAGAAACTTTTCCATAAATGCCAGGAATAATATTATATTTGAATATTTAACCCTTACACAGGCACTTTGAGGACTGTAAACCAGATGTGCTTTTCATAATGGGAGCCAAGATGACCCTACATAAAGATAAATATAACTACATAAAAGCATTCAGGAAGGATGGTGGTGTGGCTGGGAGCTGGGCAAGGTCCGGCCAGCCGAGGGTCTGATCCCCACACAGCCACAGGCTTCTTGGGTGATCCTGGGCACGTAACCTAATCTTTGCCTGCTTCAGTTTTTCCATTTGGGAATGAGAGATAATAATACTGCCCCACAGCCACGCTTGGGGGAAACACATTGCTGCCTGTGGGGTGTGTGCTGCAAGATGGAGTCGTCAGCCCGAGCAGGATCTCACACTGAGCCCTGCTGCCCTGGGCAGCTTCACCTCTGCTTCCTTAGAGACTGCTGGACCAAAATCCTGCCAGGCCTGACAGCACACCTGGGGCTTCCTCCAGGAAGTCACATCTCTAGCAAATGTTCCTGGTTTGAACATAATTTAAGTTCATAAACAGTGAAAGGATAATATGAGAAAAGGGAAATCTGCAGTAGATGAGAGTATCTGGTTTTGTTTGAGTGCTACCTAAGTAACTTGTGTTTATTGGTTATAGACGGGTGTTTTCTTTATATGGGCTCTGGCCAGGTAGCTGGTGTGGTGCTCGTGACTTGGCGTCCGCTTCTGCCCATTGTGAGTGCGCTGAGGAGAGAAAAATCCCAATTCCCTTACAATCCATTGAAAAAAACAGGGTACTTCAAAGTAACCAGAAACAGAGGCAGGTCTTAATGGGAGGGGGAACGATACTTAAGGGTAACAGCCCCACTCCGATGCTGTCCTTGCTCTGAATGGGTCCATAAGAACCCAACGATGGCTCCAAGTGCTGGAGTGCAGCACAAGGTGCGGGCAGCACAGTCACCCCTCTTTGGAAGGAAGAGTTTTGATGTAATTGCACCCTTCAGCCATTGCCACACTTTCCTCTCTTTCAACTTCAGGCAGGTCCACACGTTGAGATGTGAAGCTGGAAATGAAACACATCTGGATATCCAAAAATGACAACAGACTTTTCTTTGCTATTTTTGGTATACAACAAAAGCTTTGTATCTTGCTAATTGAACATATGGGCTCTCGGTTGCTTTTTTCCCCTGCAAAACTCCACTTTTCCATGTGTCATCGTATGATTCCAACATTTGATCTGTCAAGTCCATCTTGCCATGTGTTTGTTGTAATCTGCTACACATGTAGGCTTGTTTTCGTGTGCGTCCTGACCTCCAGTGAGAGCTGCAGTTGTTTCCATCATGGGTAGTGTTGAGGAGTTACACATCCTTTTTATCAGTATATTTGGCCACCGGCAGCTCCTCACAGCGCAGAGCAGCAATCCTGCCAAGCCTCTGAAAGCTCCGTGTTTGGGGCAGCCCTATCTGTTTACATTGTGATACCAGATGCTGTTGCTTTTCACTGGAACAGAAGTAGAAGGGAGCTCACCAGAAGTAGCAAATAGCCCCTTGAGTACAGTCCAGCATCTCACCGAGGGAAGTGGTGGGGATTGGGGTATGGGGTAAACAGGGTGAGTGCTGCATCTGACATGGAGATCTGAGACCTTCAGAGCTGCCCATGCCATGCACTCCCAGTGGGAACTTGGCCCTGCTGTTTGTACGTTCTTGAGACACGACGCATTGCAAAGGCAGGATCTCTTGATTAGCATGAGCAATTCGTCATCAGGACTTTTTTGTGCCTGTGGGGGATCCACTTACTTATTTCAAACTGCAGTCCTAAATTGTTCCCATGCTTCATCGTGCTTTGATTAGCTAAAAAGTTGGAGTAACTGTATGAGGAACTTGGCATAACTGAAAAACAGGTGATGCTGATCAGAGCGCGGGCGCGGAGCAGACTGCTGCTGCTCTGCGTGTTGTGGCCGCGTGCAGGCAGAGCGCCGGTGCAACCTCCTGAGCAGCGCAGCGCCCAGCACTGCTGCATTTTGTCCTCTAAAATAAAGGACAAATTGAAGCAAAAAAGCAAAAAAAAAAAGAGGACAACTGTGCTTTTAATTGCCTGCACCCATGTGTGGTAGCCCTGTGCCACCTTCCAGCTGTGCTGATAGTCACCTTTCTTGCAGTAAATACTGGGCCAGTTTCATCACATTTGGGTTACATTTATGAACAACAACGCTTAGGCAAAGGGCTTTGGTTGCAGTGAGGGAAGTGGTTCGTTCCTGCCCAGCAGTGAGGTGAGGCGATGAGAATCACAGAATTGTAGGGGTTGGAAGGGACCTCCAGAGATCATCGAGTCCAACCCCCCTGCCAAAGCAGGTTCCCGACAACAGGTCGCGTTCCCTACACCCAGAAGCTGCATGCAGCAGGCAGCCCTGTGTCCGTGTTGCAACACTGCACAGCTGCCGTGAACATCAAATATTTGTGCTCGAAGTCGGAGCTGAAGCGACTTCCAGTAGGAGTATGCTGTCCCTCCCTGGTTGAAAAACATCACACATGCATCCTGCAATCACTGTGTTCAGCTCCTGACATGCACTGCCTGGTGATTTTCTACCAAACTCCCCTTTTCTTTGAGCCAAGAACGTAGCATTAAACAAATCCGAGGTCACATTTGAGGACTTTGATGGTCGTAGAGGTCTTTTCCAACCTGAATGATTCTGTGCCTTCCCAGTCAACTGAAGAATGAACTCTGAAGCAGAAGTTGTTTTTAACAAAACGAGCTTACAATTATTATTCATAAATGCACATGTTATGGCTGCAGTTGTTCCACTTCTTTCTTTTACAACCCTATAAATTGTATACAGAACATGAAGGCTTTACTTCTTAAATAAATGTTTTGCAGCCGCCATAAATTATCTTTCTTGCATTCATAATGAAAAAAAAAATCTCTGTTTGATGTTTTATATCCTCTTCCCTAAAATGTAAAATATGGTAGTTGGAGCCAGATTTTATCTCATTTGAAAATAAAAGAAGGTTCATTTCCTACTAATTTTTTTCAGTCTTGAGTTTGGAGTTCCCATGAAATGCTGCCCAATCTGCAGAGCAGTGTTACAATAAACTCTGCATTATCTGAGTTTGACTTGTACCACCGTGAGTAGTTGTCGCCTTTAGGTGAGTTATGAACACAACCTGAGCCTCCTGTATTTCTTTTAATCCCTAACATTGGTTATATTTCATCTCCCATTGCACCCTGGTCGCTGGCTGGATATTGAATTGTTGAACTTTCCTGGACACAAACCCACGAGGACCCTGCCCCAGCATTGCCGTCCTGGAAGCGGGCCGTGCTGAACTCCCAGCTCACTGGTTTGCAAAGCAAACTTCAGCCTTGTACTATTTACCTTGGCAAGTGCCCGACCAGATTGATGATCTGTAAAGTGGATTTGTTATTTGGCTGTTTGCTTTGGCAGCTCTTGAAAGCAGTTTGCTGATTACAGTCCCAGATGTCATTGCATACATTACTGCTCTGTATAAGTTCCTTTTAAAGTTTTAATTTCGGCTACAAATGCTATTAAGCTTTTTGCACCTTTCCGTCTTTCAAGTCGTGGATATTAAATATCAAGAGCCGGCAGCCTTGATTTCTGTCACTTCCCTGTTATTATCTCTGTCAGCCTTCTCTGGGCATCTCCATAGCACCAGCATCTGGGAAGAGAGCCCCGGATCAGTGCTTCCCATCCACAGCACAGCTGTTTGGAAGTTGCTCACATGTGCTGATTTCTGACTGTAGGTAACCTGAAATTTTGGCATTGCACTCTTGCAAACAGTGAGGCTGCAAATGAGCAAAGACTCAGATCGGAGGAGCTGACAAGGGCAGTAATAACATCAACTAAAATCGTGCTGTGCCCCGTCTGTATGAAGGTAGACAAAAAGCAGAGTGTGTGTCTCTGGACGTGCTTTACTTAGCTTATATCCATCCCCTGTAAACCATGATCCTGGTCTGCAAGGCCCGCACACCCAACACTCAGCAGGTTGGTGCACAGATGGGTGCAGTTGGACTCAGGGAAACGATTGGGGTCCTGGGCTGGAGCAAGCAAGCAGTGCTTCACCAACAGCAGCTTTCTTTTCGTTTGCTGGGGGCACTTTCAACTTTGAAATATTCAAGTCGGAGAAATTAATTCGCTTTAAGTAAGTTTACTTTTCAAGAGGAGGAGATCATTGTAGTATTTTTGGCCACTGCTTGAAAATTCCTCTAACCCTTTACTATAATAAGCAAATTGGGCAGATTAAAGACACATTACTCTGCCAAATGGTTTTTCTGAACTGTGCAGAGCTACCCAGGGTGACATATATTTTTTTCTGTGGAATAGGTTGTGGGGGTTTTTGTGAGCTGCTATGCTTTTTTTAGCGCTTCCTGTTTTATTGTGTTTGAAGTGTCTTTGTGGTGACCTGTTGGGGTAAGATTCTTCCATATGGAAGTGTTTCTTCAACTTTTAATCATTTTTTTTTTTTTTTTCCTTTTAAAAAAAAAAAAGATTTTAAATCCGATTTGCAGATGTCTCTGGTTTTGTGCATGGAGAGCTAGTCCAACTCACTGCAGTGTCATAGAAACACGAGTTGTGATGAATTGTTCATAAATGGTGTAAAGATGACATCCAGATATTTGCACTCAATTAATTAAGTTTCAGACCTTCTTTAAAATCTGTTTAAAATAGCCTTGGAAGAGCTTTTGTGTTTTAATTTATGTTTCTCTTCAGCAAATGGTGCCCCTTAACAGCTGTGGTGTGAAATCCTGCCCTCGCTGAGCACCTTGACGCAGCTCCCATTGGCTTTGGTGGAATGGGATTTCACCAGGAGACCCCTGCTCTGCTGTGGGCATCTCTGAGCCCAAATCATATTAGGATAACAAGCAGTTCTGTCCTCAGCCCATACCTGGAGAAAATCTTGCTGGGATTTTACATAGGGTCAGAAAAGGTTACAAGTTTATTTTTAAGTCTACGAGACAAAATTCCTCATTAATGTGCAACAGAACGCGTTTTCCCTGCGCTCGTGTTGGACTCACTGCGTTGTAACTGAGTACAGAGTTTGGACCACTGTATGTGCATTATAACTGCGTCCTGTTTCCTATTAGTTTTGACACTAACATCTGAATTTCAGATTTCTCCTTGTTTAGGTTTAACTGCTTGATCAGTGCTTGCAAAAGACATCCTGGGATCTCTCTGCAGTGCTCTGACTTGCACAGGGTGTGCCGGCAGAGCCTGGCATCTGCCCTGGAAGCCACAGCAGCCCGCGGTAGGGCTGGCAGAGCACGACGTGGCCCTGTAGGCAGCTGGGGCTGTCTGTCAGCCATCTCTGGGCCTTCTCTCTGCATCATATCCTCAGCGTTTTAACCAGAAGAAAACTCTCTTTGACAGCATTTTTGAGCCCACATGTGAATACCACATGTTGAGGTCTCATGTCTGCAGTTTCACTCCTAATTAAGTGTAGATGTAAGTACTGGATATCTTATAAGGTCCTTGGCTCTCTGCAATTCACCACAGGCATCTAATTTCCACTTCCTTTGTCTTGGACCCATTATTTTTAGGAGAGGGGTAGGTGGACTCGGTGGTTACGAGTCGATTGGATTATGGGGCTCCTGCAGCCGTCAGCCTGTCAGAGGTCCTGCAGGCAGTTGTGCTGTTGGCTCTCTCTCGTTCATTATGGGTGAAATCCCCTTCCGTGCCGAAGGCTAACCCAGGCTCTGCACACCACTTAAGTCATACTAAGCCCTGAAAATGGATCTTAAATGGTATATTGGCCTTGTGCCTGTTCTCAGCACGGAGGTGAATTTCATTCTTTATGAACAGTGAGATTTCCAGTTCGGCTTAGGCTGTTTATCTTCACTGCTATGAGTATTAGCATGGTTTCTCTAAATCTCTCTAAAACTTTTGATGCCTGCAGAAGCGAAGGCTTTCTGACCTAACAACAGGATGGCTGGAAAAACAGCAGCTTTTTGATGTAGATGGGCACAGCACTCATCTGGTTTGGATTTTCAAGGTGTTCCGAAGTCATATTGTTAGCTGCAGGAGGTCTTCTATGAGCAGTGGTCTGTGCTGACTTGCTACTGAGACCTCAGACCATTCCCAGCGATTTCTTCAGGGAAAAAACAGAGGCAAGGAGCTGTATTGTCCTACGTCCTTTGTACAGATGGAGAAAAAAGGCAGGAGGAGGAACCGGTGCAACCTCTTCAGGTGGTGCTTTCTCTGTCCCGCCTGACAAACACCTGTAATGATGCAGTTCAGATGTAGTGCTGCTTTCACAGTTGCCATGAGGAGCGTGGAGATGTGCACCTGGCAGGCTGTGTCGTTACAGGGCAGCTCTCCTTGTGCTCTGGCAGTGCTGAGCCTTGGGAAGCCGCTTCCAGCACAGTGGGCAGCTCTCCAGTGTGAGTATTTCACAGAAAGTTAGGATAGATCCCACTTCCTCTGTTGTTTTCAAACAGTGTCCAACTAGATGAAAATTAGCCAGCGTTTGATTTCGTGGAGGTACAGAGGTCAGGGGTTGGAGGTGCTGAGATGCTAATTCCCCACCTTGGAACGAGAAGGCAGTTCTAGAGTTGAGGAAGCAGAAAATGCAGGTGGTCTAAAAGATCCCTAATCTCACTTCCTGTTTTGGTTGCATCTAAACAAAATCTGGAGGGATCACAGGGAGGAAACCGGCTTCCAGTGCGTGCCCCCGTCCAACCCCAGGCTCAGACAGCAGGTGAGCAGCTCAGGAAGCAGAGTCCCTGTCTGCCCTGGGTGCGGGAGGCCAGCCCCAGCCACTGCTCTCACTGCACCTCCTGCCCTTCTCCTCTTGGAATCTTGTTTTCCACTTTTTGGAGATTTGTGAAACACATGCTCTGGAGGGGTCCCAATTTTATTTTATTTTATTTTTTTCACAGCAAGAAAAGAACTACTCTTTGCATTGTAAAATGCCTCACGGAAAAGTATGCTCCTACTTCATAACGGACTCGCCTGGCCCAACTCAGCAATCCGCATTTCTCATCACTTCACAGTGTGCTTTTATAGGGTATAAAAGCAGTGTTATGATCCATGTTCCCAAACTGTGCCTGGGCTAGCAGGAACATCCATAAACACGGCAGACAGGCAGCAGAGCCGCGCCGCCATCTCCTCGCGTTGGAGCGCTCCCCAGCACCGCTTCCCTGCTGCACTGTGGAAACCACTCGTGCCTCTGCTGACCTTTTTAATGATCAGAGGTGCCTCGTCGTGCTGGTGTGCTTAGGAAAAGCTGCTTCTCCCAGGATGCGTTTCCAACGTGTTCACTTGTTGCACTTAAAAGTAGTTTTTCATTTAATGCCCCACTTTTTTTTCTCTCTTTCCCTCGATTTAAATCAGTCTGCACACAGAGAGATGATTGTACCTGGCATTGGCAAAGATTTTGCTTCATTTCCCCCCTTTCCTTTTTCTCTCAGTCTGTGAAGTGGTGATTGTTGTGTCTTTGCTTCACTGCTTGATGGCTGGTTTATGTTTGAACAGCTACGCGCTCCGTTCCAGGAAAGTCTGTCTTTGTTCCAGGGCTTCCAGAGCAGAGGCTTTTTCCACCTTGATCTTTCAGCAGCACACTAAAACATTTGGCAAGTTTTTTGTCACATTTTTTGCTGCTGTCCAGGGTTTCTGAGAGATTCCCCTTGGACAGCTTCCACCATTCAGCTTGCCCACTGCAGGAAGCACCGTGCCTGGATGTAGGCAGCCCCATGCCAGAAGTACTGCATTGCTCTCAGGTCTCCATCAGCCATTGCCAAACCTCTCAGCTCTCCTTGGCCATCTCAGGAGTGAGTTCCCTCCTGTGAGGGCATGTGAGCAGCTCCCACGTGACCAGAGGATCCCCCTGATAGTCAGATCTCTGTTCTGTGTTGAGTTCCCCAGAACCTCACGATTAGCCCCACTTCTGAGAGTTCAGAGAGGCTTAATTCTACTGTAAAGCTGTCAGCAGTGATTTTATTTTTTTTAAGATGGATTTTGGTTCTTGTACAGAACTACTTCTCTCTAAATTCCTTTTCAACCAAACACACTTGTCATTTCTCAGCCATTAAAGACAATAAACTCCATCTTTGGATTTTTACATGCTGCACTTAGTTTATAATGATAGATACTTGTTTATAACGCACTGAAGATTTTTGTTAGCTTTCTGGCATAAAAATCAGAATCTTCTCTTTTGATTCCTAGTTATTACTAGCAGGTTTATCCTTCAAAATATGCTCGAGTTATGATTTCAGTGGAATATTTATTGCCCACCAGCATGGCAGGCTGCAGCACTCTGACTCTGTCTCGCCGTGTCCAGCAGCGTGATGGTGATCATCTCGAGCTATTTCCAGCAGGCAAGGAGAGTTTGCAGGGGGATTTAGGGATTGCACGAGGACTTAAGGTACCTGATGGAGCTATGGGTTCCTGTGAGGTTGAATGGCTTTCCTGCTCAGCAAAGGGACTTTGTGAGGCAGAGAACAGGTTTATCGCTGGGTTTAAATGCTGTGAAGGTTTGCAGAGCAGGGTGGCTGCACCAGCCCTCCTGGGGGAGCTTTGCTGATCCCAGAGGAGATTGGAGGGAAAAGCTTGAGGGTTCTTCCTAGCACTGTGCAGGGACGGGGCCTATGGGATCAGTGAGGGGTCTGGGGCATTGAGGTTTGGCCGTGCAGATGCTGAGGTTCCTCTGTCTCTTGCTGTATCCCTGATTCCTCTGGTCTTTCGGTGGCTTCTGGTTGAATGGTCAATCCCAAATTACATTATAGGTTACACTGCTCCATAAATCACAGCAAAGCATGCCCTTGCTGCCAGTGCTCCAAAATGGCTTTTCCTGAAGGAAGAAATAAGAATGTTGACTATAAAAACCCATTTGTCCTGCTTCAGAGTGCGCTGCACTTTATGAATTAACAGCACAACATGAATGCCCAGACCTTCCTCTTACACTTGGTTCTTTTGCTTTTGCTGGGGCTGTGTACCCACTTTCTCTCCTTCCAAGAGCAGCAAGCCATCCTCGCCTCAGTCCTCCTTGGGTTGGAGTTGTTGCTGCAAATTGCTGAGCACAAACAGGAGGCATGTGGAAGGGTGAACCTCCTGCCCTCTGCACACTGCCGTGTCTGAGGATGAGAGCGCGATGAGTTAAGTGACCGAAAGCTGTAGGCTAGGACACGCCAGCCGCAATAATTTTTTCACTCCATCATCTCACCTTGCAGTGTCACTCTGCCTTACGCAGCCAGCAGAGCTCTGATGGATAACAAAAGTGACAAGGGCAGAACCTCCGCAGCGTGTTTGGAGCAGCCGTCGGGCCGCGTGGACGGGGTCCCTCCATCCTGCAGCCATCAGTGGGGATGCAGCCCCGCTGCTGAGAGCCGCCGCGCGCTCTGGCCGTGCTCCAGAGCACATTTGAGCACACCCATAACCTTCAGCATATATATACGATCCTTCAAGTCGCTGTGGCCGTTTGCTTGCTAAAAATGAAGTATATACTTAAGCTGGCTTGCGACCAGAGATTTCAGTGCTTTGTAGGTCCAGTCCTTGTTGGAGCTAAGATAGCTCGTGCAGCTTGGCACACGCTTTTAATGAAGTCAGAATCAGGCCAAAAGAATTTATCTATCCTGACTTGGAAGGCTTACATGGAAACCAGTTGAATGTTTTTCAAATTTTTATTATTTTCTAAACATAAAATTTCACATTTCCTTCTAGTCCTTAAAGAAACACATTTTCTTAATGTTCTTGGAGGAACATACAGACTTGGGTTGGGCCATTTCCAGATCGCCCGGAGCTCGGTAGGTTTGTCTGCTCAGCACTGCACGGCTCCTTCCAACTCCGTCTGGCATGGCCTGTTGGGGCACTGACCTGCTGCTGCCCTGGGGGCTGCACCTCAGTCTTCCAGCTCTCCCTGCCTGTGAGCAGCACAACTCCTTGTTTCAGTGCTCATAGCTCGTAGGATTTGGCTGTGGGTATGTTTTGTATGTTCGCCTCCATTCACTGATCTCGGTAGCTCAGTAGCAAGAGTGAGTTTCCAAAGCAGTTTTGATGTTGGCAGCACTGTGCTCTTACATCAGCCCTGAACACGGGCATCTCTGTCACTCCAGTTCAGTATCGGGATCCATCTCCTGCTGTTTGTGAAGTATTGCAGAATATGAGCGGGGAAGCTGTGGTTACAGCAGGCTGCGCACCTGGTATTAGATGCAATTCTGATACACCGAATGTTAACACAGGGGGATTTGCTGCACAAAGCATCAGAAGAATGGTATTTCTCCTCAGTCATGGGTGTCTGGCAGGGAGCTGCTTTACTGACATGGAAACCCCTACTACAAAAGACTCAGATACAACGGTTTCTGCACAGGGGCTGGAAACCACAAGTGCTCAGTGCTTGCTGACACCGGGGTGCGGGGCTGGGTGTGCTGTGCTGCTGGGCAGCAACTGGCCCATGCCATCACTGCAGCCCGGATGGAGTTGGCCTTTCCAAGCATTACATTCTCTGTTTCTATTACACACAAAAAAAGATTCTCCTGTTACAGAGTGAGTGATATATTAGTATATAGCACAGTTCCAATGTTTTTTCAACACTAAGATTTTTTTAATTCAAACGAAACAATCAGAATTAAATTCCCTGGCTCAGAGAGTTACCACTAATTCTCAAGCAATGTGACAAATCCACACTTGTGTCTCAAAGTGTAACATAAGAGCCTGGTTATCTGGAAAACCCCAGTGAGTTGTCAGGCCTTTCCTTACACATGGGCAGACGTGGGCCCTTCGTGGTCTGTGTCCTGTGTACGTGTGTACATGTGTGTGTTTGCGTGTGCCACAAGATTGATAGCAAGCACCATAAGTCTTGCTGTTTTCTTAAAGGAAGTAGCAGTAGATAACTCAAGTCCCTCCAGTAGAATTGGGCAATTTCTGCCTTGTGAGATGAGGGCACTGGGGCAGCGCAGGGCTGCAGACAGCCACACAAAGTTGGGAATTGCCTTGTCCTGTGGATGGGAAGCCAATAAGGATCATACCTGTGTATCACAGGTGGATCCTCCCTGTGTCTTACAGTTTTTACCAATGGAGCCAATGTAGAGACTGGAGCATTGTAAAACTGCAGGTTTTATTCAGGTGGGAAGCAAAGCGAGATAGAGGCTAAAAATGCCTTTGCTAAGATGTAATGGAGTTTACAGTGCAGGTAAATTTCTGAAGCACTGTTGCAAATCTCAGCCATCAACTTGCTGTAAGCTTAACTAAGTCCTGAGTCTGTGAGAGTGGGAAATTTCACCAGGAGAAAAAAAGTCTCTGGATTTTCTAATTTTAGCCAGGACTGAGAATTATAAGTATGTGAATACCACAAGAAAACACTTCCAACTCCGCTAAAACTAAAAAGTGCCGCAGATCTCTTGTGAATCCTTTTTTAATGAAATTTCCAGAGCTGGAGGTTGCAGGAGCACCAGGTGGAGTGTCTGGTGTGCAGGGCATGGCCCACAGCCACCCCATGCCCACAGCCCCATGCAGAGGCACCCGGCTATGGGAAGCTCCATGAGCATTGGGTTGGAGACACGCTCGGCTCTAGGGGCAGCTTGGCACTGCTTGTAGCATTCTGGATATTTTGCAGGCGTTCTGATGTTCCAAAGCTGTAAAGAGTTAAAATAGGCAAGAATCTTGCTATTCCAGAGGAAAAGAATATTTTCCCTGATAATTTATTTTATTATCAAAGGGATATTTTGTTCTTAAAATGGTATCCAGTTCTACTGTAGTCACCCTGTCCCCATGGCAGAGCCAGCGCTCATCTCCACCTTCTGCAAGATGGCAAAGCCAGCCTCTGTACCACAAAGTGACAGCACAGACAGCCCCAGAGCCCCATTTCTTGGCTTTTACCCTTGAAGTCCTGCACTGGAGGGGCATCGCATCCTGCCATGGCTCTTTGCCTTGTCCTTCCGCCAACGTGGGGAGTCTGAGCTTGGCTGTGGCACTTGCGTTCAGTGTAGCAGTGCCACATGGGTGCTTCAGGTCAGTGCTGTGGTGCCACGTGGGTGCTTGGGGTCAGAGCTGCGGTGCTACACGGGTGCTTGGGGTCAGTGCGGTGGTGACACGCAGGTCCCTCGATCCCACCGGGTTGGCGTGGAGCAAATTTCAGGGAGCATCCGAGGCAAAGGCAGCTGTAGCAAATGCATTTAATCATCTGTGTTCTGACCTTAGCCCAGACGCAGAGCTGGAAGTTGGACGCGTCCTCCGTCAAGGCTCCTTTGGCTGATGGTAACGCGGGGCAGCCTTGCTCTGAGGAAAGGCAGATCCTTCAGAAAGGAGAGTAAAAGGTCAGAGCTAATCCGAAAGGACAAGCAGTGTATGTCTGTGTGTATATTGGGTTTCACATATGAAATCCAGTCATGATAAATCTGATGGCTTTAGAAACATCTACTTTGATTAATGAAAACATAGTTCCCATAGACCGTGGGTTTCATACTTCAAAGTTCTCCTGGATTTAGGACCTTAGGTTTTGCTTATTCATATAACATGCAGGAAACTATTTTTAAATGAATAAGGGAGTTTAAAAAAAAAATAAGGCAACATCGATGTTTCAACATCGGAGGCAGAGATAGACTGGATAATAAGGAGCAAAATTAACAAACAGCAGACGTTTTATTATGCATTTTACAATAATGTTTACATTCTTTCCCTTATATTTGTTTTTCCTTGAAAAGATTTATGTATTTATAAAAACATCTCACTGTTCCAGCTCTGAAAATCACAGGCTCTTCCCTCCGTTCGAAAGCCTTCACCGTGGCTGTGATCACTGGCCCCATTCCTGGGCCCAAAACACTCACCCTGAGCCCGGGGTTAACCCTTCGTGCAGGGGGAAGGAGCTGAGCAGGAGGAGGAGGAAGGTGAGGCAGTCCAAAGCTTTCACCATGCAGGCCTGGACACTGCGATGCACTGCCAGCTCCTTTGTCCCAATGCTGCGCCTTTGCTTGGAACCCATTTAGAACCAGTGGCAGAGCACTAAGAGGTGTTTTTGTTTGCAAGCTGCTGTGCACCCAGAAGGCACGCGGGAGCCTCGCAGCAGCGCTCATCCCAAAGTCCAGTGGGATTTGAGTGTTCACTGCCCGTGAGATCGGGCATCCCAGCAGAAGGCTCCGTAAGTGAAATGCCTTTGCAGGAGACAGAGCTGGTGAATAATGCTCTGTTCATGGCGGAAGCGAGCAGTTCTGCAAAAAAACACTGTGGGAGGGACAGTGGTAAGGAAGTTCCTCGCAAAGGCTCTCGCTCCTGCCATCGTGTCCAGGGGCAGCGGTCAGCACACACACCTCTGTTCACAGCTGGACATGGCTGAGTTGTGGCAGTCGCCAGCCGGGACGTGCCCTGCCCAGCAGGGATCAGCACAGAGCACGGGCAGCAGCACAGGGCACTGCAGGTCTGAGCATCCCTTCCCACCGCAGCCAGGGAGGGGATCTGTGCAGCTCCCAGGCAGTGCTCCGTGGCATTCCCCACGGCATGGAAGCAAGTTGGCAAACCTTGTAGGAAAGTTCAGGCACTCACATTTAAATGGGCTGTTATAATTTGACTCACTGCTCTGGGCAAGGAGTTTCCATGCTTGGTTTCTAACATCCCACAGGGCTCTCGCTCGCAGCTGAGGTGGCGCTGGGCAGCTCAGTGCATCCCCTCTGCTCCTCCACATCCAGCACAGCAGCACCCAGCCTACATCTTCTCGGATGCATCTTCCATTGCTTAAAATGGACAGATCGTTTCCTTTGCTGTTTACTCAGTTATTTTTGCTCACACCTATGTTGCAATATGCAAGGTGAGGCTCAAAACTGTCAAGCTCTTTAATAGAACCATTACTGTATTTTTGGAGAACGTTCCCTTTTTGATTTACTGTTCCTCAGAAGACAGGAAATGGAGCTACTTGATTTCATACTTTAAACAAAGCCGTCCAGAGGTTTAATGAAAAAAATTTCCCCTGGCTTTCGAATTAAAGCGCTATGGTGAAAGATTTAGCTTGGCTGTTTTGACTTAGAAAAATAACATACTAGAGGCATTAAAATCTTTTGTAAAAATACTTCTTAGCACTAGATTTTTCGGAGGAGAAAATAACCTGGTTTTCTCAGCCTCTGTCGCTAAGGCTAGCTGTGAAACAAAGGGAAGCTTCCAAGGCTGGGGTGTTTTTCTTTCCTTCTATAGAATTTATTTTCCTTTTCTATTAAAAGCCCTGAAACAATTGCAATGTGAAAGACAAATCCTGTGCTTCTAAGCAAGGTAATTTGGTATGAGTGATGGCAGAGCCTCTGCCATGAGGACCGCATGAGGCGTGTTGGGCAGAAGGATATAGGGCCCAATCCTGCACTGCTGCATTCAGAGCAGCTCTGCTGGGAGGCCGACATCAGTGGGAGGACATGGGTGGGAGATTGGTACTGGGAGGAAATGGGTTTTAATGGGAAAGTTTTGTGTATGGAGCAGGATCAGCTGGGAGTGTTTGGGGCAAGGGAAAGCTAAACACGCCGGGATTGCAACACAGAGCACTTTTGACCTAAATGTTTAAGCCAAGGTTTCTGCTTGTTCCCTTTCGTTTGGTTTGACGTTGGTTTGTGTTTGTAGTGCAGTGGGTCTGGGAGGCAGGGGGCATGGCACAGAGCTGCCGATGCTCTTCATTTCCACCCGATTTCAACTTCAGTAAATAAGGGGAGAAGGAAACATCCTGCCAGCCTGAAAGCACCGCGCCGTGGGCTGAAGCACTCACACACATTTAGCCGGTGCCATTTTTTTTCAGGGACTTCAGTGAGGTTTCACCAGGATTTCACAAGTAGCTGCTTGACTACAGTAGCACCTGATTTGCTTTGAGTTGTTTCTGCACAGATTGCTGCTTGCAGGTGGAAGTGGCTCCACCATCGGGTGCCAGTTTTGGGGACAGCAGAAGGGCCAGCTGTCACACAGCGGGGTCGTGCACCCATGGCTGGCTGTAGGGTTTCAGCAGTTGGTCGGGGATGTACCTGTAGCCACCTGCCTCCCTTCAGCCTTTGTAATCCCAGGTCTGCAGCAGTGGGATTTGGGGAGAGGGACGCTGCCCTGAGACTGATTTGTACACTTCCCTCTGGCCGACGATGAGAAATTTGATACGTTATCAGCTGAGATGCTGGGACTGACAAAGGGAGAGCGAGGCAGCCAGAGAGAGATTACAATTTAATAAATAGCAAAGATAGGGTTAGCCACTATCAGTTTAAGTTTAATACCATTAGCCCTTGTGCTGGTGCTAGTGATGTATGTAGGACAAAGCACCCAGAGGCTCCGGGGAGTAACTGGCCCGTCTGCGGTTTCAGGCACTTGGCAGGAGAATTTCCCAAGGTGTAAAAATACCCAGGATGAATCAGAATGATAAAAATGATTTCTCTCTGATACTTCTGCCGACTGTCGGTGCAGCAGCAAAAAGCATAGGAAAAGCTCTCCTAATCAGTCTCATTTTTCCCAAAACAGATTTTTGTGTTTCTT
Source organism: Centrocercus urophasianus (assembly GCF_019232065.1). Classification (NCBI taxonomy): domain Eukaryota; kingdom Metazoa; phylum Chordata; class Aves; order Galliformes; family Phasianidae; genus Centrocercus; species Centrocercus urophasianus. The sequence continues at coordinate 2,251,193 of NW_024884900.1, forward strand.
TTCTTTTTTTTTTTTTTTTTTTACATAGGAGGGGCATGGAGGCAGTGCTTGGTGCTGTGTGGGACCTGCCTGCTCTGAGCAAAGTCCCTTTCTCCCTGCAGCAAGTTGGGGAATTGTGACAGGACACCCAGATGGGAATGATGCTGCCAGACCTGTGCTCGTAACACGGAAAGGGAGTGCAAAGGGAGGGAAGATAAAAACCTGAGTGTCAGCAGCCTTTTGGTTTTTTACAAGAAAGCTTTCTGTGCAGTTAATCCCTCCAACCTGCATCTACATTAACACTTGCGCCTCACACGTTGCTGCTAAGAAGTTTTGGCAGCTCCTGGCCCTGATTGCAGAGGTAACGCTACACTTGTCTCCTTTGCTCTCACTCAAGTATCTCTGGAACCAGAGACCAGCACTCTCCGAAGTTTCTCCTTGTACACGTATGCAGTCAGCTTGGCAGAGCTTCAAAAGCCATTTGCCTTATTATTCATATGTCTGCTTATAGGAGCAGAAATGCTCCCATTTCTCACTTTCAAAATAAGAGCAGACCCCAGCAGAGAAGAGATTTCTCATCGGTGTTTCTGGCACAGCAGTGCGAGCTCATCACTGCCCTGCTGGGTGTGGGGAGCGGAGTTAGAAGCCCCTGATAGGCAGGAGGGCACATGAACAGCCTTATGGAGAGCACCCAAAATCAGCAGGCTCCTGAGGTATGAGCAGAGCGGGGTCTTGGGGTCTCACAAATCCCTATGAAGGATGACTTGAAAAAGGAGGCTTCAAAAAAGACCAAATTTTGCTTTTCCTCCTGCAGCAAGGATGGCTGACAACGTGGAAATGTTGCAGAGACTCAGACATAATAGAAATTACTTAGCCTCCTCGCTGCATTTTCTCAAACAAGCTTCAAGAACCCTTGCCTTTAAACAAATTAGGAGACTGAAGTAACCTTATAAATCCAAAGACCCATTAAAAGTTGAAATATTTGGTCATTCCTCCTCTCAGTTCAAACTGGGATTCATCCAGAGTTCAAGTGCGTGTATCTCACGAGAGCCACGGTCCCATTTTGTAGAGGTCCATTTCAGTGTTGATGGTTTTCTAGTGCCAGGAATCTACTCTGCAGCCAGGCAGGGAGATAAATCAAAGCTGTGCGCGCTGATGAAATTCAGGAGCCAGAAGTCACCATTGCAGCCCATATAAATCCCTGGATGCCAGCCCTTGTGCTTTTGTCCGTGCCATTAGAGTTCAGAATTATCTGCCCCTCTTTGCTGATGTATGGATTAACCGGCTGCCCGAGTGTTTACTAACGGTTATCACCCGGTACTTTGGACGTTATCAGAGGAAGGGACGCCTGCCGCAGGGCTCGGTCTCTCACCCTTTCTATTACCACCTGTCAGTGGCAGAGAGTGTGCTGTGAAGCTGTACAGTCACAGAGCACAAGTGTAGATAGTTTCTGACGGCTGATCAAAGGGGAAAACCAAAGGCCTGATAACAAGGACGTGTTTCATGTACTTTTAACTTTGAGAAACATTGGCATTTGCATTTTTTTTTCCCCTCTGCAGGCTGGCAGAAACCAGGCACAATAAATACTGCGTATTCAGTTACCTAATAGTGGGGTAAACGGTATGTGCTTGAAGCAACAAAACCTGACTGCAGCCTTGCTCCAAGTGGGAATGGCTTCAGAAGCCTCTGCAAAAGACTTGCTGTACAGCAAAGCAGAATGATTTTAATTTGTACTTCGAAGTGATCTTGAATTCAGGATCTAATCTTTGCATTCGGCAGAGCATCTTATACTGCTGTGAATGAGGTGATAACTGTAAGCCAAAGGGTTCCTTTCAGTGTCTCTGTAGGTGCATGCGCTCCATCGTAGCCAGCATCCTGGTAAAGCTCTGCTGATGAAAGGGTCTCTGTTAGCTCCAGTTTCAGGTAACATTTCTCAGTGCAGGGACAGAAAATCCACACCGCCAGGCTGAAAGCAGGGCTCGCTGTTTTCCTTCAGTATCTATACCTCAAGCACCAAACAAAGCAAGCAGGCTGGTTGCCTTTCCCTCACCGGTGCAACTCTGCACAAGAGCAAGAATGGGACAGAAACTGCAGTTTGTGGCCAGCGGAGCACAGGGGAAGGTGCTCAACAGCAAAGCAGTGGAAGACAAATCAACTTTCAGACTGATTTCTACTTGTCTAATGTACTTAATAACCTCTGCAGGTTTTTTTACAATTCCTGATTCTCTTGCCATTTGCATTGGGGTCCTTGTTCTGATTGCAGTGACTGGTTGGAGTGCTGGTGGGGTCATTATGCTGGTTGGGAGCTTTTCCCAGCTCTCGCTATCAAGAGACCAGAACTGTCTGTGTTTGCAATTTAACATTTTTGCTTAAAGCTTCCACGTACCTGGGTCCCTGCTTGCTCCTCCGGTGCTGTTAACGCCAACATTTTAACTAACATGCAAAAATTAGCTTTTCAGGAACTCCAAACGCGAGACCTTCTTTCTTTCAAATGCCATAAGTATTATAGATGGAAGTGCTGTGGTCCCAGGGTCTCCCGAACATCTCCCATTTGTTTGTTGAAGGTGCCTTTGACCGGAGCGTGACCCTGCTGGAGGTGTGCGGGAGCTGGCCCGAGAACTTCGGTCTCCGTCACATGTCTTCCATGGAGCACACTGACGAGGGCCTCCGGGAGCGCCTGGCCGATGCGATGTGCGAATCCCCCAGCAGGGACATAGTGGGATCAGGAACAGGTACAAAGAAGAGGTGTGATCAGAGATCACGTACATCTCACCCAATGGTGATTTTTATTTTTATTTTAAGCTTTGCTTCTCTTTTTTCCTCTGCGCTCTACCTCTGACTTTACGGGGGTCTCGGTGTGAGAAAAGTCAGAAGCCGCTGCTAGGTCACATAAATGTAGTCAGGGAGGCCTAAAGGGACTTGAAATAAAATGCTGGCTTTAAGCTCCCTGGCCCTGCTGCGGTGATGAGGATGCTCCTCCCTCCCCAGCCAACACAGGAGCGTCGCCAGGCTCTGTGCAGATTGCTGCCCTTGCCCACGCTGATCCAAACAATGTCATAATTGCACACATCCTAATTTTGTGTCCTGAATAGAGCCGTTGTGAAACTGGTTCCGTAATCCAAATTAATCCATCTTCATCAGTGTCCATTATATTGATAAATTATATCATCTGTTTAAGTAAATGGAATGGCACGTCAGAGATTATGCTGCTCAGAAGGGGCCCAGCGGTAGGAGATGTTCAGAAATGTGAAAGCTCAGTTGTTGTGGTTTTATTGTCTCCATTAATTTTGACTTGTGTTAAAAATGCCCTCTAGTAAAAGGTCTAGGCCCATCTTTGATGTGTGCACCGTTTGTGTTGTGACCAGCAGCTCACAGCCATGGTGGCTTCTAACGTCAGCTGCCAGCTCACTTGTCACTCTTTTGGCAGACTGCCTGGGAAGGAGGAAAGGAGGAACTCAAGCAGTAATGTAGGGCTATGCCAACCTCCTGACATCACAGAGAGGCTGCGTAGGGCAGGAGTTGCTCTTCCTTGCCCTGCTGTGAGCACTCTTAGCTCTTCGCTGCTCCAGCTGGAAGAGGCTCAAGGGCTTTCCCATCAGGGCTTGTCCCTCACTTTGCAACTCACAGAATCGTAGCAGGTCACCACACTGCTACCACCTCCCACTGATTGGAGGAGATGGAAAATCAGCAGTTGAAGTCCCTGCATGTAGGTGCAGGCAGCAATAAGCAAGCTGCCGCGGGGTGCAGATCACCCTTTCTACCCCAGCTTGTCATTTCTCAAACTCTTTCCTCTGTAGTGCTACTGCTGAAAAAGATACAGTTATGGGATGGTTTAAGATTCAGTATTAACAGAAAGGTTGAACTGAGCACTAAGTATGGGTCTCGGTTACAAATCTGGTGCATGTTCTCGGTAGTTTGCTGCCTTGGACAAGGCGCTGAACATGCCCATGGTTGCTCCATCACTGCAGTGGGAATAGAGATGCCTCACATTGCAGGTGTGGAGTTTAAGAGGCTCCTGTTTTCAAAGGGCTGTGAAGATGGAAAACCAGGCTGTGCAAATGGAGAAATGCACTTATTTCATCACTTAGTGACCCATACTGCGAGCAGAATGAACTTCCTCAGATGGATTGGCTCCCCTCAGGTTGGGTACCTGAGGGGAAAGGTCAAGGGAATAATTTCTCTGCAAACTGAAGCTATCTAGATGTGACAAGTTGAGGTTACTGACTGCCCCAGAAACTTTATATTGCACTGCAAAACAAGGACTTTGTCAGGGTATTTTCCTTCCTGTATTTTCCTTCCATTTTCACCAGTGCAAGCCAGCTGACACCAGTGAGTGCCAACTTCTTTGTTATAAGCTCAGAATACTGCGGGTGTAAAGAACAGAAGGGGACTGTCTACAGAGATGCCATCAATCAGCTAAGATTTCCCCCTGCTATTGCTTTAGACACATAAATCCTCATCATGAGTGTAGGATAGATGCCATCTCAAAGCAGCAAATGTAATCACCGTCGCACAGTAGTAACATGAGCACTGACCCAGCTCACCCCATCCCACTGCCCTGCTCACACTGCCGTTATGCTCTGTGTTCTTCTGCCTGCTGTGGGATTCTCTCTGTCACTAACGCACATTATTCTTAGGATATGGGCATGTGGTGACTCAGTGCAGCCGAGGAAACCTAGTGATAAGGCTGTGAACTCCCATGCCCTTTCCACTTCCATTCCCTAGCAGCTCTTGAACTGTTCTTCTTAACCAGATGCCCATAAAAAGTTCTCTCCTGCTCTGCTGATACCTGGAAAGCTGCACTTGCTCAGGGAGTCGACTGTTGCTCATGCAACATGCGTGACTGCGCTCCCGGCAGGCTGCCAGCGGCCGTTTGTCAAACTGGAGATCGCATTAAAGCACTAGCATCTGTCTGCTGCTTAATAAATGGGAAAAGATAAGTTTGGAGGTACGGTACCCCTGCTGCAAAGAAGAGGTGTCTTTGTTGGCTCCTAACAAGTAGGATAGTTTTAACTTCCCCCAAATCACTTACAAGCGCAGGCTGAATTGAATTTATCTTCGGAAAACATTCTGTTTTCTGGCCCAGCTCTTCCTCCTCTGGATTCCCTTCCACCCACTCACCTCAGTGAAACGATAGCAAGGAGCTCAGCAGAGAGGATGCCATAAATTTGCTTGTTGGTAGTTGATTTCTGTGTTGGTACTGCTTCCAAAGACAGTAATTACATTTCTACATTGGACTCAAAATTATGTAATTTATGAACCTCACTCTAATTATCCTAAAATGACTTACTGTAGCTTGGAGTTATGCATGCCTTTAACCCTTATTTCTGCTCCTTTAACTCTTTTTAGACCTTAAACACATTAGTGGAATTTACAAAGTCTTTTTTGAACTGAAACATAGTCAGATATCTAACTCTGAATTTGAAAGTACATGCTTGCTTAGTGCTCAGGTCCACAGTGTGGACAAAGAAAAAATGGGCAATTGGATGGACACTGAGACTTTATCAAGTGCTCAGCTGAGCCTGACATGCACTTAGTGGCAAGAGATAAATAGATTCTTTTAATGCCTTAACTGTTAGGACATAGCTGACATGTAGATTTATATAGTAATCAGGGCTGATATGCAGCAGTAGTGCAGAGGAAGCACATGCTCATAGTACCCAGACCACTTTGGGAAGCAGATATTAATGGTATCTTTGTTCCTTACCTACCCCATTGCATTGCAAAGCTGGATCAGCAGCAGCACACTGGTTCAGCACCCCAAGCTACTGACTGTGGCAGAAATCACCCAAAAGTTGGTTATATAGGAAACATCAAGCTGGAGGACACAAAAAAGCGTGAGTCATAATCCAGCCTTTGCAAGGAAGGGGAATTAGATGGCCTGACAGGTCCTTCCCATCCCTGACTCCGGCTGGTTGCCAAGGGCTGTCGGACTGTGGATGGGAGAAGAATCAGGTCTGGAAAATGACCCCCAAAAAGTCTACTTTCCTTCTGACCTAAATGATAACTCCAGTCATCCAGCTAGTTGACTTGATTGGGAAACCAGCTTTGCTCCATGTTATGCAATTATCCAGACGACCCATGTCTATCTTAAGTGGAGTCTGCTGTACATAAGCTGTCAGCCTGGATACACATTTAATTCCAAAGGAGGCATAAGTTGGCAAAGATGCAAAAATATGTTTTTGCTGTTTCACTTTCTGCCAAACTCTAACTGAAAAAAAAATAATTGAAAATCTACTCACCAAATGTTAGTGGTCAGTGACCTCTTGCTTGCAAAGCTTTGTTTTCAAGCAGCTGCGTGTTTACATTTGCAGTATAGTTTCTGAGTATGTGCTGGAGCTCCACACTGCATTTTCAATAACAAAAGCAAAGCTAGTATTGTGATTTATGAAACTGTGCTTCCAAGGGACAGTTCTCAAACTGGACACACAGAAATCTCCAGTCCAGGAGCCCAGAAATGCCATAATCAGTAAATTCTCTTATGTAGTCCTTCAACAAGTACATTTCTTACACTTTCAAATGTACTGTGGTCATCTCTAGGCACAGTACTGAAAATCAGCTGTAACATGGGGCCAGGCCTTTACAGTCTGGTGGAGAGGATGTGTTCTGAACTACACCCATGGAGGACGAGTTCTGCAGCCCCATTTCTGTGCTGAACCTGACGAGACAGATTCCTCTTGCACCGTGCTGCTGGTGTGGTTTCTTCCCATAGAGGCATAGCTTGGGAGGGTCTGTGTACATCCCAAGAACCCGAATTCATGAAGTCTTTGACCACATCCACTTTAGGCGTAGGCTGGCCTTAAAGAAAAGCAGTGGATCTGAACTCCCTGGCTGCTGAGCAGCGGAATGGAGCATGAAACTGCAGCTGTGGCCCTAAGGAGAGGTGCTCCCTCAAGCTCCACTGTGCTCCTCTGGGTGTGCTCCACTGTCACATGGCTTAGCAAATCAAAACCCATTCCCTACATCTTCCCAGGCTTATTACTATGAAGCTCACAGCACAGTGACAGCAGGGTAGATTCATTCTTCAGGAGGCTTCACACAACACCCAAGTTTCCTATGGAGAATTTTAATATATGCAATAAGTAAACATCACTGTGCAGGTTACTGTCAGGACAGGCAATGCTGCAGACTTTGTGTGCAATGCTTGTGCTGCTGCAACTGTCAGCCTCTGCTTTTTCTACCAGGAACACTCGAGTTTTGCATCTCACAACCCATGCTACTGGTTCTGAGCAGGGAAAGATACAACTGTGGCACCATTGTGATGAATAAAACCCACAAGAGCCAAAGACTCTCTACAACATGAAAAGCAAGGTCTTTCAAGCCCTTTGTTTTCCTTTGGGGAAAAAAAAAAAGAAAGAAACAGCAGCAACAAACCCTATTTATTTTCACTTTCAAAACCCCCTGAAAACAGTGTCAGCTACCAGCAGTGGCACGGCAGCGGCAGCGGAGGTGTGAGCGCAGCAGAGCCCTGCACAGGCCCTGCGTAGGAACCTTCTGGATTCCTTCCAGATGTCATCAACAAACTCCTAATGCAATGAAGGAGGCTCATATGTTGAAGCAAACTCTTTAACCTGATTAATGGGGTGTAAGTAAGTGGAGCTAATTAGAGTTGCTGGTAGGGAATGCCCGTCCGAGCACCAGGAGCCGCGTTCCGGCCGTTCTGGCTCCCGGCAGCCATGCAGGGCTGAGCTGTGGCTGTCCCTCAGATGGTCGCCACGGCCCAGAGCCTCATGCAGCTCCTGGCATCTCCAAGCTTGGCAAGCAGGAGCTTCACTTGGTGCTTTTCCTTCCTTCCTTCCTTTCTTCCTCTTTTCTTTCCTCTTCCTTCTAGTCTTTCTAAGGTTTTTTTCCCTTCTCTCCCTCCAGTTGGTGTCGGTCCTAACTCAGATGTGGGGAATGCAAGAGCACAGATCAATTGGTTTTCCTTTTGAAAAGCATTTCTGCAAAGAGATTTCTGCATAGGTTCAATGCAAAATCAGCTCAGGCAGCAAACACAGTGGCATATCAAATAACATCGATGCTAAAAGCAGCCTTTGAACTTTTGGAATATTCATCCCAGGGTCAGAGATTAAATTACCCCCTCAATTAAGTCTAAGAGCTCGATGTTCTTCCTACAAAAGGTTTATTTGGATGAGACTCTTTAAAAAAAAAAAAACAAAAATGAAACTTCAGGGCTCTTGAGGAGCCGCCATTTTTGAAGTGCCAGATGAGAAGAGCAGCGTTTGCACTGCGCACATCTCGATGTGCTTTTGTCACTTGTTTCCCACATGCAAGGTGCAGCAGCAAAGGCACCAAGGGCTGCTCCTGCCCTGCCCCACTGTGGGGCTCTCGGGGCCAGAGGGCATTCAGTCCCCGCTGCGGCCCAGCACCCGGCTCAGGGCTCGGGGTGGGATTTCCCCCGGGTCCTACATCCTTTTAGTGGGAGGGGGAGGGAAGGTCGATTCCACAGATGTCTGGTGTGAATTTGGGTTCATTGCTGCTTGTGGAAAATACCTGCTGGTGGTTCTGAGGGGCACGCTGATGCTGAGAGACGACTCTGACTTTCTGCTGTTTGATAACAAGTTGGTCAGCTGTGCTTCTTTCTTCTCGCTCGTGGTTTGGGGAGATTCCTTGTCTCTTTCTTCTTATTAAATCAAGGCACTTTTTAAGAAATATTTTATTTTTGATACAGAAACAGCCGGTGAAGTAGCAGTAAAAAACATCACCACAAAGAGGCACATGGCTTTGAAATGTTTTGGTATGTAACATGACTGTATTGTTCTCAGGTCTGAACTTCTGCACAAAGGCTATTTCTCCTTGCTACAAAAGCAAACTCTCTGTCAGGTTTCCAAGGGTTACGCACATAGCGTGGTTGTAGGGGAACAAAACAAAAAATATCTAAGTGTTTCAAATCATTTTGCAAATGACATTGTTCTGTTTCTCTCCTTAAATGAACAAGAGTTCCTTTGATTTTATTTTTTTTTAAGTCAAATTTAGGATTCTGCTGTTCAGAGCAGAGAGGTCACAAGGCCCTAATGTATTTAGCATTGACTGCCCTCTCTTGTAGTGCGTCTATTAGTCAGTAATTTGATTTGTACCTATTCATTTGCAGTCCCTGCAGGAGCTCTGAGCTGGCCCCAAGTATAATTGGTGCTGTCTCTATTTTTACATCATTAGATTAGCCCCGACTCCTGGCCACTTGTTGTCTGCGCTTGTCTGTCCATTTATACAACCTAATGTAACACAAAATTCATTACTGATCACATTACTTTCAACTCTGAAGCCAGCTTTGTGATAAACATTTTGTTAACCCTTTCTTGCCAGCACACAGACCTGGGGGATAAATGCACTTTCCCTTTGCAGAAAAATCAATACCGTAATAAAACAAAGTGCAGTCACATTTCTAGATTTGTTATTCCTCCCAGAGAAAAGTAATGGGGAGAAACAAGCACGAGATGACTAAATGATGTCTGTACCCAGGCATCCTGGGCTGCTGTATGCGAAATGAGCTCAGCAGTGTCCTTTCTGCTGGAATATAAAGAAGTGACACCAGATAGGGCCAGCACTCAATTTAAAACTTAATTTCTTACTCATTGTTCTGCAAGTGTTTTAGCTCTTCTGTGCAAGCTGTAATCAGGTTATGACATTATTGGAACTGGACATTTTTCTTCCAGTGCTTTGTCTTCAAGTAGTTAACAGAGAAACAATTCCCTTTCTCCATAAAGATTTGTTATTATGTTGGGGTTTGGTTTGGGTTGTGGTTTTCCTTACTAATCATTAAGCAAATCAGTTTTCCTTCTGCAATAATCCAGCACTTCACAGAAAAATGTGCAGCTCCTTTCTGTCTAGCTTGGTTTTGCTCACGTATGAGTGTTTTGCTGAGCACCTTGTAAAGCATTAAGCTTTTTGCATCACTGAGGCTTCTGCTATCGATTTCAGTGGGAGCAAGAGGAAAGCACGGTAGGTATTCATTTAGGGCTGATTCTGCAGAGAGCTGCGCATCCTAACAGCACTGTTTGCAGTGTCCTGACCATGAGGTGGTGCTTAATGTTGAGAGAGATGTGGTTTGGTGCATGCAAAAGCTGTGGATTCTTAACAGTTGTGTTTTTTTTTTAATTGATTTTCTGTTTGTACAGCTTGGCTTGGGAATCTCTTATTTGGGGATTTCTAAATATTTAGAAACATTTCTCAAGTTTTTGTTAAATGTTCCTTTTAAAAGCTGGAGTTCTGAAGCATGCCCCACGTCGAGGAGTCCTGCACTGAGCAGGGTGCGGGAGGCGAGACGGCCACATGGGATTTTTCCATCTCTCATTTCTCTAATTACCCTGCTGTTCATTTTACAGTCTTCACGTCATATTTCTATGTAAGATTCAACTTAAGGCAAGCATGTATTTCTTAGTAAGTAAAGACCCCCCATCTCCCACCGTGTGAAGCGGGTATTTTCACAGCTGTTTGTGAGCCAAATCTTGTTGCAGCTGCTGACGTGATGGCAGAACGAGGACGAGACAGTTCCTCTCTGTCCTCCCAAAGCCAGCAGCCCTGGAGCAGCTCTGGGACAGAGGCTGGGGGTGTTCTGCTGTTCGGGGATGGTTGGGCACCCTCTGCTCCCATTTCAGCTTGCTGTGCAGTGCAGATCTGCCATGCATCTGGTGTTAACTCTTTGAAAGTTCGAGCCTTTTGTTATCTCAGAATGGCACGTGGCCAATCTGCCCGCTCCCTGTCCTGCCTAGGGAGGACATGAGTGTCACACCAATGCACAGGAAGGCATCTCCTGTTTCCTTGGTTCGGGAAGCAAGATGGCCAAAGTCATGGCAGAGCTCTCATCAGGGGAAACAGGAGAGGAGACTGCAGCACAAAAACCCATTTCTGCAACAAATTGTTAAGTAGTCAAAACGCTTCTTGTTAGAGAGATGCAATGAAGGATGAGTCACCAAACTGCAAAATATGCACTAACACAGCAAAACTCCCATCGATAAAGTCCAGATCAAAAGCTGGAGCAATTAAAATGTTGCAGCATGTTCCAGCCCTTCAGCCCTGCAGCTCAACCTGCAGAGATCCATCGCCACATCTGCTGCTTGGCTCCAGGAGGCAGCAGTCGCTCAGCAGGCTCCTGGAGTGCCACCTCGGTGACTCTGAGGCCTTCTTCCATCCATTTGTATCATTTCCTATCATCATACTGTGTTCCTGCCATCACCTCTCATCACCCCCTGCGTTTTCCTAACGGAGTATCAGACAAATAGTAACCTGATTGCTCTGATAATCTAGCCTCACTATCCACGCTGGAGTCTCAGAGAATCAGGGCTGGGGGCCGTGTCCTTGCTTAACAGCTGTGTTGTTGGATATCTGATGCTTGTCTGGTGCTGGTCAGACAGAATGCAGGGAGCAGGGAGAGGCAGCAAGGAAAAGAAAGAAAAAGAAGGGGATTTTTGCTGGGACAACATCTGCATTGCTCCCATGGGAGCAGCTTTGGTGGCAGCCCCAGGAGCAGGCAGTGCTGTGCCAGCTCACGGCCGTGCTTGGAATGCTTAGCTCTCCTTCAGGTATCTGTCCTAATTCACAGTATGAAAGTATTATCTTTCCTTCCATTCCTAGCCAGCTGTCTCCCCACCATGGATAATACATAAAACGGTAGACTTTTATTCATTAACATTTATGGGAAAATGTTAATATTAAACTGTAAGTGAAAAGCCCTATCTTATTGAATTCTTCTGCTGTGTTATTGGGAGCCTAATTACATTTTGCATTTAAATAAAAACCAGATGACGTTCAGGACGGTCAGGCAAGCATTCTGTAAGTGAGAATTTATCTTGCGATCTGGGTAAACAATGTCTCATCATTTAACAGTTATTATAAATAATGGGTTTTTAAGCACTTTGCTGGGAGTTCATATTGGCTCCACACGGGTTGCTCCGAGAGAATCTCCATGACATCTTCCAGGCATCCGGTGAGGAGGACTCGCATCCTCAGCTCACGTCTCAGGCTGCAGCAGTTTTCATCCTGCTCTCCTCTTGCTGTACATTTCATGCACAGCCCCATCAGACCTTACACTGCCTGCTGCCTTTTTAGAGAGACGTTCTAGCTCGCGTTTCAAGATCACCCTGCAGTCAAGATAATGTATTCTGTGGGGTTTTTTTGGTACTTATTTGTTATTTCCTTGGTCGGGGACTTTCTTAGTATCTGCCCAATACATGAACTCTGTGTTCACTTCAAAACCCTGTGGTGTTGTGAAAGACAAAGGGTCAGTGTCACTTCTCTGGCCGTTTCCAAAGACATTTTTCTAGGAAGTACACAGCAGTGTTGGCAGCCAGGAGCAGCCCCAGGTGAGCAGGATGGAAGCAGTGCTGGTTTCCCAACCAGCTTGAGATTCCCTCTGAAACTCCTGGTTTTCTCCTATCCCAGAGCACAGCATTTCCATGGAGGGTATCTCCCTCCTGCACATACCTCACCAAGCAGCTCTTCCCACTGGCTGCTCCATCTCTGAGGCCGGGCTGCCAGGTAGAAATGAGGCATGGTGGCAGTAATCAAAAGGCAAATTAACCCAGCAGCCTTCCTCCCTAATCTGGAGGCAGCAGTGGGCAGATGAACTGTGCAGGGACAGGTCCTTAACCTGAAATCCAGACTTGAGCTTCAGATGTCACTTCTGTCAAGACTCCATATTTATGTCTAACATCAGGATTTGAAGCTAAAAAATAATACAGGGTGACCAAGAGCCTGAAGCAGTTCTGTGAGCAAGGAGCCCACCAAGTGGGCTGTGGTTTTCCAGCTAATACCCAATGCAGAACTTTGATTTTAAGAGTGCACCTGCAAGCTCTGAGCACTTTGTAGAATTGGGTCTGTTCAGAAAACAAGTTTGTTTTAAGCAACGTCATCTTTAAAATAATTGGCTAAATAGACTGAATGAACTGGAATTGCTAGGATGTTTGGAGTTTCTCAGTGATGCTGATGCTCACAGGGGATGGAAGGGGGACAGCTCTGCTCCATAGGTTCCCGCCTGAGCTATTGAAGTTGGAAAGCCCTGAAGTGCTTAGAGGAGCAGATGAGGCTCATCCCGGTGACATCATTTGTGTGGCTGCGTGCACTTTAGCACAGACCTTCTGATTTGGACCAGCTGGGCATCTGCTCCCCCCAAACATTCAACTTTTCCCTTTGAATCAAACCCAAATTCCGCTCCATTCCAGCTTCCTCATCATCATCCTTCTGCGCTGGGGAGACGGCCTGGAGCTGCACAGCAGCTTTCCTCACTGTCCAGAGATCCACTTTGTGTCAGAAGTGCTACAAGAGGTGCCAGAATGATTTGCTTTGTAATGTTATACTTTTAAGATGAACTCAGCAATGCGTTTTGTCAGAAGCACATAATCCTCCCTGCACACGTGAGGTGCACACAGGGGCACGCGCTGTTGTCCTCTCATCGCCTTATCTTCCTAATGGCAAACTTAGAAGGAAATCCAATAACCAAGGCAACCTCACAAGAGGGGAAGAAATTGGTCTTAGACATGAAATGGAAAGAGATTTATCTCCTCCAGAGCCCCCAAAGGCTGTGGGTGTCGTGGATTCCAGGCGTGGTGTGTGCTGCGAGGCTGCTAGGTGTTGTGAACACACAGATTGCATTTCCTTCCTGCTTCCCTTCGTGGAGGCAGAGGATGACAGAGGGGTCACTATTGAGCAACCCACAACCTGGGAATGAGAGCCCAAACCCAGGAATTTTAATGCAGTGTTCTCTCAGTGATGCTTCTGGTCTGACTTACACAGATGTGCTGCTTGCGTAAGTGAAGGTGCACAGCCATTCTGCCTAAATATGCTCACAAATGTGTGCTCTGGCCTGCACGGGGAAGTGTGTGTCCCATGTAAGGCACATGATGGGCCTGACACCTGCAACATGCTGCAGCTTAAAGGGTGGGATAGGAGGGAGTGCCTTTACACCACAACAAACGAGTGTCAGCATCCCCATGTTTAAAACCCTACTGGAAATCTTGCATGAGGAGCTGTGGGCTGACAGCTTGAGCACTGGCCACAGAAATCTATTCTCTGTAACCATTGCAGTTCTTGAGATTTCACATACTGGCTGCAGTGAGTGACTCATCCTCCTCAATTGCCATTTAGGTAGGAAAGCACCCTAACCCTCTTCCCAAAAATATATACAGCTCGAAGGAACTTGAGATTATTTTCTGAAAGCTCTGCCGTGAAAGTGCCTCTCACGGAGATTATTGTCTCTCTAAATGCTCGTCCTTTATCTGGTGCACTTTTCACCTTCCATAAAACGTTTGGCGTCAGGTCTGGCAGGATGCCGGAGCCTTGGGGCTCATGCTGCATGGAATCCAGAGCTGTGGAGCTTTTGGGTTTCTCATTTTTAGCAAAAAAAACAAGCTTTTTTATTATTTTCCATAGACCTTTTAAAGAGTTTTGTAAATTCTTTGAAAGTTCACACATTGAAATCTTTTGTCGGTATTTCAGCAATCTCTCCATGTGTGGAGTAAACCCAGCATTTCTGTAAGCTCAGCTCTGTGGGTGTTGGATGTTTGGCATCCTAGCATTGAAATAAGGCACTTGAAATGAAATGTGCAGTCTCCGAGGGGCTCTGATGTGCAGAAGTCTCAGTCTACGTCCCTCTGGTGATCCCCTGCCTTCCATATTCCTGCTCTACCTGCAGCATCCTGCACCTGCTTTCCAAGATGCCAGCTTCCATCTCCAAGTGCATCACGTTAACAAACTCTACGTGGACTCAGCATTAGTTACCATAAGGTAGTCTGACAGCAGCTAATATTTTACATAGGCCATGGAGCTTCAGAGGAGCTGTACAGGCAGTGGTTGCAAGTCTTCTTGACTTTGCAAATTTAATGTGGGTGCTCCCATGGTGTCTCAACATTTTGAAAGATGCAGCGGGATGAAATGCTTTTAATACGGGGGTTGGTTTTCAGTGTTCAAGTGCCACAGTGCTGCATTTGTTTGGAAAAACGAGTTCTTGGGGCAGGTCTGGGGCAGCCACATGGAGCACTGCAGGGAATGATCCTGAGCTGAGCAGGTTGAGAGAGCTTGGAGACATGGCAGTGATCATCCTCCTTTTTAAGCGTGAAAAGAGATCTGTTGAGTGCTGAGTGCTTGTACTTCAATATATTGAAGCTCATTGTGTGCCAGCGTACCCAGCCCTGCTGGTCCTGCTGCAGGGTGCAGATTGAGCAGGGCTTTATGCTGAGCTCCCTTCTCTGCGTGATACTGCATCGCAAGAGCAAAATGAAAATGTTTAAGTAACCCCTTCTTTAGGGAGTGTTGTGTAAATTGCAAACAGTTTAAGAGATCCTCAGGACTTGCACTGTGTTAATATAAACTGCCTTTTAGTGTTCACTCTGTATAGGATCCTTTTGAATGAGAATCCAGATGGCAGAAGATACATAATTATTATTCATTGCAGTTAATAAGTAACATTCGGGAGCCCCAGTCTGCTCTGCAAATCCCCTGTGATGGGCACTGAGCAAATATACAAGTAACAATTAGTCCTTGCTGCAGAGTATTTTACAATTTCAGCTCCAGAGAAGGAGGTGAGAGGAACCTGAGCGTTCATCGGGGAGCGAGGAGCAGGCCATGGCTTGGGGCACGTCTGCAGGGAGTGCTCTGCTCGGGAAGGAAGGGAGAAAGTTATCTGAGATTGTAAAGCAGGGCTCTCACTTCGGCCTTGTAGCTGCTGCTGCAAAACGTGACTGGGGAGAGGCACAGCATGCCTGCTGCTTCCCCAAACAGCCCATGGGAAATGCCCTCTTTGCCTTGCACCCTGTGCCCAGCCCACATCCCGCATCCACCCCATGCCCTGGCTCAGGGGCCGGGAAGCTGCTGCCCAGCAGCACCAGCTCATAGGGGAGCCCAAAAACTTCCCTGAATTAATTGCAATGAATGACAGCACCAAAATCAAGGAGATGCGAGCCCTGCCGGCCATTACCCCGCTTCCTGCATTCCTACTTGTTAATTGTATAATTCCTAACGAGTCTTGATGCATCCGATGGACTTTCCAATACGTGCTCACTCTGACGCTTCCTCCCCTCCCCTCCCTCCCTCAGCAGAGACCTCGTTCCTTTAAAAACCCCATCCTTAAAAATCAGAAATACTCAGCCCAGAGAAAGGAAAAGGGAACTTGACATTAGTTGAGCTTGAAAGGCTTGGTGCTGTGAAAAGTGACTGACGTGTGAAAAGAGGCTACAATTAGTTCTTTCCCCGAGCGCTCTCCCATTCAGCGCAGGGTCACTCCTTCAGCGAGCCGCGGCTTTGAGGGTAATGTGTTGTGACAGTTTGAGATGATGAAGAATAATTCTTGTATTCAGAGTTGCTGCCGCTTCCCCGCTGCCCCGACACATCAGGCTGCTGTCGTTGGATCACTCATCCCGGCCAGGGCTCGCACAGCACTGGGGACGAGAGGGGAAGGGCGGCTCTGCTGGCACGGGGGGCTCCAGGGGGGTCTGAAATGGTGCGTGACCGCCTGGTGTAGGGGAGGGGGCTGAGGAGAAAGGGAAAACCATTAGAAGAAATAATGCACGGGAGAGGAGATTTTTGAGTAGGCATAAAGGAGATACCACGGCTTCGAGTGGACCGCTGCGGCGAGAGCACAGATCAGAAAGGCAGCATAATTTATGAGTGTTCCGGGCAAAAGAGGGCTATATAGATTTTCTTCAGGCATTGAATTAATGCGCCACATAAAATGGTTTCACATTTAGGCTTGGCAGGACTTTCTCTCTTTCTAATCCGTTGACAGTTCCTAGAGCTTTCTGGAAGCGACGGCGGTCTCTGTGGGATAGGGGGTCATCGTGCCCCACACCCCGAGCATCCCGGGCTACTCCTCCTCCTCCCCATCCCCACATCATCTCTGGGCTCTGGGGAGGCAGAGTGGCTCAGCTGCCAGTTCGGGGACAAGATCACAGGAGGTTGATGCTGCTGGTGCTGCTGCCCGGGCATCACACTCACTGTGGGCTGGGGGGTAACAGCAGCAGTTCCCCCGTTGCAGGCACGGTGCTGCCAGCTGCCCTGCAGTGACTCTCCTCATGGCTTCAGCAGATGTTGCTGCTGCTGCTCCTTCATCTTCTTTTCCTGTCTGTGGTTTTTTCTCTTTTTTTTTTTTTTAGGCCAGGCAGAACTCTGCGAGCCGTTTCCTCCAGGGACACGGGGCAGGTTTTAGTATTTACATTTCCAGTATTAGCATCTATTTGTATTTGTGTTTGTTTTTCACGGGCTTTCGAATGCCTCAGGGAGCCATTTCTGGGCCCAAAATCATGCAAGTGCTGGTCTTCTCACAGTATTTCATTTCCTTGATGGTGGAAATGCAAGGAGAAGAGCAGGTCTCATGTTATTTTGACCCCATGAATAGCTCCCAGGGGCCCCTTTCTTCCTTCTCCCACCCACTCTCCCCCCAGATCAAATATTTAGGTTTCTGCAAAGCCTGACTTCTCAACCCTGGCTATCTTGCTTCAGCAGAAGCAAATTGCAGTTATTACAAAATAGCCAGAGAGTCTATAAGGCAGAGTGGGTTTGATACGATGCACAATTTGTTGGCTACCGTACAAGTTCATTATAGTGCATCATAAGCAGTTGTTTTACTGGTACATTTAAGGAAGTTAATGCATCTCGACAGTGTGTGCACGGGGGAGCGCAGACACAATAACCCTCAGACATGCTGGGGCCGAGGCTGTCCATGGCAGAACTCAGCCACAGCTGCGCAGCCCTCACCCTGCACTGCATCCCCAGCTCTCCTGGGTGTGTTCCTTCCCAGCAGACGTTCTCCTGGCACACAGGGCTGGTGGGCTCACCTCCTTCCAGCTGTGTGGGGCTGTGCTGTGGTCATGCTGTTGTGCTGCAGTTCAGGTGTGGGGGCTGCTCCCCTCCGAACCCAGAGCAGGCTCTAGGGCTGGAAAACTTGCCTGGCAGCAGTGAGGGGAGCTCCCTGCTCCCAGCAAAGCACTGTGCCCATCCTGTACCTCCGTTTTCCCAGCTGGCATCAGCCTCCACAGTGCCACCCCCTGGCAGGCCCCGCAGAGGTGACACGGCTGCCACAGCCCCAGCATGCAGCATCCCCAGATCCCATGCCGTGGCCATCAGTGAGGCCACAGCGATGCACAGGATGGGATGGAGTGCAAGAAACGCACCCCCGCTGCCTTTTGCTTCAGTTACTGCAAAAACAACACGAACCTGAAAATCCATTATAGCCAAAAAAGATCCAGGGGACATTGGGAGCAGCTCCACAGCATGAGGCTGGGATGCAGCAAGCAAGTGGCTCTGCCCATGGCTGCCTGGTGCAGGCGTGACGTGGGGTGGTAACCAGAGCCAGCTGTGCAGGGGAGAGAAAAGCGCCAAATCAGACAGGATAAGCACAACATTAGTGTGGGATACACTGCTCAGTTCTGATTCAAATTACTGTTTTTACTTCCTGAACTCATGGGAGAATGAGGATGTGAAGAAAATGAAGAGGTTTATGCATGCACATTCCTTAACGAAACACTGGTGTGGAATGGTGATTAATACAGCTGATGTAATTATCGGCACTGCTTGGAGAGTGACCCATTTCCTGCAGGTTTGTTCTCCACCTACCCTGGGCAGGCTGTCCCCACTGCAGGGCACTCATCCCCACTGCAGCACCTCCGGACGCAGGGCTGTGTCTCGCAGCCCTGGTGGTGGCTCTGGGAGATGCTTTTTGTTTAGATGACTTTCTGCTTTTGCCATACACTTTGCCTATGGACACATCCCTTATCTCAGTCCATTGCAGCAAATGTCTGCAGAGCACTGTGCCCAAACCTCTGGCGTGTGCCCTGTCCCCTGTGTGTGCTTAGGTTCTGCTTGATCTCATGGCTGTGTGTCGCTGCTGAGCATCAGGCAGGGTGATGCTGCCCAGCTGCGCCGCTGCACACTGCCTCTCAGTCAGCTGCAGGGTTCAAGTGGCTCACAGAGAGGGCACGGCTGCAGACTGTGCTCTGTGCACACAAAAATCCTCATGCTGCAAGATTAGAGAGTGGGAAGGACTTTGAGAGGTCAGCAAGGGCAGGAGGTGGCACGGTGAGTGCAACTGGGAGGGGGGGAGCTTCAGTGAGTTCTCTTGCTGTAGGGTGCATAGCAATGGGGGCGTTTTCTGCTCCCTCAAAGAAGCAGGCACTGATGCCCGGTTTTGTAGGAAGTCCCTGCTGGGGAGTTAAGGACGTTCCCTCCTCTGCCTGCCTGCCCTTCGCACCCTGCTCAGTTCAGCTGTGAGCACACCCACACCTGGATCCTGAAAGCCCCAGGTGGTTGGCCGCACTGATGCCCACCTAACAGCACTCGGGGTTCTTTTATCTGAAACACTAACCAGGGCCTCTTCTCTCTTCCTGTTTCAGAGCTTCAGCGAGAGGGAAGCATAGAGACGCTCAGTAACAGCTCCGGGTCCACCAGTGGAAGTATTCCTCGCAATTTCGATGGCTACAGATCGCCCCTCCCGACTAATGAGAACCAGCCCCTCAGCCTCTTCCCCACAGGCTTCCCCTGAGTTCGTCAATCACACGAGGAGAGATGGGGACGGGGTAACGAGCCGCCTCTGCCCAAGCAATCCGATGTGCCCGCTGCCCGCTGCGCGCTGGGTGGTTCTCGTTACCCTGATTGCTGTCGGCGACTCTTCCACGTAAACCTTTCTGGAACGTACTCACAAAACCTTGACTTTGTTTTCTGTGCAATACGAAGAGACTCCATCTTCGATCTCGCTAGCTGCGCGGCCGCTTTGTTCGCTGTGTTCGGGAAGAGGTTGGTTGAGGAGGAATCTGTCTGAGCTGTTCTTGGCCGAGCACGTGGTGTCACAGCTGCTCTCTGCTTTCTGTGTTCAGAGACGAAGGCAATCTCTGCACTATGGGTGTGCACCCGCCGGGAGCTGCAGCTCTCTGCAAAGTGCCGAGCGGTAACGAGTGAGCTCCAGAGAATGGGAGTTCAGGGGCGTTTGTGGACAGGGCTGGTGGTGTTTTCTCTCCCCGGTTGCGCTCCTTGCTGCCCTCCTTCCCCCTGTACCAGGAGTATTACAAGTGGAAAATGTTTCTTTTTGTTCTTTGGAAGAATGATCTCTCTTGCTCCAGTTTTATTCTAGCCATGTATTCTAGAAACATACATAATTGACTAACTGCAGTCACAGATTTCTCATCTTTGGTTATAAACGTTGTTCACTGGAACTCGGCTGTCTGTCCAGAAATGCATGTGTCATTGAATAAATCGAAGTTAAACCTGAAACTGCTCAGATGTGCGTGTTGGGGCACCACGTGTTGTGGCTGTGTCCATTGCTGCCTGCAGCACTGCAGGGCTGTGGGGAAGAGCTGTGCGCAGCCCCCGGAGCGCATCACACTGCAGGCTCACACTGTGACCACACGAATTCCTACATCCATCTCAGCCAGCTCCTGTTGGGAACAGAGGGTGAGCTGGGACTGTCAGCTCGTGACATTTCCTTCCCACTGCTTGTTTGGAATAGACGCCGTTTGAGTCATGGAAATGAGAGGAAACTGTCGAAAGCCACAAATCTTTGTGCGCTCCGAAAGCCGCCCCCAGCGGCACTGAGCGCAGCAGGACTGACCACCCTCTTCCTCCTCCATCCCCAGGCACCGAATATCAAATTCACTCTTGGGTTGGAGATTTTTTTTAGCTGTAGCACTATTCCTCAGATCTCCAATGCTTTTGCTTTTTTTTTTTTCCCCCTCTATCTTCAGATTTGGAAACCGGTAATAAAAGCTGTGAGTCTGCAGTCGGCAGCCATCGCTTTGGTTTCTTGCTTTGGTTTTCAGTCTGTCCTTTCTCAGGCAAAAAAAAAAAAGAAAAAAAAAAACTTGTTTGGGATGGAATCAGAGGAGAGTTTGCCCATCGGTGCAGCACACAGCTCCAGCCCAGTGGCTATGTGCTATATCTGCACTCACAGGCTCCGCTGTAATGCTGTGTTTCTTTTATGTCCATAAAGTAATGGATGGAAGCGAGCGCTGGGGCAGGGCTGCCATTGTGAGCAAATGGAACCTCGGGGTCAAGTCAGTCCACACCAGTTGGGGTTTTGAACACGGTTCAAGCCAAGGTCAGCTCCAAAAGTTCAAACGAAATCCAGATTAACACATACAGAAGGGATTGTGCTGTCACCGCCATCCTTGCTTCCTTTCAGCCTTCCCAAAGAGCAAACGTAAGGGACAACGTTCCTCCCGAGCAGCAGCCGCCACTCTCCTCTGTGTGAGCACACGGCCGGCCGGGTGGTGTCACTGGAAATGTATTTGTTGTTGGCAGGCATTAAATCACTTTTTATAAGTGCTGCAAGAAGGCCATGTGGAAATTCCCGGCCTGCGAGAAGCTCCTCTGAATCGGGATGTTTTGTTTAAAGGGGGGGAAAAAAAAACTACAAACTGGGGCTGTACCAAAATATTTTCAGTCTGGTTCATTGAAAAGAATGTCCTACATTCCCTGCTGCCGATAGCCCCGTAGCCAAAGGGGGAAGAAAGCCGAGAGCACAAACAAGACCCAGCCTAGCACTGCAGTGAGGCTGTTCACTCTGGTGCGATGCTGGCACAGGTGACCCAGCAAAGAACTGAACCCAGCTCCCCAAGACCAGCACTGTGTTGTGGCAGCAGGCACACGCTGTGGTGCAGCGTGCTCCCAATGCTGTGTGCAGCAGCAGAGCGGGGCCTGAATGGTGCCCAGCCCTGGGAGCAGCTGGCTCCGGGTGAGGCTGTGATCTGAGAGACCTCCACCCCAGTTCCTATTGATGGTGGTTTTCAGCTTGCAGGCACGATGCAGAGCTCAGTGAGAGGGGCTTCAGCTGAGTGCATCCCACAGCAGTGGTGGCCGTGTGGGTGAGGGTCTGCAGTGCCATTGCTGCGCCCTGATAGAAAACACTGCCTCGCAAGGACCCCACAACACAGGAGGGGCTGCGAGGTCTGAAACCGCTTCCAGTAGTGGTGAGCAGCGGCCTCCTGCTGAGTTCAAAAGGCAAAACGTCTCATTCGGAGCAGGGCAGACTGTATATCACTGCGCACAAAGTGGAGCTCTTCTATTAAAAGTTGAGTTCGGGTTTCAGGAATTAATGTGAATTATTGCTTTCTCCTCCTGGCCCTCTCACTACATCGAGCACACACGCACCGCACGCTTCAGATGGAAGCAGCAGCCCTTCTCACAGGGCTCCATCTCTCCGTTTCGGAGGATCCGAGCGCTGTCCGCGTTCCTCGCTGCTTTCCTTGGCCGGTTGCTGCTCAGGGTAGGAACGTTTGCGCCATTTCCTGTTGTCTTTCTCTTCTGCTCCTGAGATATTGTAAAAATGTTCGGTATCCTGCAGTAGGTTGTAATCACTTCGCCTTAATGTTTCGCAGCTGCGAAGCGTAACTTTAAACCCGGCCATTTGGACGCTCACAATTAGCGGCTCAATGGGGGCCGAGAGCTTCTTTGTGATTGCAAAAGGAGAAAACGAAACTTTTTGGGGTTTGGTTTTTTTTTTTTTTTTCCAATTTAAATGGGGAAGGGGGAGAAGGGGGGAAATCAGGGAACAGAAGGGCTGGAGGTGAGGGGTGTTTTTAACACAATAAGTTGTTGATGTGCTGGGGAGAAATAACCGAACTGGCCCTGCCCCGGCTCTCCCTGCCTCCTGCCCAGCACTGGCACTGCTGTCCTGTACAGGACCAGGAGAGGTGTTGCATTCCAAGGGATGCCAGAAAGCGCTCTGAGAGGCATCAATCAGTCCAGAACATGGGGTGTGGGGTGAAGGGTAGCACTGCGGGTGGTGGAGGGCAGCTCAGCCCCACTGTCCCCATGCTGCCCAGCTGTCCTGCAGCACTGCCCCGTTCCCATGCAAGCAACACCATGTGCATGAGCACAGGGCTGGGCTTTGGCAGAGCTGGTGGCCAGGTTTAAGCAGAGCTGTTTGTGGACAGGCCATAAGCCTTTTGAAAATGGGGTCCATTGAACTGTGTGCTGTTCCTGATTGAACACAAGTATAAGCTGAGGCTTGCGCTGCAGCATCCTCATCTGCTCTGTCGGACAGCAGTGTTCCTGCTGTGCTCTCCCCTCGTGAACCTTTCTGGAGCAGGTCTCACTTACGCCAGGAGTGCCTTTACCCTATGAAAGCAGAGGATGCGATTCAGAGGGGATGGAGTCACCATGGCAGTGGCAGAGTCGGTGCCTGCCTGTCCCTGTGGGTCACCACTGCTGCCAGGGCTGATCCCAGCTCTGACTCCTGGGGATTTCAGCTCTGGATTTCAGCTTCCTTTTGTCTGGCAGTGTCCTGCATGAGCCGGGTGCCACAGCATGGACACGCTGTGCCCATGGGGACTGTCCCTGTCCCCATCTCCTCCTGCCACCACGTCCCCACAGCCCCTCCTCCATGCCCAACCCACCACCTGACCACACATACTAATTAATAGCGAAGCCCTGCCCTCCACCAAGGAGAAGGCTCAGAATTTCCTCAGAAACTTTGCTGTCTGAAAGGTGTCCTCAGTATTCCCCCACGCTCAGCCCCTCCATGGGTCAATTACATGGTGAGCAGTCAGACGGAGTTAATTTCTAATTTAATACAATGTTAAAAGGTTGTCAGGTTAAAATCTAATCTATAAACAAGGCACAAAGCATCTCTTTAATATGGGTGTCACGGAGCGGCCCTGGCTCCGACCACAGGCTGCTGCTCCTTTTATGGGGTGTAATTACTTCCCGGTGAGGATTTACAATATTATTATAGGGCCGTAAGATGGAGCCGGTGCCAAACGCATCCCAGTGCCAGGAGGGTGCCAGCACACACAGCCCTTGTGTGGAGGGCAGAGTGAGCGAGTGGGGGATCCCAATGTCGGGGTGGAGGGACTGTTCTTAAGGTGAGATTTGAAGGATGGGAGACAGATGGCAAGTGGGGAGGACGGAGGGATCGAGAAAAGGGTTTCAGCATGGAGGGGAAATGCAGAGCGGCTCAGGGCAGCGCTGCTCTCTGGAGATGTGAATCAGAGCAGTGATGGACGGTTGTCCACGCAGTGTTGGGTCCCAGTGACCGAGAGCAGCGTGAGGACAGGTGCAGCACTGAGCACTGGCACTGCCGCGGGGATTTGTTTGGGCTGCCTTTGTTTTCCCAGTCCCCTCCTGCAAACCCAGGTCAGTGCTGTTCTGCAGCCCTAAAGCTGATGGAGAGCAAAAGAAAACAAACAAACACCAACGTGGTAGGAGAGCAGCGGTGCAGGCTCCTGGTTCAGCTCCATACCAGATGCATTCCCGAATCTCCTTTGAAGCAGAAGGGACCGAGGTGTGAGCCCAGGAGCGCTGCACTCGGGTGCAGCAACTCTAACCCCAAATATTTTGGGGTTTGAAAGGTCCGTGCCCTGTAGAGGGGCCAGGGCCAGGGCCAGCTCATCTGCCAGGAGTGCCGTGGCTCTCCCTTTGCCCACCGCTTCCCAACCTCAGGTCCCATCTGATGTACATTGCTGCCCCTTTGCCCACATCTCCCGGTTTTGCTGCTTTTTTGGTTCCTTTCAGCCTATCCCAGGGCTGTTCTCACAGCGATCCAGGTCAGACTGTTGGACGGCCTCAAATCTTCACTTTTAATCCCACAGGGTAAGGGGGTGGCGGCCATAACAGCATTATTTTATCAAATAACGGCGCTCGCTAATCTCTTTTATTTAAGAGATGAACAGACCACGAAGCGTAGCTCCCGATTTCCCCTTTTGGAGTCGGTTTCATTCCGGGAACCCCTGGCCGAAACCGGGGCTCTGCTCACCTACAGACACCGGGGGGCCTGGAAGGGAGGGCAGGGGGGGGAGGTAGGGCAGCGGGGCCCCGACGGGGCAGACGTTATGGGGCTGCGGTCACGCGTGGCGGAGGTTCTGGGGGATGCTCGCCCCCGGCCCCATCCCATTACGCCGATGAGGCGGCGGTAATACCATTAGCCCGGGGATTACACGCCCGCGCCGGGATGTGACACACTTTCTCAAATGGAAGTTTTTTAAACAGAGGGATTTGCATGATCCTCCCCACCTCCCCCCGCCCCGCCCCGCGCCGCCGCCCGCCCCCCGCAGCGCCGCTCGGGTTTCACGCCGCTTTTCTCCCCCCCCACCCCCCCGCGCCGCGCGGGCCTCCCGTCGCCTTTTAAGGGAACGGGCTCGGAACGGCCAAGGCGCCGCGCCCCGACGTGCGCAGCCCCGACGTGTGCGGGGTTACGGCCGCCACCTCC